>NC_045441.1:101733771-102050439 GCF_002776525.5 Piliocolobus tephrosceles
ACAATCTAAACAGCCATGTTATAAAAATACATAAGAGTGTCAATACGCAAATGAAAACTCAAATTAAAACTGCATTGATATACTGTTCCACAAGAGTAGGTAAAATTGAAAAGACTGACAATGCTAAATATTTTCATCAATTTGGAGAAATGGAGCTCTCCTACATTGGTGGTGAGAGTGCAAAATGGCTCAATTAGTTTGGAAAATTGTTTGGCCATTTCTTATAACATTAAATATAATCTACCCAATGACCCTGCAATTTTATTCCTTGGCATTGACCCAAGAGAAATGAAAACACATCTACAAAAGAACTGTACAGGAAAGCTTATGGAAGCTTTATTTATAATAGCTCACTACTTGAAACAACTCAAAGTCTGTTTAGAAAAGAATGGATCAACTTACTGTGTTAAAGTAACACTTGTCAGGAATAAATGAAAAAAAAAAAAAAAAAAGAACAGCCTACTGATAGGGAGCAACACTGATGAATTTCAACATGGATTAATCATATGAAAGAAGCCACACACAAAATAGTATTTAAAATGCCATCTATATAAAGTCCAAGACCAGCAAATCTGGAAATTAACTGTGTTAGAAATCAGAAAGTTTTTGCTTTTGAGGGAGTATGGATTTAGTGAAAGGAGAAGAAGGAAAATGTCTGTAAAGATGAAAATACTCTATATTTTAAGTGAATTAGTTTACACAGGCAGATGCATAGGCCAAAAGTCATCAAAAAATATATAACACTGGTACATTTTTGCATGTTGATTATACCTCAATATGGACAAACAACCCAATAAAACAAAAGGGCAGAAGACTTGGCAGTTCACAAAAAAGACACAAGAATGATGAGAAAGCACATGAAAGATGCTCAATATCATTAGTCATCAGGTAAATGAAAATTAAAACCAGGAGTAGATACCGCTTTATGTTCATTAGAATAGCAAAATTTAAATAGATTGATAAGAATGTGGAGCAAATGGAACACTCGTACATTGCTGGTAGAAGTGTAAACTGCTAAAATCAGTTTAGAAAACTATTTGGTGGCTCCTTATAGTAAAACATAAACATCACCTTTGACATAGAAATCCTACTCCTAGGTATTTACTTAAGGGAGGAAACATGTCCACACAAAAAATTCTTACCAAGAATGTTTATAACAGTTTTATTAGTAATATTCCCAAACTGAAAAAAAAGTTCATCAATGGAATACTATATTCCATTAATATAGCAATAAAAAAAATGAATGAACTATACACACAGCAACATGGATCCATGTCAAAATTATTTTGATCAAAAAAATCCAGAAGCGGCCGGGCGCGGTGGCTCAAGCCTGTAATCCCAGCACTTTGGGAGGCCGAGAAGGGCGGATCACGAGGTCAGGAGATCAAGACCATCCTGGCTAACATGGTGAAACCCCATCTCTACTAAAAAATACAAAAAACTAGCCGGGCGAGGTGGCGGGCGCCTATAGTCCCAGCTATGGGGGAGGCTGAGGCAGGAGAATGGCGTGAACCCGGGAGGCGGAGCTTGCAGTGAGCTGAGATCCGGCCACCGCACTCCAGCCTGGGCCACAGAGCGAGACTCCGTCTCAAAAAAAAAAAAAAAAAAAAAAATCCGGAAGCAAAAAAGCACATACTGCCTGAAACTGTTTATATGATTTCCTAGAGAGGCAAAACTGGTCTGTGGTTGTAGACCTCAGAAGAGATGGCCTGCAGAATGTAGAAATGGATTGGAAAGGGCCATGAAGGAAATTTCTGTGGTGATGTGGTGACAAGAATGTTTTATACTTGATGGAGGTATAGTCAATCATTAATAATTTTATCAAAACTCATCAAATTTTATACTTAAGATCTGTGTTTCACTGTGTATAAATTTTACCTCAATAATAAAAAGATTTAGCATCGGGAATTAGAAATTCCATAATTAGGGAGTAGGAATTCAGTCGATAGGCTTGATGAATGAACATTAGGGTAAGCTTACAGGAATGATCTCCCAAACACGACTTAACTGCCCCACTAGGGTAGCTACTACTTCTGCCAAAATCAAAGACCACTATTAAATGTACAGGTTAAAGGACTATGAGGTGGCGTAGTTATAACCTAATCAACAGGTCAGGAAGCCAGCATCAGCAAGCCACTGATGGAGCAACTGCACTATCCACTCACATGAAGCTGATGTCTGGAGACTGGAATGCATAGTCTGGCTGCAGTCCTTCCGCAGTGGAATGTAGACCATCATAAACTGGGGCTGAATACTGGAATATGACTGGAGAGAAAAACAAAATTCACCTCTTTATGCTTTTGTTTTCCATAGCCAAAAGGCAGCAAGAAGGTAGCCTGTGCCTCATTTACACTTTCAAACTTGCAGAGATACAACTAATTGGTGAAACATATCTTGAAAGCAGAATTCTAGCTCTAAGAGAGTATGGGAAATACTGTTTTCATTTCTCTAGAGGAAGACCCAAAAGAAGGATGTTGCAACGGAGACCAAGCATTCATCAACCATATCCAACAAAGGTTTAAGTACCATTATTATTTATATTTAACAGACACTGAGCCTTAGCAATGCTAAAATTAATTTGTTATTAGGGCTGGAAATTGAATGCTAAAATTTCTAACCACTAAGCTCTACTCCATAAGTCACACTCTGCTCTTCTTTGCATTATAATTACTCTACCCCAGTATTTTGTCTAGTCTGATCCAAGGTCTGTGATCTATTGAATAATGACATTGGAAGTTTAGTGTGGAATATTGAGAAAATGCATCTGAGAAAACTCTCATCACCTGAAGTTTACTTTTAAAAAAAATCCAGACATTTTTAGCTAGTCATTTGCAATGAAATGAAACATAGTTACATGATTAGACTTAGATGAGCCACTGAGAAATTCACCAATCTAATTGAAACTAAAAATAATTGGAAAGCCTATCTATGATGCCTCAAACTGTAGGAAATATTAACTTTATCAGTGACTTTGCACTGAAAATTATTCTGGGCCTGCCAAGGCAAGGCTTGCTATAGAGAATGGTGTTGCAGAAGTTTGACTCCATATGGCAAATTAGTAAAGGTCATCACTCTGGGTCCTTCAAAGTTATATTTCACATTTTACTTCGCAAATTACTTTAAAATTTATGTTTCTGTCTTGGCATGAGATTAGTTTAGCCACCTAAAGGCTATCAACAGTGCTTTTTGACTGACGTCTCTGCGTTGGGAGTTAAGTTTGAATATGCATTTCAAAGCATCAGTTTGTAGGCAGCAGAAGCCCGAGACTTTTCTAGAGCCCATTCTACCCTGTTAGAGAGATAGTTCCTGGACACCAAAATGTTTGAGTTGTGCTTGTGGTCACTGTCAATTTTCATAGATCTTCACTTCCTCTGACTTATCAGAGCCTGTTAGTTAATGAGAAGAAAATGTACAATGCTGTGCTCCTACTGTCACGTACTACTCCTTCATTGTCAACTCTACTGGCTTCTATGAGGAGAGTACAAATCTTAAAGGAGTAGTTTGAGTCCTTGTCACAGTTAAAAACTGATATATTCAAAGAATAAGCTTCTTGCTGGTGTCCAGTTTTTGTTACATTTTTTTTTTTTTAAATCCAAGAGAAATATTTTTTCTAGGATAAGATTTGGAATTACCCTCAAGCAGTTACTTAGCTCAGGAACTGCTTACTGAATACCTAAATCAGTAACAAAAAAGGAATTTTGTTGAGAATGAAATTAGTGCAAATAAGATATTTATGGCTAGTAAAATAGTATTAATAATTACATGGTTGAAAAACAATGTTAAAATGGAATTTCACTAAGTGGCCTTGTGAAAGAATAATGAACACAAGAGGATATAATTGGTTATTAATTTGAAAAATAGGAGGAGGTGTGGACTTGTGTGAATATTGTTTCTTATATTTCTGTCTATAAAAAATAATTTTTTAAACGCTTGCATAAGCAGGAATCAGTGGATAGAAATAACAGTGTAATAGAAAATTATAAAAAAAGTTAGGTAGTATAAGATAAAAGAAAGTACCAGACAGGATGAATCACATAATATATTGCCAGTTGCTGGTGTAACCAAATGTCCTCAGAAGTGAGTTGACCAAGCAGAATTGATCTCCTGTCTCCAGAATACTAACACGTTGCATAGCCCTATCACATGTGATAGGATGCCAAAGAGGCAAGAAGTAAATCATAAACTAAGGAAGGGCTCAGTGACGTAGTTAAATAGAACTCAATAAATACATATGTGGTATGAGCTATGGCAGTGCTAGGAATTAGAAACATGAAAAATTAGAAAACAGTGATTCCTGTATTTTAATTAATTTCTTTATAAGCCAAAATTTCCACTATGTTTTTGAGTTAAAGTAGGCTATAATGCATTAAACTGAAACTTGTGCAGGCTGTAAGCTTGAGGTTCAGCATATTTTATCTCTCATAAAAACTCTTACTGATTAGTGGTAGCTACTTGAATGGTTCTATGAGGATGCATTGTGAAACTGCAACATTGTAAGAGTGTCATAATCAGTTTCTTATGTCTGCAGTGATTATAGAAATGGAACATGGGAGCATGACTTCTTACCATGAACAAGACCTTTCAAAACAGGAATTTCATATAAACTAGGGCTCAAATCAGACCAGGACTGAAAATCTGTCACACTTCTAATGTTATGAAGTTGGTGGGTTTGATGATAAATAGATGGCTAGTGTTTGTATATTCTGAGGACCAATTAGAATCTAAATCTGTGCCTAACAGACAACTTAAACTCTGATTTGAAGAAGAACCTGAAGTCACATTTAATCAGTTGATTTTTGGTTTGGAATCTTAAAGATGTGAGGAGCAGGCAGATTTAGCTAACACAATCTTTCTGGCTGATGAAGGCTGAGATTGCTTGAACATTAGTGTTTCTTTTTGGATCTCTGGTTTATGAATTTATAAATGGCATTTAAAGTCTTCTTCTTGACCTTCTTGACAAAGGTCATAAGGACTCCACAGGCTTAGGGTACATCATTGAGGGTGCTCACTTGAGTTCAGATAGTAGCACATGTGGCCTTAAGGAAACTGGTTAGCAGTTCTTGCAGATATTTCTTTGATGGCTTGTTTATTTGCTTTTAAGCTAGGTATATTAGTCAGGATTCTCTAGAGGGACAGCACTAATAGGATAGATGTGTATATAAAGGGGAGTTTATTAAGGAGTATTGACTCACATGACATCAAGTTGAGGTCCTACAATAGGCCTTCTGCAAGCTGAGGTGCAAGGAAACCAGTCCAAGTCCCAAAGCTGAAGAACTTGGAGTCCGACGTTCAAAGGCAGGAAGCATCCAGCACAGGAGAAAAATGTAGGCCAGAAGACTAAACCAGTCTAATCTTTAAATGTTCTTCTGCCTGCTTTTATTCTGGCCACACTGGCAGCTTATTTGATTGTGCCCACTCAGATTGAGGGTGGGTCTGCCTTTCCCATTCCACTGACTCAAATGTTAATCTCCTTTGGCAACACCCTCACAGACACACCCAGGATCAATACTTTGCATCCTTCAATCCAATCAAATTGACACTCAATATTAACCATCACACAAGGCTTTTAGGAAAAGCAGGCATAGTAATAGAATGCTTCAGAATATCAGACAAAATTGGATGCAATCTGTGAGTTTGTAGGCCAAATTCAATGATTCAGTTGGAACGTCTGACTTTGAGACTATCTGGATGTGCAAAACCAAAAGATACGTCAGAGAAAAGAAATGATTAATGCAACAGTGCTCTTAGCAATTTTAATTATAATGGAAAACTGTCTGCTGGAGCAGATAACTGGCAGAAATTCTAGCATGCAGATATTTGTTTGCTATGGAAGAGTGGTAACTTTTGAAGTTGGAAGGCTAGGAATCCAAGCAGGGTACTTGCAAGTGAGACAGGGTCCCAGCTGTCAGTATACTCCAGTTAATGAATTGGTGACATTGGGCTGATGAGTAATATCATGAGGCTCCTACTTCTCTTACCTGGACCCAGTTTTATAAGGCAAGTTAAAACCTGTGGAAGGATGCTATGACCAGGCTCAAAATTAAGGCCTGGAAAGATTTAAGGAGGAGAATGTGAGATGAATGTTAAATTCTGTTCAATTTTTAAAGTTTTCTGTGGATGTAACTTTTATAATCTCTTTGCAAGTCTATTCTATTGATTCAGGAAGTTAAAAATAATTTTTCTAGTTACATAATTGATTACTCTTTTAGAAACAAAATTATTCTTATTCTATAGCTATGAGTGTAGGAAAACAGTGTACTCCTGAGAGAACAAAAGCAAATCAAACCTATAATCAGAAGCAAGAACTAGCCTTGAAGTATCTTCATGGATCCTGAGGAATTTAGGAGTTGAGTTTGAAAAACCATTAAGCTTGTAAAGCTCTATCATATATATACAATTTTCATTGTCATCTAACATATTTTATAACATATAACATAAATATACAACCTAAATTTTCTGAAACTACATACATCTGTGTAATCAGTGACTGGAACAAGAAACATTGGTAGCATCCTGGAAAGCCTCTTTTGTGCTCCTTCTAGTTACTAATCCCCCAACAAGAATAACTGCTATTGTGACTTTTAACCCCAGTGGTTGATTTTTGTACTTGATATAAATGGAATTCTATGGCAGATGCCTTTTTTTGGGGGGTAGGGGGTCTGTCTGCCTTCCTCCATTTTACTTGTGAGGTTTACTCATGTTATTATGACTAGTTACAGATTGTTTATTCTCATTCCTGTATAATATTCCTCTGTGTGATATATGCCATGATTTCTTTATCTAGTCTACTGTGTTTGGGCATTTAGATATCTTACAGTATTGAGCTATTAGACATAGTACATCTATAAAGATTTTAGTACGTATCTTTTGGTAAATAGGTACAGGTATTTCTTTTGGTCATAAGCCAAGGAGTGGAAATTTTGGGTCATTAAGGCTAAATATATTCAGCTTCAGGAGACACTGGCAAACGTTTCTTCATAAAGGTTATGCAATTTACACTTCCTCTAGCATGTCTGAGAATTCCCGAGTCTCACCAACACTTGGTGGTATTTGTGTTTCCTAGTTTAGTCTTTCTGGTAGATATCATATTGTGGTTTAAATTTGATGTCCCTAAAAACTAATGAAATTAAACACCTTTTCATGCCTTTGTTCATTATAATTTTAAGTTATTTTTAGTGTTATATAAGTTTACCAACTTCTTTACTTAGTCAATATCCATGAATTTATCAGATTGATTACTAAATATTATAGTGTGATATTTTATAGCAAAATTGATTCTTAATTATTGGATATTTAGATTATTTCTAATATTTTCTTTCTAAATTATATGAGACTGTTTTGCTTAGATGATTTCCATAGGGATATGATCCTATTAACGGATGGAATTACTCAGTTAAATCTTATGCTATAAACATCTTTATTTAATGGATAAGAAAGCTGAAGCCTTGAAAGGTTAAATAATTCTATCCAGTCACATGGTATGTTTGAGTACAAAGTTGATCTAATTAGGGCACCAGACTAGAATAAACAAATGTCATTAGAACCCACCATTGCAACTACCGTCACTTAGTAAAATGTGTGGACATTCCTAAGAGAGATGATGAGTTTAAAACAATCACATATCCTTTATGAAATGAGTAGTTTATTAACCTTAATCTATCCTGCCATTTATAAGTCAAATAAAGATATATCATTAACTGATCATAAAAGGCCTTAGCTAAAAGAAACTACTATACTTCATGTGTCTTCTACTCTAGACTCTGTACTTTCACTAGTCTAATTCTCTAATTTCAGTGTTCACTCTTCTGTCTTCTCAAAATGACATAGTAAAATAAAGTGTATGCTTCGAATTCCTCTAATTTTTTTGCAACAAAAATATAGCAGTAATAGATTAACTGTTAATAAGGGAAATAAAAATACATATCAATGCTCAAAAAATAGTTATTTCTCTAGATTAGAAATGGAAGGAAAACACAAAGCATCAAACAAAACAGCTCTGAATCTGGAAATGGGAAAAGTTTATCTGCTATGGGGTGACAGTGTTTAAGTGGATTCGAAGCCAGGAAGCGGGTGGAGCTGGGAACATGGCATAAAACCATGTTCTCAAAATATTTGGAAGGAAAGATGTGATTTTTTTTTTTTTTTTTTTTTTTTGAGACGGAGTCTTGCTCTGTCCCCCGGGCTGGAGTGCAGTGGCCGGATCTCAGCTCACTGCAAGCTCCGCCTCCCGGGTTTACGCCATTCTCCTGCCTCAGCCTCCTGAGTAGCTGGGACTACAGGCGCCCGCCACCTCGCCCGGCTAGTTTTTTGTATTTTTAGTAGAGACGGGGTTTCACCGTATTAGCCAGGATGGTCTCGATCTCCTGACCTCGTGATCCGCCCGTCTCGGCCTCCGAAAGTGCAAGATGTGATTGTTAATTGCCTGCGATATGGCTTTTATGTACTTCAGTACTTACAGAAATAGGAAAAAAGGTAATAAGCCTTATGGTCATTATTATTAGTACTTACACATTATTACCTATCCAACGGGAAGATAAATATCCCTGAGTTCACCAAGAGATAGGAGCTTCAAGGTGCCCGTGTTAGACCTACTTCTGCATGGCACAGACATCATAGGTCAGGGTAGTACCGAAAGAAAAATGGGTATGTAGAAGAGAAGAAAAACCGCAACAGTAATAACAAAAGCAACAACACCACTAAAATTGCTTAAGATGAGCCTACAAATCAATCTTGCACAGCTTATAAGTCAAGCCAAGGAAGGTTGCTGCTGAATTAACTAATGAAGAAATAATTCATTCATACAAAATAAAAGTAAAGAACAATCTAAAAATTACTTAGAAATATTTCATTGTTAAATTCAGAGGTTTAATAATAGACATCAAACTTATAAAAACCAAAAGCAAAAAGGAAGAAAAATATACATGAAAATAAATTAATAAGTTGTAGAAATGAAAAATATAGACTTGTAATAAAAATATTCTAGCTAAACTTTAATCTGTACAGAGTTGAGGGAATCCAAATAATCAAAAATTGGTTGTGAGGTACCTTTTAGTGAGATACTGAGATAAAGTCAAATATAAAAGAGAAGTTAAGGACCAGAAAAGATATTAATGGAATAACAGTACCAGAATGCAACAGACACATATAATCAAGGAAGAGGACTAAAGGAAATAAAAGATTAGTATTTCAAAAAATAATGGCTGCAATTTTTTTAAACAAAGCCTGTAAACTAAAGATTGAAATGCATGTTCATGGATCAGAATAGACAATAAATCCACACCAAAACATTATCCTGAAACTAGCAGATATCAAGAAAAGTGAAATTTTATGTGTGAGTAGGAAGGAAAGACAAATTTTACACAGTAATTAGAATCACAGCAGACTTTTTTCATTAGCAATGCTAAGTACTAGAAGACAAGGAGATATTATCTTATATAAAATGCCAAACAAATTTAACATTGAAATTAAGGTATTGCCATGGATACAAAAAAGAACTGTTTTCCCTTCTGTAAACAGCTTCTGAGAGAATTATTAAAGGATGTATTTCAAAAGGTGGGATATACAGAAATTCATAAAAACATGACCACAGTTTAGCTCAGATGTCATTAAATGTTTTCTGTAAAGGGCCAGTTAGAAAATATTTTAGGTTTTGCAAATCATCATTTCTGTGGCAAAGGATAAGACATAGAGGATGGTATGATTATGTCCCAATAAAACTGCTTTTTTATATAAACAGGAGACAGAAAAGATATGGTCTACAGCTGTTGACCACTATTCTAGATCACAAAGAGAGACTCAAAACACTCCAAAAATGTAATTACCTCTCTCTTGTCTCCCACGTGGTCTGGTGGTACCCAGCATCAGAATTAATATAGAAATGGCACAGAAATTTTCAATCTCTATATTTGCAATATCCACACAGTCTTGTGATGCATAATGGCATTTTAGTCAACAATGGTTCACATATACAACGATAGTCCCATCAAATAGTAACACCATATTTTTGCTGTAACTTCTCTATGTTTAGATACACAAATACTTACCATTGTGTTACAACTGCCTGCAGTATCCAGTAAAGCCACATGCTAGGGTTTGTAGCTTAGTAGCGATAGGTTATACTATATAGTGGAGGTGTATAGTAGGCTATACCATCTAGGTTCATGTATGTACACTCTGTGATGGTCATACAACAACAAAAGCACCTAATGAATTTCTCGGAATGTGTGCCCGATGGTAAGTGATGCATGACTGTATTACAAGCTTATACCTGTATGAGAATTTGGCAATAATATGTGTATCTTGATCATCATTTTTATTTTACCTGTCCAATTTTTGTAGAATTCTCATCTCATCAGAAGAAGGGTTTATGTGTGGAGAGGCCATCACTGTTCCCTGAAACACTGGGGTCAGATAGGTCTCTGTAGATTTCTGTGCCTTTGGATAAAACGAAAGTGTCTTCTAAACTGAAAGCCACATAGAAAACTTCACGTGATTACTCAGATGCCTTTTGCTGTTTCAATTTCTCATTACAAAGAGCCTTACCACAGAGAAACAACTTTCTCTCAGGGCTGGATTTAGCAGAAGGTGTGTGTTCATTTAATTTATTCACACTCAATGCAAAAGGGTTGCTTTCATATTACTGGTTATTGGCAGAGTTAGCAATTTTTTAAGTTAATTGACTTCTTGGCACTAAAGATTATACTTTTAGAAACACGTTTATCAGAAGAAATAAGAAGCAAAAGCTGAGCCTAAGTTCCTAAATCATTCTCGGGTTTTATTATGGCTCGCTCATTCATGCAATTTGAGATAGAAACTCTGGACCCAGGCAAGTCAGACATGCCTGTTACTGTTAACAAAAAGGATGTATTATGGAAAGTTCTTATCTGCCAATGACTAGAAATGTGTCTTTTTTCGGATTCTGCATTATTCTGAATACTTATTGAAAAATGCATGTTTCTTTTATTTTTTTACCTTTTTTCAATAATATTAAATATGTAATGTTAAATGTTAAATTTGTATAGTGTAGGTTTTGTAACAGAGGTCAAAATATAAAATTTATACAATAAAATTATATTTAGTGAACTTCAAACGGTTATGAATTTATAAATCTCAGTCATTTGGATAACAAAAATTTACTTATGTCCTTCATTGTTCCAAAAATAATTCAAGAAGCTTCAGGTGTAAAATATGAAAAGCAAGATGAAAATTAAAGTAAGTGAAGCAAACAGGTGAAAAAGAAAACTGAGGGAAAATAATTTCAATAGAATTAAAATTCATTATAAAATTTGTGATATTAGATACTTAATGCTTACTAAAGTGTGCCATAAATTTGGCTCTTAGCTTCCAGGTAGCCAAAGCAAAGAGAGAGAAAATATGATGATTAAGGAGGAGCTATTTTTTCCTTGGTAGCAAACCAGGGGTCTTCATAAAGGAAACATTGTGATGTGCTGAACATATGCTTGCAATAAACATTTCAGAGAAAGCTTGCGGCTAACACACTATACAACACAGTCTAGTTTTGTAAAAGTAGTTCAGTTCTATCAGAGGCTAAGATGGCACAGGTCAAGTATAACTACTGACTTGAAATCTGGGTTGACAACAAGGAAACTGCAAGGATAATTTTAGAATATCTATGGGGAGAGATAAAGTGAACATCCTTTAGCTAATACTCCACTAAAATTCTATAATTGAGCTTTTGAGATGAGTAGTATAACAGAAAATTCAATGCCATATTCTTTAGTAAATATAAAAAGTACAGAATTTTGAAATATCTTTTTTCTTAACTTTTATTTTAACTTCAGGGGTACAAGTGTGGATTTTTTACGTAGATAAACTTGTGTCGTGGAGATTTGTTGCACAAATTATTTCATCACCCAGGTATTAAGCCTAGTAACCATTAGTTATTTTTCCTGATCCCCTCCCTCCTTCCACTCTTGTACTAGGTTGTTATACATTAACATTCTTTTTTAGGGCAAATAAAACATTTAAACTGATTTGTCTATAGCTGACCAGTTTAATTTCACTGAATCAGGCTAACAAGGATATAAAGCTTATGTTTTGTGTTTATGATTAGAGAGAGCATTTTGGGGAAATCAAGATGACTTAAGTTTTGCTTATGGGGTTTATGGGATTTGGTTTTGGAATATATCTAAACTGTGGCCTTTATTTTTATTTTTCTTGAACAATAAGAATCTATATTTTGCAGTGGGCTTTGGACACATTTTGCAAAGCATTGCTCTAGACATGGTGAATCTCTCCTCTGGGGCTGAGATTATTGCCATGTTAGTAAAAATTGTCAGTGGGCTATTATTAACAAATTTTGTTTCATTTGATTTTCCCCCTTTGGAGGTGGGAGATTATGTCTCTTTTTCATGGGATTTTTACAAGATTGCTTTCATTCATTTAAATCTAGATGTACAGGGAAAGATAAAGGAGACTCCCTGGGGGTAACGTAAAAATCTCTCCTAGTTGGCGGAGCTTGCAGTGAGCTGAGATCCGGTCACTGCACTCCAGTCCGGGCGACAGAGCGAGACTCCGCCTCAAAAAAAAAAAAAAAAAAAAAAAAAAAAAAAAAAAAAAAAAAAAAAATCTCTCCTAGTTAAGAATTTTCAGTGAATGCTGTACAATGAAATTGCCAGGCAACAACTTTGTATTTATACTGTATTAATATAGTTCATCGACTTTTAGTATTATTATTTTTGAAAACTTTTTATTGTTCACAGTACGCCTGAGGGAGACCATATTATTTATAGTTGTGTAGCTATAAACAGACATGAGCTGCATTACTAAGTATCCAAAAAAAAAAAAAAAAAATGGGGCACAACCAGGCAGAGGAGGCAGTTTTGATTCCAGCATTCCACTTATGTGCTGGTGAAGAATGGATCACCTGGCTACTTGCTTGAGTGGTTCAAGCAGGTGAAGAATTTGCATATTTTAGCTCATCTGCAATCCAGTCATTTGCCTTCTTAAAAACAGAGCTGCCAAAAACATTGTGTCGTGCTTGAATTCCCACTAACAGCAGTTACAAAGAATGAACTCTTCTTTCTCTGTCTTAAACTCTGGATTAATTTACCTAATCATTTCCAACATTACATTTTCAGAGTCAAACACTGAATGATGTAAATTTCTGACTAAAATATCAAAACTGACATGCATTCTTTCTACCATTTCCCAGACAGGTGTGTTGGGTTGTGGGGATGAAGGGATGAATAAAGCTGATAGCCTCAAGGCATTTATATCTAACACTCACTTCATCATTGGGTTCTGCACTGGTTTACATTACTCTCTATCCACTCAGATGATTTCTCCTTGTGAGACAGGTCACCAGATGAAGAAATCACTTCACTAGTTTATTTTCTATTACCAGGGTTTTTAAAATCTTATGTTTGGGTAACAGATGTTGCTATGTTTCTAATATCAGTGAGTAGAGGTAGCGAATGAAATAACTTTTTTCAGGAAAATATCAGAAGGACAAAAGGAAAAATGTAGAGTAGGCAATGAAGCAGCTATGATTTTCTTTTCACCCAAAGAGAACACAATCTACAGAGGTTTTGTGTTGCTTATGTTGATGTTGTAGATTTTCTTTTAAGGTGAGTGACTGAGTAAATGAGTGAATGAGATGTTGGCAGTTATGTTCAGATGATACAGAATTCTGGGACTCTTGAATGAGAGCAGTTTTCATCAGTTAGTGTGCAGCAGTCTTGCCTTCTTGTAAGAGTGGGCTCAAATGAAAGCCCCTGCAAAATGGCTTTGGATGCAAACTTGGTTCCAACTTCTGTAGAAAAGTCAAGTGTAAGAAACACTGACTAATCAGGAAGATGGTTGATGAGTCAAAAATGGGTGATGACCGGAATTTGGCACTGCAGTAGGCTATGACTCTGTTACTGCACACCAGCCTGGGTGACAGAGTGAGACCCTGTCTCTAAAAATAAAAAAGGGTATTCTATTCCAGCTGGGTGACAAAAAGTAAAGTTAGGACAAGTAATAACTGATAAAAAATGATGTTAACATGCAACATTAGTGAGAAAATTAAATATGTATCCCTGGAGTACTTATCTTATCGATATATCATCTACTTAAGTATTTTCAGTGAATCTGTGGTGTATACTTGTTTCCATTTTGTTAAATTATTTTATTAAAAGCCAACCAAAAAGAACTATGAGTTTAGAAATATGTTACACACACACACACACACACACACTTGCCTGTGTTAATTTTATCTATGGGGTGTTTGGTTATTAGAACAAAGGACTACAGGAAAAGATCGCTGATTTAAGTACCTACAGGGTGAAGAAAGTAACTACTTTATGCAGATTGGTCGTGAGATTGTGAATTAAAGAAATTTTCGCCAAACATGGCTTCTTCAGCTGATACTCTTCACATAGGCATACAACATGGGCTTCCCAGAATGATTTCCTTGTTCATTCTCCCTTGCTGTTCTTGAAGAGGACATTTCTTTTCCACACAGCCTTTGCCTCTACTCAATATTCAAATCCTTCCTCAGAGTTCACTTCAAATCCTTCCTCAGAGTTCTGTGACCTTCAGGGAGGCTTCACTGAATCCCTCTTTCTGACCCTGATCATACTGTTCCTTCAACCTTGGCACCAGCATATTAGATGGACAATAATTCAGTGGCTTTTTGCTGTGTCAAGGATTACGCAGAAAACTCACCCAAAGGACAGACAAATGCAGTCTCTTCCTCTGCAGTCTGATGGCTCTTCTCACAGTGGAAAGGAATTGTGAGCTGAGAACTGAACTAGGGAATGCAATGCTTGACTTCTAGTCCACATTAGGCACTCGGTCACCCATGGAACTTGGGCTAGTTAGGCATCTCTCCAGTTCATCATGGAATAATGCCTGCTCACCAGAAGACAAAACTAATGTGACAGTTCAGAAGTAAAGAGTAAGAATGTATTTTGTAGACTGTAAAGGGCTCTGTAAGTGCAAGAACTTTGTATTGTTTTCATTCTCCCTTGTCTACAGCCCTGGCCTCCTGAGCCTACGACTTGTGCAGTCACAAGGGCCTTACTCTCAGAAGGTGTCACGCCTAGTTCAATGCTCTGCTATCACCATCTTGAAATTCTCAACAATTCTATGTTTTAATTTGTATTTTGTAAGTGAAGTCCAATGGGAAAATGGAGCACCAGAGATGTACGCACATGTGTAACATGGTTGTCCACAGTTCCTTACTGCCTCATTTACACATAGCATAGAAGTCTAGTGAATATATGACATATGGGAGTTCAGTAATACTCAAAGCCACTAGAAGATAGGATGTTATGTCTATGACTGACCTCCCTAGAGGCCACACTGTCCTTTTGAACCAAAACTTGCTTCTAATCCAGAAAGAAGGCAATGATGGCATTCTCAAAACACACCCTCTCATGCTCTTATTTGTGTTACTTCCTTGCATTAGCTAACCACTTACATTGAAAATATTGACATAAAAGGAAAGGGAAATATAGAGCAACTAGATTCTTTCATTTTCAGTTCTTTCTTTCTCATCACTCAGGTAGAGAGTGTCGCTCGAATGTGTGTACATCAAGAAGTGAAATGAAGATGGTGATGATTGCACAGCAATATGAATATACCCAACACCACTGAATTGTATACTTACCCATGGTTATGTTATATTTATTTTAGCAAAATTACATTTACCAACATGATTTGTTTTAACCTAATTTTTAAAAAGCAGTAAAATTAAAAGAATTAACTTAATTCAGAGCAGGAAGGTCTTAGCGTCCTGACTGGGCCTAAAAATAAAACTGACAATGAGAGACAAACAGGAGAAAAGCCTACTAATAAATAAATAAATAAATAAATAAATAAATAAATAAATAAATAAATGTTACATGACATGAGAGAGAGCCATTAGAAGGGAATGAAGATCAAAAGAAATGGGGAAATTTGTGTATATTTTACGCTATGTCTGATTAAAGAATCTAGCTGTGAAGTCGCGTGATTGGGCACAAAGGGTTATGCTCTGATGATAATACCTTGGGAATTCAGCAAGTCCTGTTTGTTCAGATTATTTTCTGTGTCTCTGTGACATTCCCGTTCTCCAGGTTTAGGGCCGGACGCCTGTCACATGAAGGTGTTTAGGGGAGAAGGAGAGGAGGAAGTCAGAGGGTTACCTTCCTAGGTTTCAGGGCCTGCTTTCAGGGAGAAAGGGGAATTGAGAAGATCAAATAGACCATCTGTCTTCTGCAGTTTTCTTAGTTTTCTTCAGGTTAAAATACTTGTTATGCTAAGGTGCCTTATTTTGGGATATCACATTCTGAGCCCAACATTAATTTTGTGGAATCATTTCACCATTCTGGTAAGATTGATGTACATAGACATACACAAGATAAGGAATACAAATTGTGTAATTTGGTGATGCTACATATGAGTAAAATGCACTCATTTTTATTTAAAATGGACATTATGTAAAATAAAGAATGGTCAGATTCATATAAATTATTTAAAATTTTAATTTTTTAAAATTTAGAATGCTGTTAAATGGCAAATAATAAACACCATGATAAGTCGAGAGAGAGACTGTGGAAGAAAGGAAAAAAAAATAGTAATTTTAATAGCACAGCTTTTTTCCTGCCTTTTGTACAAGAGGCCCCACATTCCATTTTGTACTTGACCTCACATTATGTAGCTAGCACTGTTCATCTGTACTATGTTTATATTGGTGAGGAATGTTTTTGTAAAAGGTAAAGAATACATATCCCCACATATGTAGATTTCTGGGCACAAAGTACTTAGTGGAATGCTCAAGATAGAGATGTACATTATTAATGTGAGCCTTTTATTCATTTTATGTTGTTAACAAGCTATTCTGTGGGTTCTCTTGACTTGCTTTTTCTCCTTTGATCTATAGTTTGATATATGTGGTCTTTGAGAGACACATTCAATGTCTCAGCCTCACATTTAATCAGTGACAACATTTAACTATAAAAACCTAATGAAACAAAGGATTTTAATTGTTCATAACCATTTTATCACTTTTACTAATTACCTTGTGGGTTTTTCATACATCTTCTTAAGGTTAAAATCATTCTCAAAAAGAAAAGAAGAAAGAAAGAGAGACTTTTAAATTCCTACAAGCCTTTTCAAGTTATCCTTACCAATTCCATGGCAATAAAAAGAAAAAAGGAATGTTTCCCACTGCTATGAAGACCCCTCAGTGCTAAGTTGGGCATTGAAGGCTGGTCTGTCTCCTTTTTAATCATTTTTTACATCTGTGGTTCTTTTTTGTAACTTTTTATATAGAATGTATCTTTAAATGTTCCTTATGCTAACATTTCCATATATTACTGATTACTGTCAGGAAGAAGATAGGAATATCAGTAAGTTCTTTTCTTTACTGTATTTCCTTTATGTCATTTTATCTTTTTTTCTCCCTTCCTGCACCTACATGACTGACTCAAGTGCTTGTCATCTTGAAAGCACACTTGGGGCCTGTGACACAGCTGCCAGGAACTAGGCAGACAATGAGCCTTGGAATCTTGCTGTTCTTTTAAATGTGAAAGGGTCAGGAAAGTCTACCCTGTTGCCCACTTGGTAGGTGTGTCTAAACTTAAGCTTTATTTTTATTTTTAAGGGATATAAAATAGGCTGTCTTTTTCAGTAAGAAAGATCCTACTGTCCTTCTATCAATAAAGCCTGCACTTCGAATTGTATTTTTATATGGAGCAATGATTCATCAACATTCCTTTTCATCATCCACTCTGGGACTAACAGCATGCTGCGAAAGGCACACTTGCTGGGGTTTTCATATGGCCCAGTGTGTGGATGTGAAACAGATTGTTCACAGACAGATTTGTTAGAACCTAATTCCTGTTCCACTAGCATGCTTTATCAAACATCACCAAATATCCCAAATCTAGTGAATACTTTTCTGTGCATGGTGTAGGGGAAGAAAAAATACTTCTACTTCTACCCTTCTAAATTTTCACCTGGGACTCCTGTAACAGAAAACAAATAAGAGAAAAGTAAACAAGCTTATTAACATCTATATCTCATAAACACAAGGGAGATACTCAGGGAATGAGTAATTCTCAAAGGGGTAGCTTAAAATTCTGGTTTATATAACATCTTCAACTGAAACAAAGAAAACAGATATGAAGAAGGTTACCTGTAGGGAGGTGACCAGGAAAAATATGGTAAACAAGAATAAGATTTGTTATGCAGATGTAAGTCCCTGCCTTCCCTATTGATGAATCTCTTGGGATTTAGTCATCCTTCTTTTCCTGGTACAGAGAGGGAGACACTCTTGAAAGGAGATTTTCTTTAGAGATGCTTTTTGTTTGTTTGTTTGTTTAACAAAAGGGTATGTTCTCCTCTGTGTTTAGAACTTCTCCTGTGTATGCTGTTTCTCAAAATAATACTTGTGCTAAAAAGACATATTTGGGACTAGCATATTCTGACCTCCTCCAGTCATATTTCGGAATGGCATATTCTAGTCTCCTGCAGTGGTTAGTTCTACTTCTTTGTAGCATTTGAACCCTGACACTTTTTCTCTTGATTTCTAGGACATAATTTTCTTTTTTCAGACTTTATCTGTATGGCTGTATGCCTTTCTTCAGCTGCTCCTTTCCCCTACCAGTTTCTCTGACATGACAATATTATACAACACTTGATTCCCCACCCTCTTTTTATTTTACCCTATAATATTCTCTGTTGGTGATCTTATTCAAACCCAAGGCTTCAACTGCTATAACTACCTAGCTGATATGCCTCCTGCCAAGCCCTCTTTCTAGAGTTGTTCTTTACATATATACTATATCAATTAGGAAAGTGTCAGCTATAACTAACAGATAATTTGAGAAACATTAGCTGAAAAAAATCGGGCATATTTTTTTCCACACATATTAACTATTAATTCCAGAGGTAGGCAGCCAATGGCTTTTGCAGGAGTCCTTCTAGTCTTTAATATCCCAAGTCCCAGCTGCCTTTCTGCTCCAGAATTATTATATTGTTTTTTGTCATAATGCTTGTTGCTTCCTAGTCACACAATGGCTGTTGCATCTCTTGGCATTGTATCCATGATCCAGAAAGATAGAAAAAGGAGGAAGTCTGTCTCTTTTTATTAGGGAACAGAATCTTCACCAGAAAACCCACCAAGCACATATTCAGATATATCTCTGATAAACTGTCTACATGGGCACCCATAACTTCAACGTGGACTGTAAGATTATTAAGATTTTCTCCTTTATAATTGAGAAAGGCAAGGCTGAATGTAGTTATGCATAGCTCATCCACGATTTGGGTACCCAATCCACAATTTGAGCCCATTTATTTATATACTTGACATCTCCACCTGGATATTCCATGGACACTTTAAACTTAGCCTGTAGATGTAAAATATATATCCCCTCTCCTGTAATCCTTATCTCCATGAAATTTATTGTTTAAAACTGAAACCCAAAGTCCTTCTAGACTCTTCCTACCTCCTTACCCAATTATTTACCAGGCTGTATAACATTAGTATCTTAAAGAAAACTTATTTCCTTTGTTAATGTATGCCCCTGGTCAACAGAAAAATGAACTCCCCATGGCTAACTGAGGTGCTTAAAGTTAAATCAGTTAATATGGCTCCGATGACTGGAGGGACACCAGGGTTCTTGATCTCACATGGATGGGGTTAACAACAGGGATACATGGAGTAGTTTTAAAAAGAGAAACGTTTAAAAGACAAGAAAGAAGGAAGGAAGAAGAAAACAGTTCCCCTGTACAGAGACAGAGGGAGGGGGATTTGAACAAAGAGAAAACCTGTGTGGTGTGGAAAAGTGGCTGCTTATATTAGGATGTTCTAGGAGGTGGTGTCTGGTTTCCATAGGGCCCAGGGGATTGGTCTGACCAGGTGTGTCATTCACATAGTCCATGAAGAACCTGGACCTCCTACCCTAGCCTTTTAATATGCAAATGCAAGGTGCCATGATGTTCTACACACATTAGGGGTATGTGGGGTTGCCATGTTGCCAGGCACATGTGGGGGTAAGGGCAAGGGCAAGAAGAAGATGGCAGGAATCACCATGTTTAGGTGGACCCCGTTTCTAATGGCCAGCATTTGCATATCAAAGCTTGTCAGCCAAGCTCTAAGAGCTGGTGCTTTCCTGCTAGTCAGCAAACATTTCTGGAGCTGCTTTAAAAGAAATCATTTCTTCCCAAGGACCCCTTTTCCCTCTATCTGCCTAAAATAATTTCTTAATAACTCCTATAACAAGAGCAGAGTGAAGGAGTGGTCTTGTACTTTTTCAGAAGGATGTAAAAGTGTCACAGAACCTCCCTTTCTGCAGCTAAGCCAAACCAGCTCCTATTGTCTGTGCAGAGATAGACTTCAGCCAGCTATTCTCCCAAGTGGCCACCAGCAGACCATTTGATGCCAGCCAGTAAAGAAAGACTTGCAATGTCTGACTTAAAGATCATTCCATCAAACCCTATACCTGATTGCCCCCCGCATCCTATACTTTTTGCCTTTTTAAACTTCTGCTCCCTAAACCTTCCTCAGATGTCACTTAGTGTTGCACTGAAAGCTGCATCCCCCCAGTCTCCAAGTTGCTTTTAGAAACTAAAGTTTCCCTTTTGCCTCTGCAGATCTCACAGTTTGCTAATACCTTTGTTCAAAGAAGGACAGATCTTGGCCTAGATCTTTATCATTTCTCATTTGAATCACAAAAGTAATTTTCTAATTGGTTTACTTGTCTCTTTAAACCGCTGCAAGTCATTCTCTACAGTAGTGTTTCTCAAACCTTAATGTGGAGATAAATTGGCTGAGAATATTGTTAAAGTGCAGATTTAGATTTAGTAGGTCTTCAGAGGGGCTGAGTTTCAGCCTTTCCAAAAAGTTTCAGCATTTCTTAATTTTTTAAATTTTTTAGAGACAGGGTCTTACTCTGTCACCCAGGATGGAGTGCTGTGGCACAATTATAGCTCATTGTAACCTCAAACTCCTAGGTTCCAGGGATCCTCCTGCATCAGCCTCCTGAGTGGCTGGTATTGCAGTTGTGCACCACCACACCTGGCTAATTAAAAAATATACATACTTTTGTAGAGATGGAGTCTCTTTATGTTGCCCAGGCTCGTCTCTAACTCTTGGCCTCAGGCAATCTTTCTACCTTGCCTTCCAAATTGCTGAGATTACAGGCATGAGCCACTGTGCCTGGCCAAGTTTCAGCATTTCTAAAAAATTTCAGAAGCTGCTGTCCTGTGGGCCACACTCTGAGAAACAATGCTCTGCAATGATGTGATGAAATGCAAATTTCATTATATTACACTACTGCCTAAACTCCTACAGTCAAAATTCCATTTTAACTATGAAGGAATAAGGTTGCAGTACACTGAAACTTTCATAGGTAAGGATAATCTTTGGAGAAACAAAACAAAACAAGCACTTAAAGGCTCTGGAGCATAACCTAAGGCAGACAGATTTTGAAGGGGATGAAAACTTGGAAAAAGTAAACGGGTGAATAATAAGTCTCCTGACTTTGTGGTTGTAGCCTCATTTCTTGGTGTATGACAATTGGCACTTCTGTAGAAAACCTGCTGGCTTTATATCTGGAAGTATCATGAGACAGAGCCTGTGGCAGCCGCAGCTGAAGGAAAGAGAGGAGTTCATCCCAGAATGGAATGATACAGAAAATGGAAGCTGAGGTATGTGTGGGAACTTTCACCAAATGCCTGGCTGGCTGAGAACTACACCTGAAACAACAGATTCAAATATGTTAAAAATGAAAGCATTGAGATTTGAATTGTCACTTGCTGCAAGTGAAATAGAATTAGAGTTTGGTGTCATCAAGTTAATTGCCTGCATTTTCTGCCAAAACAAAAATAACATTGTTCAGAACAATATAACAAAACTAGACATTCTACACACATACTGTGCAATATACAGAACCAAATCCTTTTTTTTCTTTTTTTTCTTGAAATATGAAAAGCTGGAAAAAACATGAGTCATTTTCAGGGCAAAAAGACATCAGCTGAGATCAACTCCTAACTGTTCCATAGTTTTGATTTTTTTATTTTAAAGTAGCTGTTGTAAGTGGGCACAAATAGTAATTAAAGAAAAAGACAATCTTTGAAGATGAAAGTGTCAGGGGATTCTGGACCTGAAAGGTATCTGAAATACAAAAGAGTGCACAGGTTAAAAACACAATAAATATGATAGAGTCAGTGGATTTAAAAAAATCTAAAGATGAGAGAGAATATGTTTTAAAAAGTAGAACAGAATTTCACAGACTTTTGGAAATATTTCAACAAATTTAAAATATAGGCAGCCACAATGTAGAATAAAAAGAGAAAGAAAATGAATAAAATTTTAAATAGTGAAATTTCCAAAAGTTCTTAAATGATGTACATTTACACTTTCAAGAAGTTCAGAAAACCCCAAACAGGGTAAATTACAAGATCACATAGGAACATCATAGTCAAACTCTTGTTAACTAAGGATAAAAATAAAATCTTGGAAGTAGCCAAAGAGAAAAATAAAAGTGTTACATACGGAGGAACAATAGTTCAAATGACTCTGGATTTATCAGAAACCATGGCAACCAAATAATAGTGGAATAGCATCTGTGATCAACTTATCGACGTATAATACTTACTCTGGTAAAATATTCTGCAAGAATACATTTTCAGATAAAGGAAAGCCAAGGAAATTAGCAGACAGCCGATTGGTACTCTAAGGATGTTAAGGAAGCTCTTCCTTCCTTCCTGAAGAAGGAGACTGATTCCAGAAAGAAACTTAGACTTTTAGAATTGACTGAAGACCATAAGAAAAAGTGAATATTTCAGTAACATAAAATATAATTTTTTAAACTTCTCTTTAATAAATCTGACTGTTTAAAACAAAAACCATATAGCAATGTCTTTTGGAGTTTATAATATAAACAGGTGGATACATATGACAACCCTAACATAGCATATAGGAAAGTAAATTGTTACATGGTTAAACAAGGTTTCTTCATTTCACATGAATCGCTCTGGTAGTAATTCTACATAGTATATACAAATTTAAATATGCAAATTGTTCCTAGAGCAACCACAAATTAATACAAATAAATGTAGCTTAAAAGCTAACAAAAAAATTAGAAAGGAATTTTGAAATAATTAACAGAATTGAAGGCAAAATGGGGATCAATGTAAATGATAAGAACAAACTTAAATAATAAAATGATAGACCTAACCGCAGAAATATCAACAACTAAAATAAATGTTAATGGACTAAAACCTTCAATTTAAAGATAGATGTTTTTTCCCCCAAGATGGAAGATTGGAAGCTTCTAGCGTGCTTCGGCCACTTGAAAATAGCAAAATAGTGCATCAAGATAAACTCTGTGAGCCCTACTTCAAAAATGAAACTGGGAATCCACCAGCATTGTGAAGGACACCCCAGATGCTAGGGAGGAGAATGTGGGCAAACTGTCCCCATGATGGTGTCCAGCTGATAGAAGTGAGCGAAGTCCCAGTATATGACAGGGGCAGAGACCCTCCCTCTTTGACTCACCTATACACTGGGGATCTGAGCAACCCAGGGTGAGGTAGATCACTTTGTTTCTCTCATGCCCTGCCACTAACGTGGGAAGAGGCTTGGAGATGCTGAGAGGAAAAGACCTTAGAAAAAGCTCCACGCAGTTTCCCAGACCCCAGACTGAGAGAAGGATGGCATTTTTAATCTGGGTGCATACAAAATCAATCATTCTTTGGTGACCTGGCAGTATGGCCACGCAGACATTTTAGTCTCAGGCAAAAGATTGGAGTGCTTGCTCCAGGGCAGGGTAGGGCCCTCCACAGCCAGAATTGTGGAAAGCACCTCAGCTGTAGGTGCTGTAATTGTTCTCTTCCCCCATCACAGGCCTGAAGTGGGAGGAGAGTTGCTACTGCTGTGATTTTTCCTGAGGCAACAAGACTTGCAGCCAGAACCAGCTTGGCAATGTGGAACTGGTCTGTGCATGTCACAGCTGGGTGCCCTATGCTGTTCCCCTGAGATCCTGCAATGGACCCCTTCCAGTCCACTCAAGGCAGAGCTCCAGGCATTGAGAGCAATTTCTTGCCTGGACCAGCAGCCTGAGCTTCCCCACCCTTCCTGGGCATAGATCGTGGTGCAGTGGGACCCTCTCTGCTCATCCACAAGCAGAAGTAAAGGTAACCTACAGAGTGGGAGAAAATAGTTGCAAACTGCATATGACAAAGGTCTAATATCCAGAATTTATAATGAACCTAAGCAAATTAATAAGTAAAAACAACCTCATTAAAAAGTGGGCAAATACATGAACAGATACTTCTCAAAAGAAGACATACAAGTGGCCAAGAAACATGAAAAAATGTTCAACATCACCAGTCATCACCAGAGAAATGCACATGAAAACCACAGCAAGATATCATCCTACACTATTCAGAATGACTATTAAAAAGTAAAAAAACATACTGGCAAGGCTGCGGCAAAAAGGGAATGCTTAAACACTGTTGATAGAAATGTAAATTAGTTCAGTTACTGTGGAAAGCATTTTGACAATTTCTCAAAAAACTTAGAGCTACAATTTGACCCAGCAATCCCATGATTGGGTATATACCTAAAGGAAAAGAAATCATTCTACCAAAAAGACACATGAACTCATATGTTTTCGCAGTGGTATTCACAACAGCAAAGACATGGAATCAACTCAGGTGCCCTAACAGTGGATTGAATAAAGAAAACTTGGTACATACACACTGTAGAATACTACAGAGCCATAAAAAAATAAAATCATGTCCTTTGTGGAACATGGATGTAGCTGCCGGCCATCATCCTAAGCTAATTTAAGCAGGAAGAGAAAACCAAATGCTACATGTTTTCACTTATAAGTGGCAGCTAAACATTAGGTACCCATGTATATAAAAATAGCAACAATAGAAACTAGGGACTACTGGAGAAGGGAAAGTAGGAGGCAGGCAAGAGTTGAAAACCTACCTATTGGGTATTATGCTTAGTGCCTGGGTGATGGGGCCAATTTTACCCCAAATCTCAGCATCATGCAATATACCCAGATAACAAACCTTCATATGTACCCTTGAATCTAAAATAATGGGAGATTTTAACATAATTCTCTTGGTAAATGATTATACAATAAAAAGAATCAATGAAGGTAAAGTTTCTGAACAAACACCTTAAACTAATTAAAAGTTTTAGAATATGATACTTAAATACCCAGTTTATACCTGGTTTCAAATGCATATGTTACTTTCACCAACATGTACCCTATCCTGGGACAAAAAATAGTGTTAAATTATACATCAAAAGATTGAAATTACACAGAGTGTATTCTTAGATTAAAATAAAATTAGGAATCAATAACAATAAGATGTTTGAGAAAATATCAATGATTGGGAAATTACATAGTATATTTTAAGCACTTATATATGGAGAGAAAAATACAACTTATCAAAATGTATGTGATAGAGTTAAAGTAGCACTTAGAGGAAAGTTTATAGTTTTAAATGTGTGAATTTGAAATAAGGAAATGTATCAAATCAGTGACCTGAAAATCCACACTGTGAAGGCAGAATGAGAAACAGCAATCCAATATAGTAAGAAAACCTGAATTGTGAAAACTGTAGTAAAGCTCAATAAACTGGACTGATTTACATGCCCCCCCATAGTATGTTAGTGTTCCCTTTTCTCTACAGCCTCACCAGCATCTGTTATTTTTTGACTTTTTAATAATAGTCATTCTGACTGGTGTAAGGAGGTATCTTATTGTGGTTTTGATTTTTCGATTTGCATTTCTCTAATGATGAGTTATGTTGAGCATGTGTATGTTTGTAGGCAATTTGTATGTCTTATTTTGAAAAATGTTCATATCATTTGCCCATTTTTTAATGGCGTTATATTTTGCTTGTTGATTTATGTTCCTGTTAGATTCTGCGTATTGTCAAACGCATAGTTTTGCAATATCTTCTTCCGTTCTGTAGGTTGTCTGTTTATTCTGCTGATAGTTTATTTTTAATTTTTAAAAATTATTTAAAAATTTTTGGTGGGAACACAAAAGACATACAACATATATTTATGGGGAACATGAGATATTTTGATACAATGTGAAATAAGCGCATCATGGAGAATAGGGTAACCATCCTCTTAAGCATTTATCCTTTGAGTTACAAACAATCCGATTACATAATTTATTTTAGAATATACAATTAAGTTATTGACTACAGTCACCCTATTGTGCTGTAAAAATTCATTTGTTTTAGTAC
Source organism: Piliocolobus tephrosceles (assembly GCF_002776525.5). Classification (NCBI taxonomy): domain Eukaryota; kingdom Metazoa; phylum Chordata; class Mammalia; order Primates; family Cercopithecidae; genus Piliocolobus; species Piliocolobus tephrosceles. The sequence goes on from NC_045441.1 coordinate 101,759,995, forward strand.
ACATTAACCATCTACCCCTCCCCCTGAATCTCTGACTACCCTTCCCAGCCTCCAGTAAACTTTATATACTCTCTGTTTCCATGAGTTCAATTGTTTTGATTTTTAGATTCCAAAAATAAATGAAAGCATTTGATGTTTGTCTTTCTATGCTTGGCTTATTTTACTTAACATAATGATCTCTGGTTACATCCATGTTATTAAAAATGACTGGATCTCATTCTTTTTTATGGCTGAATAGTATGCCATTATGTATATGTACCACATTTTCTTTATCCTTTCATCTCTTGATGGACACTTAGGTTGCTTCCAAGTCATAACTACTGCAAACAGTGCTGCAACAACCATGGGAGTGCAGATATCTCTTTGATATACTGATTTCATTTCTTTTGGGTAAATACCCAGCAGTGGGATTGCTAGATCATATGGTAGCTCTATTTTTAGTTTTTTTGAGGAGCCTCCAAACTGTTTTCCATAATTTATTATAATATATTTTCATCAACAATGTACATGGATTCCCTTTTCTCCTCATCCCTGCCAGCATTATTATTGCCTATCTTTTGGATATAAGTCATTTTAACTGGGGTGAGATGCTATCTCATTGTTGTTTTCATTTGCATTTCTCTGATGATCAATGATGTTGAGCACTTTTTCACATGGCTCTTTACCATTTGTCTGTCTTCTTTGGAGAAATGTCTATTCAAATCTCTTGCTCAGTTTTTGATTGGATTATTAAATATTTTTCCTATGGAGTTTGAGCTTCTTATATGCTCTGGTTATTAATCTTTTGTCAGAGGGGTAGTTTGAAAATATTTTCTCCCATTATGTGAGTTGTCTCTTTACTTTGTTAATTGCATCCCTTTCTGTGCAGAAACTTTTTAACTTAATGTGATTCCATTTGTCCATCTTTGCTTTGATTGCCGTGCTTGTTGGGTATTGCTCAATAAATCTTTGCCCAGATCTATGTCCTGGAGGTTTCCCTCAATGTTTTCTTGCGGTAGTTGCATAATTCAAGGTGTTAGATTTAAATCTTTATTTTGATTTGATTTTTGCATATGGTGAGAGATTGGGGTCTAATTTCATTCTTTTGCACACGGATATCAAATTTTTCCAGCACCATTTATTGGAGGAGACTGTCTTTCCCCAATGTATGTTCGTAGCACCCTTGTCAAAAATGACTTCACTTTAGGTGTATGGACTTATTTCTGGATTCTCTATTCTGTTGAATTTGTTTATGTGTCTGTTTTATGCCAGTACCATGCTGTTTTGGTTACTATAGCTTTGTAGCAGAAGTTGAAGTCAGATAACGTCATTACTCCAGTTTTTTTCTTTTTGCTTAGGACAGCTTTAGCTATTCTGAGTCTTTGTGGTTCCACATACATTTTAAGATTGTTTTTTCTATTTCTGTGAAGAGTATCATTGGTACTTTGATAGAGATTGCATTGAATCTACAGATTGCTTTGGGTAGTATGGGCATTTTAACAATATTGATTCTTCCAATCCATGAACATGGCATATCTTTTCATTTTTTGCTGTCTGCTTCACTTTCCTTCCTCAGAGTTTTATAGTTTTTATTATAGTGATCTTTCACTTCTTTGGTTAATTCCTAGGTATTTAATTTTATCTTTGGCTATTGTAAATGGGCTTACTTTTTAAATTTCTGTTTCACATTGTTCACTGTTGTCATATAGAAATGCTATTGATTTTTGTATGTTGCTTTTGTATCCTGCAACTTTACTGAATTTATCATTTCTAATAGTTTTCTTGTGGGGTCTTTAGGTTTTTCCAAATATAAGATGATGTCGTTAGGAAACAAGGACAGTTTGACTTTTTCCTTTAAAATTTGGATGCTCTTTTATGTGTTTCTCTTGTCTGACCCCTCTAACTAGGACTTTCCGTACAATCTTGAGTAATAGTGGTGGCAGTGGGCATCCTTGTTGTGTTGCTGATATTAAAGGAGAGACTTTCAGTTTTTCCTCATTCAGTATGATACTAACTGTGGGTCTTACATGTATGCTTTTTGTAATATTGAGGTATGTTCCTTCTCTCCCCAGTTTTTGAAGATTTTTTTATCATAAAGGGATGTTGAATTATATTAAATGCTTTTTCAGCATCCGTTAAAATGATCACATGGTTCTTATCCTTAATTCTTTGATATGATGTATCACACTGATTGATTTGCATATGTTGAACCGTGCTTTAATCCCAGGGATAAATCCCACTTGGTCATGATGAATGATCTTTCTAATGTATTGTTGAATTTGGTTTGCTAGTGTTTTGTTGAGGATATTTACATCAGTACTCAAGATATATTGGCAGGTAGTTTTCTTTTCTTGACGTGTCTTTGTCTGGTTTTGGTATCAGGGTAATATTACCCTTGTAGGATGAGTTCCGAAGGATTCTCTTCTCTATTTTTCAGAATAGTTTGAGTAGGATTGATATCAGTTCTTCTTTAAGTGTTTGGTAGAATTCATCAGGTCCTGGGTTTTTCTTTACTGGAAGACATTTTATTATGGTTTTGATCATGTTACTTGTTATTGGTCTGTTCAGGTTTTGGAATTTTTTCCTGGTTCCATCTTGGTAGGCTGTATGTATTTAGAAATTTGTCAGTTTCTTCTAGATTTTCCAATTTATTGCCATATAGTTGCTCATAGTAGCCACTAACGATACTTCGAATTTCTGCAGTTTCAGTTGTAATGTCACTTTTTTCATTTCTAATTTTATTTATTTGCATCTTCTTTCTTTTTTCTTAGTCTGGCTAAAGATTTGTCAATTTTGTTTAACTTTTTAAAAAACCAATTTTGTATCTCATTGATATTTTGTATATTTTTCATTTATTTTTATTTATTTCTGCTCTGATCCTTATTATTTCTTTTCTTCTATTAGATTTAGGTTCACTTTGCCCTTGCTTTTCTAGTTCTTTGAGATGAGACATTAGATTGTTTATTCGAAGTTTTTTTTTCTCTTTTTTGATGTAGACACTTATAGCTATCACCTTCCCTCTGTTTACTGATTTTGCTGTATCCCATAGGTTTTGGTATGTCGTGTTTCCATTATCAGTTCTTCTGAGAAATTTTTAAATTTCCTGATTAATTTATTCATCAACCCACTGGTCATTCTGGAGAATATTGTTTAATTTCCATGTATTTGTATCATTTTCTAAATTCCTCTTATTAATTTCTAGTTTTATTCCACTGTGGTCAGAGAAGATGCTTGATATATTAATTTTTTTTAATGTTTTAAGACATTAAATTGATAAAGACATTTAAGAAAAGCTTGTAACTAGCATACTTATTGGTGAAATACTGTATGGTATGCCCCTAAAATCAGGAACATGGTAAGGGTTTTCACTCTTACTTTTTTTTTTTTCTCCAATCCTGCACTGGAGATTACAGCCATTGCAAACCTGTTGTACTCCTAACTCTGTCTGCATCCTGGAGAACCTGCCTCATACAGTTGGTACCAAGACTGTTTTGAGAAAGCAGCCAGAAAAATAAATGGTTCTCCCTGACTGATGGACAATGAGTACCCCCATCTAGGTGCTATGTAGGACAGAAATTATCTATGGCGCACAATGGCAATGTAATTTCTTAAACTTTCACAAGGAAAATATTTTTGAACAAAATTCCCTTGCAGGGGATCTGATGCTGATGTAATGATTCAAATCTTTGAAAGGGACAAGGGGAGAGTGAGAAGATGGAACTGGTTGGTTGGTAGTAAATTGCATCAATGCCCGACAGAGGTATATTGAAAAGCTTAGGTCAGTTAACAAACAATTAAAAACTTAACGCAAAGGTTATTGAGCTTCTTCAGAAGCTTACAAAGAGGTGTTATCTCTTGCAGGAGAGAAGTACAAATAACTGAAGACCAACTCGGGATTTAAAATCAGAGCTGCCTGCTGCAAAAATGATTGAATGCTCAACTGAGGTGTTTGTTATGACAAGGTCAGGACTTTGGATAGGAAAACCAGGGAACAGGACAGATAGAATAGGGACCACTGGATAAAGGTCCTTAAAGATACTGGCTCCATAAAGTTCTTTGAATCCTCAGAGCTTACCACATGCCCACTTCTCCCCTATAAAGAGCTAGTACTCTTCCCATTTAGAAAGACACTGCAGAGGCCTTCCCTTGCAAGACAAAAGGAAAATCTTTCAGTATCTATCTCTTCTCTCCTCATTCCTAGAGTTAATTAACAGCATAAATGAGCCAGGCATGTAAATCTGGGAAGATTAGAAAGAGATAATCTTCTCCTTGCCTCCAAAGAATTTTAGAGAATTAACTAGAGTGTATCAACAGGAGCTAGGAGAATACCCCTGAGACTAGACTTGGAGATTGCTTGATCGGGAGAGCCAGAACATAACACTTCATAAGGAATAGCTTATTGGCTTGGAGCATGCTCATGGGATTTAGGATTTTAATCCCATGAGAAGTACGCCAGGTTATGGTGCAAACTCTTCCCTAGAGTGGCTTCTAGAAGACTGAAGAACATGATGGCCTACACAGAACAGAGGTGTCATGCATGAATTGCTGTGGCAGATGATGGCTAGAAGGGTTTAAAAGGTTCATGAAAGTGAGCATGCTAGAATACTGTTATGTGAAACCAGAGTACTCACAAGAGGTGTCCACTGGACAGTCTGGAAGTCACACTATTTACCAAGGCCACCAGGAATGTGCTGGTAAGACAGTTGCCAGCATCATTAATGAGATTAGTGGTGGCTCTTTTCTGTACATCAGGGCTGACTGCAAGAGAGGTTGTTTCAGAGCCTCTTCACTTGTTAATAGCAAAGGGTATGATGAGACCCCAGAGAAGTAGAAGCCAGGTTATGGTGTTTATCTGCCAGAAGCTAGGACTCCACAGCTAATGCAGTGATTAGAAAGGTAGGAATAGTGAGACTTAACCCAAAGAGAATTGTGGGGATAGTTAGTGGAACATGCTTTCCTACGGATAAAATAGGGTAGGCAGCTAATAAGGGTAGTGTTATATATTCTTGTTAAATATTGTTAAATTGTGCAAGAGAAAGCAAGAATAGATGAGCTCAGGGAGGTTTTCCTAGTAAAAAGCCATGATTTTGTTACCCAAATACCTGAGGCAGTTTTCAGACCCAGAAATCATTGACTAAAGAGGTGGAGTGTCTGCAGGAGGAAGCCTACAAAACCATAACAAATATATATTTGCCTCAAAAGACCCGTGGCTATTTACTTGGGTGAGTATACATAGGAAAAGAATGAATATCCAGACATTTTGAGGATTATTAGATATAGGATTTGAGTTGACATTGATATTTGAGGACAAGAAGAGTGGCACTGACCTATATTAAAGTATAAAGCTCTGAGGACCAAGTAATAAATGAAGTTTTGGCCCAAATTTGGCTTACAGTTGGTCTACTATGTCCATATACCCAGCCAATGCTCACTGAACATATGAACGAGGTTAACATCATTGGCAGCTGGAACAACTTCTACTATCAGTCCTTGGCCTATGTGGAAATGACAACCATAGTAGAGAGGGTTGTCCTCTTTCCATTGACTAAGGGACAAATAAAATGCAATATCCCATCCTGGTGGTATATGGGTTGGGGGGTGATGGCAGAGATTAGTGGCGATATAGAATCTCAAGGATGCAGGGCTGGCATTTTAATCTGTTTGTGCTGCTATAATAAAATACCTAAAACTGAGTAATTTATAAAGAACAGAAATTTAATTCTCATGACTTTAGGGCCTGGAAATCTAACATCAAGGCACTGGCAGGTTTGGTGTCTGGTGAAGTCCTGGTCTCTGCTTTCAAGATGGTGCAATGTTGCTGCCTCCTTGAGGGGAGATGGATTTTGTTTCCTGATTGGCAGATAAGATGAAAAGAAAAAAAAAAAAAAAAAAGAGAGAGAGAGAGGGAGAGAAAAGTGGCTATGCTAGTTCCCTCTAGCCTTTTTGTAAGGCACTAATCCATTTATGACTTAATCACTTCCCCCAAAGGCCCAACGTCTTAATAACACTGCAATGGATATGTTTCAGCACAAATTTTGGAGAGGAGACACATTCAAACCATAGCTGGTAACCACCAATCTATCTATCTTCATGAGATATATGCTTTTTTAGGTCTCACATATGAGTGAGAACATGCAATATTTGTCTATGCTTGACTCATTTCACTTAACATAATGAACCTCTTTCATCCATGTTGTGGCAAATGATGCGATTTTATTCTTTTTTTTTTTATGGGCGAATAATATTTCATTGTGTATCTATACCACATTTTCCTTATCCATTCATCTAATGATGGGCACTTAGGGTGATTCCATATTTTGGCTATTGTGAATAGTGCTGAAATAAACAAGGGAGTGCTGGTATCTTTATGACATATTGATATCTTTTCTTTTGGATATATACCCAGTGGTAGAATTACTGGGTCATATGGTAGTTCTATTTTTAGTGTTTTGAAGAACCTCCATACTGTTTTCTATAGTGACTCTACTAATTTACATTTCTACTAACAGTGAGCAAGAGTTCCCCCTTTTCCTCATTCTCATCAGCATGTTATTCGTGTCTTTTTGATAAAATTCATTCTAACTGGTTTGGGATGATATCTCACATGATTTTGATTTGCATTTATCTAATGATTAGTGATGTTGAGTATTTTTTTCATATGCTTGTTGGCCATTTGTATGTCTTTTGAGAAATGTCTATTCAGATATTTGTCTGTTTTTAAATCAGATTGTGTTTTTCCTATTGAATTGAGTTCCTTATATATATGGTTATTAATCCCTTGTCAGATGGATAGTTTGCAAATATTTTCTCATGTTTAAAAGGTTATGTCTTCACCCTGTTGATTGTTTTATTTGAGAAGCTTTTTAGCTTGACATAATCCCATCTGTCTATTTTTGTTTCTGTTGCTTGCGCTTTTAAGGTCTTCCAGAAAACATGTTTGCCTAGACCAATATCCTGGTGTGCTTCTTCAGAGCTTTTTCTACTAGTTTCATAGTTTCAGGTCTTAGACTTAAGTTTTAAGTGCATTTTGATTTGATTTTTTTATATGGTGAGAGATACGGGTGCTGTGTAACTCTTTTTCAAATGGTAATTCGGTTTTGTCAGCACCATTTATTGAAACAACTTCCCTTTCTTCATTATATGTTCTTGGTGTCTTAGTAAAAAATGAGTTGGCTATAAATATGTTGATTTATATCTAGGTCCAGTATTCTATTACTTTGGTCTGTGTCTCTTTTTAAACATATTAGACTGATTTGTTTACTATAGCTTTGTAGTATACTTTGAAGTCAGGTAGTGTCAGGCCTTCAGTTATTATTTTTTTTCTTAAGATTGCTTTGTTTACTTAGAGTCTTTAATGGTTCCATATAAATTTCAGGACTTTTTTTTTTCATTTCTGTGAAGAATGTAATTGGTATTTTGATTAGACAGTTCATTGAATCTGCATATTGCTTTGGGTAGTATTTTAATTTTAAGAATATTAATTCTTCCAATCCGTGACTATAAGATATTTTTCCACTTTTTGTATGTCCTCTTGTATTTTTTTCAACAGATATATATATATATATATCTGTTGATTGTTTTATTTGAGAAGCTTTTTAGCTTGACATAATCCCATCTGTCTATTATATATATATATATATATATATATATATTTTTTTTTAAATTAGAACATCACATCTTTGGTTAAGTTGATTCTCTATTTTATATTCTTTGTAGCTATTTTAAATAGGATTACATTCTTGATTTCCTTTTCAGATTTTTGACTGTTGATGTAAATAAATGCTATTGACTTTTGTATGTTAATTCTGTATCCTGTGCTGTTGCTGAATAAATTTATCCATTCTGTGTTTGTTTTTTGTTTTTTTTTTTTTTTTTGGTGGAGTTTTTAATTTTTTCTGCATATAAGATCATGTGGCTGGGCATGGTGGCTCACACCTGTAATCCCAGCACTTTGGGAGGCCAAGGTGGGTGGACCACCTGAGATTGGGAGTTCGAGACCAGTCTGACCAACATGGAGAAACCCCATCTCTACTAAAAAAAAAAAATACAAAATTACCCAGGCATGGTGGTGCATGCCTGGAATCCCAGCTACTCAGGAGGCTGAGGCGGGAGAATCACTTGAACTTCAGAGGCAGAGGTTGTGGTGTGCCAAGACCGTGCCTTTGCACTCTAGCCTGGACAACAAGAATGAAACTCCATCTCAAAAAAATAAAATAAAGTAAAATAAATAAAGATCATGTTGTCTGTGTCAAGGCTAATTTGGCTTCTTCCTTTCCAATTTGGATGGGCTTTATATCTTTCTCTTGCCTGTTTGCTCTGGTCCAAACTTTCAGTATTATGTTGAATAAAAGTGATGATGATGTCTTATTTCAGATTTTAGAGAAAACCCTTTCAAATGTTCTTCATTTAGTATGATGTTAGCTGTGGGTTTGTCATATATGGCCCTTATTATTTTGAGGTGTGTTCCTTCTATACTCAGTTTGTTGAGGGTTTTGTCAGTAATACGTCGAATCTTATTTAATAAGTTTTCAGCATCTGTTGAAATGATCCTACGTTTTTTGTTCTTGGTTCCATTATTGTGATGCATCATGTTTATTGATTGGTGCACGTTGAGCCAGTCTTGCATCCTTGGTATGAATCACACTTAGTCGTGGTGAATGATGTTGTTGAATGCAGTTTGCTAGTATTTTGTTGATAATTTTTGCATCTATGTTAATCAGTGATATTGATGCCTGTAGTCTTTATTTTTTGTTGTTGTAACCTTGTTTAGTCTTGTTTTCAGGGTAATGTTAGCCTCATAGAAAGAATTTGACAGCATTTCTCCTCCTTCATTTTTTTGGAATGTTCTGAGCAGAATTGGTATTTGTTTTTCTTGGAATTTGGTGGAATTCGGCAGTGAATCCATCAGGTCCTGGGCTTTATTTGATGGGAGACTTTTTATTATGGCTTCGATCTCATCACTCATTATTGGTTTGTTGAGGTTTTATTTTCTTCATGTTTCAATGTTGGTAGATTTTATGTCTCTGGGAGTTTATTTCTTCTAGGTTTTCCAATTTGTTGGCATATAATTATTCCTAATAGTCTTTTACGATTCTTTGTGTTCCTATGGTCTCAGTTGTTCTGTCCATTTACTTGGGTCTTCTCTCTTTTCTTGTTAGTTCAGCTAAATATTTTTTTTTCCCAAAAATCAACTTTTTATTTCATTGATCTTCAGTTTTTGGATTAAATTTCATTTATTTCTGCTCTAATCTTTATTATTTATTTCATTCTACTAATTTGATTTTTTTGCTTTTCCATTTTCTTGGGGAACATTGTTACAGTTTATTTGAAGCCTTTCTGTTTTTTTAAGTGTAGGTGGTTATTGCTATAAACTTCCCATTTGTGCTGTCATTGCTGTATCCCATACATACATTGGTATGTTGTGTTTCCATTTTCGTTTGTGTGTGTGTGTGTGTCTAGCTTCATTTACTCAACATAATGTTTATTAAATACATCTATATTGTTACAGATATCAATCGTTATTTTATTGCCTTAAATATTTTATTATATAAATATATCACCGTTTATTCATTCTCATGATAATGGACATTTGAGTGTTTTCTCAAGCTTTGTTACTATAAATACATCTGCTAAGAACTTTCTTGTATTTGTCTTTTGGTGGACATAGACACTCATTTTTCTTGAATATATAGCTATGAGTGAAATTGCAAGATCAGAAGATAGATATATGTTTAGCTTTAGTAGGTACTTCCACATAATTTCCTGATTTTTATGTTGTCATGCCAGCTTTCTTTTTGTCAGTTTTTGCATGGTATATTATTTTCCATTCTTTTACTTTCAAAAAGTCTGTATATTAATATTTAAAGTATATTACAAATAGCACATAGTTTGGTTTTGGGTTTTTATTTTTTTATTTTTTATTTTTTTATTTTTTTTTGGAAAATAATTAAATTTATTTGGTAAATAATGCAGAATGTAGTGAATTTTGTTTCAAGGAACAAACTCATTAATTGGGACATCTCCAGATCATCAGTTTTCCAATTTCTCCCTTCCAATATATTTCTGAACTATATCCCAGGGAATTTAAGATAAATATACTCACATCATTCTTCGCATTACAATTACAGTCAATGAAAAAATGTAGAAGTCACAAGGCAACCAAGCGTGTGACCAAGAGAAGTTCAAGGGTGCAACATATCAAAGCAATGTGGTTATTTACCTCTTCTTCAAAGTGTTTGGCCATCATTTTTATTTTATTTTATTATTTCATTTATTTATTTATTTAATTTTTAGAGACAGGGTCTCACTGTGTTGCCCAGGCCATGCTCAAACTCCTGGGCTCATGCAATCCTCTAGTCTCAACCTCATCAATAGCTGGGACTACAGGTACACACCACTGTACCGGCTTTGGCATCATTTTTATTACAGATACAGTTGTCTTATTGTGTAGGCACATTCAATTGAAATAAATCCAAATACAGCCAGGTGCTTCAGATGGATTTGTGATTATCTTTTAAAAACACCACAGCTAGTTCCATTAAAGAGTTTATGCTCAAATCCACTACCAAATGTTCATATTAAAGTTAGGACTTAACATCTCAATGTGACAGAATAATGCTGCTATTAGAGCTATCATTCCAGAAGTTTCAACCCATAGTCTGTCTTCAGGATAATTTTAACTCAAAGTTAAGACCAGAGCCATTTTATGCAGTTCACAAATGTAACTGTTTACCTATGGGAAATAGCATTAGCTTGCTTACAATCATATAGCCCAGGTTATTGAAGTAAATCATCAATGATTTTTGTGTGTTGAATTTTGTTTAGAAGCCCCGCATGGTAAGCAAGAATCTCTTCAGGAAGGAAAAGGGAAGAAAAGTGAAAACGCACTCAAAAGAAAAGGTACAGCAGATAAAAATAGATACAATTACATGTAATTCTGCATTTTATAACTATCTCAGTGCAAATAACTAGATTTGTATAGTAGTATACATTGACCACTTCTCTCAGACATTTGTAAATCATAAACCCTTGCCGAATATAGTCTCAAACTTTCTGCATCCTGGTACTTACCAGAGGCCCTGCTAAGAAAAGTGATGCTTGCAGGGATAATTTAGACAATATCTAATATGCAGAATATCCATTCATCAGAGATATTTTAACTATTATCCTTGGGCTAAGCTGTGCCATCAGAAAGCTACATACTGAAACAAGTTTTCTTGGACCCCTTATTGAATTTCCTTCACAGATAAGCACTTTGGTAAAAAATAAAATAAAAATCTTACATTATCTTAGAACATTCACAAAACTAAGAAAGTAACCTTGGTACAATACTGTTAAGTAAGTAGAACATTTAATTTTTACCATCTATTTTCAGTGGAACTCTTGAAGTTTTTGAGACCTGTCTACATTTTTTTTTTTTTTTTTTTTTTTTGGTAATCATTTAAACCAGTAATTTATAAACAATTAAAAATGTGAATGAATTAGGGCTGGGCACAGTGGCTTATGCCTATAATTTCATCACTTTGGGAGGCTGAGAGGTGGGCAGATCCTGAGGTCAAGAGATCGAGACCATCCTGGCCAACATGGTGAAACTCCATCTGTACTAAAAAAATACAAAAATTAGCTGGGCATGGTGGTGTGCACCTGTAGTCCCAGCTACTCGGGAGGCTGAGGCAGGAGAATCCCTTGAATCTGGGAGACACAGAGGTTGCAGTGAGTCAAGACTGTACCACTGCTCTCCAGCCTGGGTGACAGAGAGAGACAGATCTCAAAAAAAAAAAAGTGTATATATATAAATATATATATATATTATATACATGAATTTGAATTAACAAATGTTTACAACTTGATGTAACTTCTTGGTGTAACTACATACTGGCAAAGGATTTTAATGATTTTACTTTGTTCTAATTTGTATTTCATGCAATGGACTTTAATTCTTATTACTTGTTTGAGTTTCTTCAGAAAATTCTTCAACCATCAAAGAGTAAAGAGAACCTTGTAAATATTTTAGAGAACTTTGAGTTACTTTCCCCACTCTCAAACCCACTCCCTGCTTTTTTAAAGAATCATAAATTCCCTGGAAAATGTATGTCATGCATATACCCTCAATAAGTAAACTTTTAAAAGCCTATTTATGAGGGCTGGTGACCCTTTTAGGGTATTTGGATGTGTACTCTGTAACTATTTTTTTTTTTTTTTTATTATACTTTAAGTTCTAGGGTACATGTGCATAACGTGCAGGTTACATATGTATACATGTGCCATGTTGGTGTGCTGCACCCATCAACTCGTCAGCACCCATCAATTCATCATTTATATCAGGTATAACTCCCCAATGCAATCCCTCCCCCCTCCCCCCTCCCCATGATAGGCCCCAGTGTGTGATGTTCCCCTTCCCGAGTCCAAGTGAGCTCATTGTTCAGTTCCCACCTATGAGTGAGAACATGCAGTGTTTGGTTTTCTCTTCTTGTGATAATTTGCTAAGAATGATGGTTTCCAGCTGCATCCATGTCTCTACAAAGGACGCAAACTCATCCTTTTTTATGGCTGCATAGTATTCCATGGTGTATATGTGCCACATTTTCTTAATCCAGTCTGTCACTGATGGACATTTGGGTTGATTCCAAGTCTTTGCTATTGTGAATAGTGCCGCAATAAACATACGTGTGCATGTGTCTTTGTAGTAGCATAATTTATAATCCTTTGGGTATATACCCAGTAGTGGGATGGCTGGGTCATATGGTACATCTAGTTCTAGATCCTTGAGGAATCGCCATACTGTTTTCCATAATGGTTGAACTAGTTTACAATCCCACCAACAGTGTAAAAGTGTTCCTATTTCTCCACATCCTCTCCAACACCTATTGTTTCCTGATTTTTTAATGATTGCCATTCTAACTGGTGTGAGATGGTATCTCATTGTGGTTTTGATTTGCATTTCTCTGATGGCCAGTGATGATGAGCATTTTTTCATGTGTCTGTTGGCTGTATGAATGTCTTCTTTTGAGAAATGTCTGTTCATATCCTTTCCCCACTTTTGGATGGGGTTGTTTGTTTTTTTCTTGTATATTTGCTTGAGTTCTTTGTTTTTAATTTTTCAAATTCAGCCTTCTATTTTTTTTCTGCTGTATACCTAAAGTCTTTTTTTGTTTGTTTGTTTGTTTGTTTTTGTGACCGGGGGTTCACTGCATTGCCCAGGCAGGTATCAAACTCCTGGGCTCAAACAATCCTCCCACCTCAGCCTCTCAAATAGCCAGGACCACAGGCATGTGCCATCAGGCCAGCACACAAACGCACACTGTTTTTTAGTTGGAATGCAGTACATATTGTCTATTTACATTTAATGTAATTACTCATATAGTTAGGTTTAAGCTTACATCTTCTTATTTATTTTCTATTTGCTCCAATTATTATTTCTTTACTACTTTTTCATCTTATGATAATTACAAATATTTGTTTTCCAATTTTATCTTCTCAGCTAGTTTTTTAATTATATCTTTTTACATTATTGTTTTAGTGACTACCCTAGAGATTACAATAGATATCCTTGATTTATTATAATCTAACTTAAACTGATATGTTTATCACTTCCTGAACAATGCTAGAGGCTTTCAACAATTCAGTTCCATTTACCCGTTTTGCCGTTTGGGTTACTGTTGTTATATATCTTCCTTGTGCGTATATTCTAGACCCTACAAGACATGGTGGTTACTTAAAACAATCAATGTTCTTCATATTTATTGTACTCACACATTTACCCTTGCAAGTGTCCTTCATTTGTTTTTACACTTACGTGTTTCTTTGTAGAATTATTTTTCTTCAACCCAAAAACTCCCTTCACTGTGCTGAAAATAAATAGTTCAGTTTTTGTTTGTCTGAAAATATCTTTATTTTGCCTTCACTTTAAATATATTTTCACCGGTTATTTAATTCTAGGACTGCAAATGTTTCTTCTGTTTTTCAACTTTTTAAACATGCCATTCCATGTGTTCTGGCTTCCACGGTTTCTATTGAAAAATCAGACATGCTGGGTGCAGTGGCTCACGCCTGTAATCCCAGAACTTTGGGAGGCCAAGGCGGGTGGATCATTTGAGGTCAGGAGTTTGAGACCAGGCTAGTATGGTGAAACCCCCTCTCTACTAAATACAAAAAATATTATCTGGGTGGGGCCAGGCGCGATGGCTTACGCCTGTAATCCCAGCACTTTGGGAGGCCGAGGCGGGTGGATCATGAGGTCAGGAGATCGAGACCATCCTGGCTAACACGGTGAAACCCCGTCTCTACTAAAAATACAAAAAAATTAGCCGGGCATGGTAGCGGGCACCTGTAGTCCCAACTACTCGGGAGACTGAGGCAGGAGAATGGCATGAACCTGGGAGGCGGAGCTTGCAGTGAGCAGAGATTGCACCACTGCACTGCAGCCTGGGCGACAGAGCAAGACTCCATCTCAAGAAAAGAAAAAAAGAAAAAGAAAAGAAAATTAGTTGGGCGGGTGGTGTATCCCTGTAATCTCAGCTACTTGGGAGCCTGCGGCAGGAGAATCCCTTCAACCTGAAGGGGGGCGGAGATAGCAGTGAGCCCAGATTATGCCATTGTACTCCAGCCTAGGCAACAGAGTAAAACTCCATCTCAAAAAAAAAAAAAAAAAAAAAAAAGAAAAATCAGACATTATTCTTATGTTGCCCTTTTAAGTATAATGTTATTTTTTTCTCTATCTACTCTTAAGATTTTTCTTTACCTTTGATTTTTTGTAATCTAACAACATGAAAAACTGAGGTGTGGCTTTCTTTGAATTTGTCCCACTTAGGGTTTGCTGAATTCCTTGAATCTGCAGATGGAGTCATTCATCAGATTGGAAAGTTTTCAGATATTATATTTTCAAATATTGCTTCTGCCCATTACTTTTATTCTCTGCTGCTAGAACCAGTTACATATCTCTGTTATATTCCATTGTTTTCCATTTTTTGCAGGTATGTGGGCGTTAATTTGGATATTTTCTATTGACCTATCCATGAATTCACTAATTCTGTCTCTTGTTGTGTCGTCCGATTTGCTGTTAAACCCATTCAGAGAGTTCTGTTCTGGAAGTTCATTTTGTGTCTCCTTACAAATTCCAGTTCTCTGTTGAAATTCTCCATCTTTTCATCTACTTTCCATCTTTTCCTCTACTGTTTAAAAAATAATCCTAATTATTTTAAAGTTCTTATCTGTGAACTTAAACAATTGGATCATCTTTGTTTCTGCTTCTATTGTTTGCTTTTTTCTATTATTAGTCACATTTTCCTTTATCTTCATATGTCTCCTCATTTTTATTGTATACTGGCCATATACAATAACTGTATATACTGAATCAGATGTTTTCTTCCAGAAAACTTTTCCTTTTTTTCTGTCAGGCAGAGAAGATTAAAGTTGATCACCTCAATCCATTTGGATTTAATCCAGGTCATAGGTAAGTGCAACTTTGTCAGATTCAGTCCAACTTTTAGTATCAGTAATCTCAGAAGTGAAATCTGACATGTATTTATTGCAGACCACTCCCTTTGGCAATCTGTCTCCCAGGTACTGAGAGACTGCTGCAGAGTTCACTCTGCCTTATCAGCTCAGCACCAAACCTGCCATGCTAGCCGAGTTCTCAGCAAATGTTGTATGAGGGAAAAGAGCCATTTGTTTGATACTCCATTATGTTCCAACCTGTCAAACCGACTGACATGCCCATGAACATTTCTACTGGTTTCTCCTTCCCTTAGTAGAATCCCTCTGCCTAGGTGACATCTGAACCTCATCTCGGACTCTGACTCAGCAAATTTCCTAATAGACAGCAACCTTAATTTACCTAATTGGGACTATTCATTCTCTGTAATTTTAGTTCATCTAGTCTTTTATGCTTCACAGCTATTTGATAACTTTAAAAAGTATATATATATGTGTGTGTGTAACTTTAAAAAGTATATGTCTGTGTGTACACACACACACACACATATATACACACACACATGTCACCCAATGTGCTGGGGTTGCAGACATGAGCCAATGTGGCCTGCCTATATGTGTCTTTAATGTAAGGTAGATTTCTTGTAGGCACGTGTGTATGTGTGTATATGTGTGTGTTAGGTTTTCACTCTGTCACCCAGACTGGAGTGCTGTGGTGTGACCACAGCTCATTGTAACCTTGAAATCTTGGACTTAAGTGATCCTCTCGCCTTAGGCCCCTGAGTGGCTGGGACTACAGTCATCAGTCATGCGTCACTGCGCCCAGCTATCCATTTTCATTTGTTTCAGAAAAATTGTTAATTTTCTTAGTTTCTTCATTAGCCCACTGGTTGTTCAGGAGCATGTTGTTTATTCCATGTGTTGGAGTAATTTCTGGGGTTCCTCTAGTTATTGATTTTTAGCTTTATTCCATTCTGGTCAGAAAATATACTTGATATAATGTCTACTCTTTAAAATTTGATGAGACTTATTCTGTGGCCTAAAATGTGGTCTGTTTTGGAGAATGTTCCATGTGCTGATGAAAAGAATTTGTGTTCTGCAGTGCTGAACGTGAAATGCTCAGTAAATGTCAGTTAGGCCTATTTGGTCTAGTGTGTAGTTTAACTCAGAGGTTGCTTTGTTGATTTTCCACCTAATGATCTGTCTGCTACTGAGAGTGGAGTGTTGAAGTCCCCTACTGTATTGTATTGCAATCTATTCCTCCCTTTAGATCTAGTGATGTTTGCTTTATGTGCTTGGGAGCTCTGGTGTTGAGTGCATAGATATTTATAATTGTTATATCCTCTGGCTATATTCACCTCTTTACCATTATATAGTAACCTTCTTTGTCTCTTCTTACAGTCTTAGTCTTGTAACCATTTTATCTCATGTATGTAGTTAAGCCTGTTAATTTGGTTTTCACTTACATGGAACATCTTTTTCTATCCTTTCACTTTTTGGTTTATGTGTGTATTTTTTTTTTTTTTTTTTTTAAAGAGATAGAGTCTCACTCTGTCACCTAGGCTGGAGTGCAGTGGTGTGATCTCAGCTCACTGAAACCTTCACCTCCCTGGTTCAAGTGATTCTCGTATCTCAGCCTCCCAAGTAGCTGGCACTACAGGCGTGTACCATCATGCCTGATCAATTTTTATATTTTTAGTAGAGATAGGTTTTGCCCTCTTGGTCAGGCTGGTCTTGAACTCCTGACCTCAAGTAATCCACCTGCCTCAGCCTCCCAATGTACTGGGGTTGCAGACATGAGCCAATGTGGCCTATGTGTGTCTTTAATGTAAGGTGGATTTCTTGTAGGCAGCATATAGTTGCATCTTGTAAATTAGTGGTGACCAAACACCAGGAAGGGTAAGAAAGAGATGTGGATGAAGAAAGATTGACTAATATGTATCTATATACTCAGATAGAAGAAATAAGACCTGGTGTTTGATAGATCAGAAGGATCAAGCCTACTGATCTATCAAAACGTTAAATAACTGTAACGTTAACTACAACGTTAATTACTATATTATATATAGTATTTAACTATAATGTTAAGTAACGTTAACTACTATAGTTAACATTAATTGGTTGTACATTTCAAAATAGCTAGAAGAGAATGATTAGAATATAACTAGCAAAAAGGAAAAATAAATATTTAAGGTAATGAGTATCCTAATTATCCTGACTTGATTATATGAATATATCAAATTATCACATGTAATCTGAAAATATGTATATATAATAGATTATATACATATCAATTTAAAAAAGCATAATCCACATTTCAGCTGATTGTTAATTTAGGACCACAACAGATGGTTGAGCAGATTGAGTACATCACTATTTTGGCCTCTACTAAAAAGTGAGCAGTACTTCCCGGAAGAGTATACCGCCTAGACAAATACACCCAGTGTCCCCATCTACTAGCTCCTGTGCCCAGGAGTTCTGTCTGCATGTTTTCTTTACATCCACCAGAACATGGAGCACAGCAAATCTTCAAATACTCAAATATTGACTCACGCAAAATTAGTACCATACATTTTATCAAAGATTTTATGGAAGAGATAGCAAAAGAAGTTTATATCATATACCTTCAGTGAACATTTAAAAAATTACCCATTAGACATTTCTATTATTCTGCATACACTCTTCTGTTTTTCCACTAGTGGATGTATTTTGTCTCTATTTTTCCTAGTCACACAGATTTTCCTCCTTTTCAAAAGTCTGATTTTGTGAACCATTGTGACAATGCATTGTAAAAGGAAGTAAACATCCTCAAGTCACCATAGAAAGTCTTTATTACATCAAAGAGGTACAGATAGTGCTTGAATGTTTTCAGAGATAAAGTTGGAATGCTAGCAAAACAAATCAGTACCAAAAACTATTTATGTAGATAAACTATGAATATCTATGCTTCTCAGTTGGCTCAGGTGACACAATGTGATAATACCTATACCATACATTATAAACCCTTCCTTGCTGAATTGATGAAGTGTGGTGCCCTATCTGTCTGAAACCTTCAGAGCTCATAAAATGCTAACAGTGGCATATGCGAGTCTTGAGAATTCCCACCAAGAAAACAGGATTGGGCTGGCAGAACTCTATTAAGGGATAGAATCGAGGCTTGTCCTCCCCACTGAAACATGGGCAGGTAATTTTAGGGTTAATCTCCAGACAAGTGCAATTTGTAGCTGAGGTCAGCTGAGAGGTGGCAGGTGAGAGTCAATATGAGGCAGGATCAGCTAACTTCCCAGCCGATAAATCCAGAAAGAGCCCCATCATACCTAATGCTTCTCAGGCAGCTGCTATGTAGGTTAATGATACGCGAAGGGGAAGACTGAGAAGCGTCCTTTCTTTTACTGCAACAAGGGCAGAAATCCAGTGAAAGTGGAATCATCCTTCAGCTCGGAACTACTGAGAGGCCCAGTTAGGTCTTTGGACCATTTGATGAAGCAGTGTTCAGTCAAACCCTGGACCTCTGCACAGAAGGAGACGGCTGTTTGTTGGTTTAAACCCACACTACATTGTGTTTGCCACTTGTTCCTCTTACAAAGTCACATTAGGGCACAATAGAAAAGCCCAGCAAAATATGCCATCTTGGGCTGATTAAACCGTGTGCTGATAATTAGTGCAAATATGCAGAAATATTTTATTAGCCTTTTAGTTACCCATGAGGCTAGTTCTAGCTAAGGGAAACCTCTCTTTCTCCTTTTAAGTGTGTTCAGATGACAATGAACCATGCCTGGCAGGAAGAGGAGATACTGCAAGTTTGTTTAAAGAAGAGCACAGTTGCAGACTAGAGGAACATGAGTGACAAAGCTCTCCCTGGCCCTTCCAGTTAGTTCACATAGCTGCACTGCAGATTTGGACTCATTGACATACAAGAATATTAGAAGTAGCCTCAGTCCAGTAGAGTAAGGCTCTTCTTGTTAGAATGCAATTTGTTGGCCGCTTAGAATCCAGTAATTCTTTCCAAAGATGTTGGCTGTGTTCACAGGATGTATTCTTTACTACTCTGTGTTTTATTCTTTGCTTCTCAAATCTGTATTTTCTCTCCAGTTCTGTGGGTCCCTGAAGGGTTTCTGTTTGGCCAGCATTGTATTTAAGGCAGCCAAAGTAGTAATGTTATTAGTCCCAAATAGCAGAAAATTTTTTTTTTTTGATTATGTGAGTAATGCTAGCTCATTGTTGAACATCTCCAAGGTATAAAATGGTATTCTAAAATATGCCTATATTCCTACTGCCCTGAGATAAATCAATACAATCATTTTTTTCTTGTGGAATTTGTAGTAATTGGAAATGGGATAGAAGCTACTGACGCATAGAGAAAGAATCACAATGTCAGCAGAGCACCAGAAGAGGGAACCTCTCAGCTGAAGAAACTTAGATCCTGTCTACTCAAAGTGTGGTCTATAGACCAGCTGCATTGGCATCACCATGAGATTGTGGGGAATGAAGAATCTTAGGTCAATTCTCAGACTTAATGAATCAGAATCTACATTTTCACAAGATTTCCAGGTGAATCTCACCTTAAAGTTTGGGAAGCACTGCTCTAGATGATCTGGTGGCCACAGTTGTATTGGATCCTGACCAATCTTCCTTCTGCCTTTGTGAGGCCTGATGGCATGCTATATGTTCCTATATTTCCATGAATACTGGTTCAAGTTCAAGAAGTTAATCAGCAGAAGAGCTGGGATTCAAACAGGTGTTTGCCTCCATAGTCCATCTAATTAACTATGATATTATATTTCTAGTAATTCTATCCAGGAACACAATGTTTTTCCATCAATTGAAGTATTCCATTAGGTGTTACAAGAAAGTTTTATTCATTTTTCAAAAGAAAACATAGCAGATTATATTACCTATTGTAGGTCCAATTTAAATAACTGCTTTGGCTCCTGCAGAAACCAGGTGGATTCTGGAGATTGACTGTAGACTTCAATACAAACTTATCCAAGTGGTTCTGCTCATGCCTGCTATGTTAGACATGGTATCTATTTCTAGAGAAAATTAACATGAGTAAAGGTTTATGGTATTCATTATTTTCTATTCCAAAGATGAAAGAGGAGGATATGTAGTTCACACGTACACGGAACAAAAAATGCACATTTAGTCTTTGTCCCAGGTTACATTAACTCTTCCATGGTTTAATATTCTTAGGGAACAAAAACATGAATCATAGAATAAAAAATAGAATAAACTGGATGTTATTAAAGTTAAACTTTCATTCTTTCAAAGATAAGAAAATGAAAACTTGAGATGCAGAATGGGAGAAAATATTCACAATATCTGACAAAGATCTTATATACAGCATATATGCAAAACTCCTATATCAATAACAAGATAAACACTTCCTTACCCATGAAAAATTAGACACAATATTTAAAATGACAACCCACCAAAAAAGCTGCACTTGTGTGAATAAACAAAAAATACATGAAGAGATGCTCAACATCATTAGTCATCAGGGAAATGCTAATTAAAAGCACAAAGAGATACCACTACACACCTGTTACAAAACTGATAATACCAATTGTTGATGTTGCAGAGCCATTGGAACAATCATACATGGCTGATGCAAATATGAAATCATATAACCACCTTGGAAAACTTGTAATCTCTTGAAATATTAAACATGCATCTGACATATGGGCCAAATAATTCCACCCCTAGGTATTTTCCCAAGAGAAATGAAAACATATGTCTACACAAAACTTGTTCCTAAATGTTTATGGTAACTTTATTTGTATTAGCATCAAACTGGGAAAACACTTGTTTGACACATACAGACAACACTAATCTACAGAGACAAGAATAAACTATTGGTTGCCTGGGGCTGGATTGGGACAGGGGAATGGATTACAAAGAGACCATGAAGACATTTGAGAGAGTGATAGGAATGTTCTGATACTCATTATAGTGATGTTTATACAGCTTTATTTGCCTGTCAAAACTCATTGAATTACACTTTTTAAATGAATGCACTTTATTGCATATAAATTATAACTCAAAATTTATTTTAAATTTTTTTCAGCAAATTTCCACATCTTTAGGATAAAGGCCAGACTTCCTCGTTAGCCTAAAAATGCTTTCTTAATTCAGCCTCATAGCCAATGGCCCTTGTCTCAACTCCTGGCACTCCCCCATATAAAATACACACAGAGACTTGTATTTTCTGACTGCATCATGCTGTTTCCACTTCAATGTCCTTGTGCGTCCTGTTCTTGCTGCCTAGACATTCTAATCTCCTTTTCTCTACCAAAAGAACTTTTACCAATTCTTCAAGCATCAGCTCATGCAGTGTCTTCTCCAGGAAATCTTCCATGGTTTCCTAGTGTGAGTTGCATGACTTTCCTGTGCTCCTGTGGTGCCCTGCACACAGCTCTCCTGTCCCACACTGAGTTGTTAATGTTGTCTTACTTCTCAGTCTTAGATTTTACATACTGTGACATTATCGTCATCTTTCTATCTTCAGTGTCCGGCAGTGAGTAGGTATTCAGATATTTAACAAACAATTGCTGAATATGCTACTACATGTAAAGAATACCGTTTCTGGCATTTACATTGTTCTTGTTTGTAAGTTCAAGGAAATGGGGCCATCTAAAAACTTCTGGAGTGAGAGGCAGCTATGTATGTGTGAATATTATGTAAAACTAAGGGGATTGATTTATGAACTCTGCCTCATTCTCCCATAGGCTTTCTTCCTGTACTGCAGAACTCTTCCATGCTTGATAAAAACATGAAATAGATAAAACCTAATTATGGTTCTCTTCTTGGAGGCACTGTCTTTTCAATGAATACTAAATCTCAAGTGGCCTATGGTTCTTAAGAGCACTCTTTCATCATGCTGAAATGTGTCTGGCCTCCTGAGTCTTCTCTCCCCGGGCATTACTTTTATTTCTCCTGTTTCTTGTCTATCACATTATGCACCATCCTTTTCTATTCTTGTTTGAAACCTCATGCTCTTCTTTAAAAATCTAGGTTGTATAAAAATAATATTGAAATTTTAGGACTGATACATGGAAAGAGTGGTATCTCATTAGGCTGATAATTGAAGTAGTTTGGGACCTATCACTAATACAATTTTTAGGAACTTAACATTTGCATAGAATGGTAGTAACACATAACGTCTTCATGCCAGTCAAAGTCTTTTTTTTTTTTTTGCTAGACATGACAAACTTTAGACTTTCAGGCTTTATTCTAGACTAGACAATGGTTGTAGAAGGAAAAGATGTTAAAATTGTATCTTACCTGTGCCTTTTACCCATAAACTTAAAATGATCTTTCTTCTTTTTCAAAACATGCGATATGTTTCTCTAACTGGTAGCCTCTGTTTTTCCCTCTCTCCTTCTACACCTCTCTGCCTTTCCTCTTTCTTTTCTACTCCCTCTCCCACCATCATCCATGAGAGAATCCTAATAAAGAGCTCTTAAAGATTCTGAGGTACACCACTTTCTGTTGTATGGCTCCTTTTGAATATTTCTTTCTGAAAGGTAAAATAAAAGCAACCATAATAATCATTGTTAAGAATAACAATACTAATGATTGGGAACAACAATAAAAACAATAGTGAATGTTAGTTTTATTTACCTTCTTGAAGGGATGATGTGCATTCTACAACTCATTATTTTATAAAGTGCTCTTTTGATGAAGCATTGTAAAACACAGAAATCATTACTACCATTTTGATTAGCATTAGAGTAAAGCAATATTTGAGACAAACAGTGATGTGTGATTGTTTACTCTTTTTGTATTGTGAAAATAATCCATATGAGTTGATTCTAGAATAATACTGTGTTCAGATCATATCAATGACTCATTTTTTTCCCTTTAAAAATAGTTTCAGATGAAAAGTTTAAAGCCTTTATTTTCTAGGACTGTTTTGAATGTTTCTTAAGCAACTCAATTCTCTGTATCGTAAATACACACTAAGAGTCCTGGTATTGTTTTTCGCAGTATTCAGTGCAGGACCATCTGTCAATCTATCACTCCCACTTGTGACAGAATATGGAAAGGTCAATGGAGTTGTCATTTTTATGACAAACTTGAACAATGCTTTTGCATTCATTAAATTTAGAATCTTTCCCAACTGATAAACACATAAACTCCTTTTAAAGCAAAGGTAAAATATGCAGTGGAAATACATTCACTTACACTACACATTTTTTTAGGATGTTGAAAGTTATGTGTTCCATGCTTCATGAAAGAATTCTATTTTCTCGAAAGTTCAATGGACTTCATAGAGACAATAGGTGACCACTTAACCTGCTCACGCTCACAAATATGCAAGATCTGTTTGCAGGAGTGAAATTATTTCTAAATTAAGCAAAGGAGGAAAATGTGGCACCAAAATAAAGTACTTTTCTGGCCATCTTGAATTCAGCAGCCGAAAATCCTCATACATAAGATCAAGATGAAAAGGAAATAGTCTTTACCTGAACCATTGATTACTCAGCCCACCTGAAGATTAAACTGGGGATTCATTTGAAGGAGAAGAAGAATCTCAATGAGTAGATTAGATGAAAGGGTTTTAGGAGGCCAATCAGGTTACATTGGTTTAGTCACAGGCAAATAGACAGAGGTGACATATCTGTGAAGGAAAAACAATAGCGGCTTGTCTAGGACAAAGAGGAAGAAATGCAGTCAGAGACTTAGCTGTCTTACTGGGGCACAAGAAATATAAATTCATTAAAGGCAGGGAAATACAGGGCAAGTGACAATTTAATACTAAAAGTTACCAATTCACTTGTCAAGTCTCCATCAACTGTGCATATCTGAAGGTGGGTTATTCCTAGATGGAGATTAAATTTTATGATACACTGATGCTCATTATAGCTAATTTGTATTTAATTAAAATAATAGGTCCATGCTTATTCATAACACATTTAAATTTTTTAAATTAAAAGGAATCACCTATTATACTCAGGTGTTATTTCTTTTACATTGAATAATAAAAACTGAAGTTATCTTAACATTTAATATTCAATTTGTTTTACTTTATTTACTTAATTATCCTATTGTCTCAGATTTTTTCATTGGCATTTTCTGCTTCAATGAGTAGGGGACAAGCACTAACAGAAATTCCTGAATTTTGGAAGAATGTCAGCAGTCTCTTTACCTCTCCAGGATAAATTAATTTTTCCTCTCTTTGTCCTCGTTTTAAATTCAGACCCTTGTTCTTCTCTTTGTGAATTATGTCACTGAGCACTGAGAAGATGTGTTGCTTTTGCTCTTAGTCATGTTTCATTCAGCCAATATACACTCAGTGCCTAGGTGCTGCTCTAGGTTCTCATGAGAGAACAGATCAAGGAGATTCTATCTAAAGAGGGGAAGCCAAAAGTAAACACTAAGCACATTTTAGATATTTCTATCTGCAATGGAGACAGCAAAAGGGAGTGATGTGGGGAAGTGACTGGATCGGGGGTGGGAAGTCTAGATTGAGAGACTAAGATTTCTCTAAAGAAGTAACATTTGGGTTGACTTTTCCAGGCACCCAAAAGAGCAAGTGTAAAGGACCAAAGGTGGAACGACTTGGGTTTGACAAAAGACAAGGAAAAAGTCAATGGAGTTAAATAAAGGGGTTAGTAAGACAATGTCAGAAAGGCAGGGGTCAGATCATGAAATTACTCATAGGGCATAAAAAATTTAGATTTTATTGTAAGCACAGTGGAAACATCATGCTTTCTTGCTGTGGGGAGGTAGTGCTTAGCTTAATTAAAACTGTGATCTAATATTTTTTTAATGATCTAATTTTTTAAAAAAGATCGGGTGGAGAAAGGCAAGAATAGAAGCAAGGAGATATACTGGAAGTGACTGAGTAATTCAAGGGAAGGACAATGGAAGTTTGCATCATAGGAGATAAAATTTAATCAAGTAGGGAGCCCTTGCATGGGTTTCCATCACCTGAAAGCAGAGTAGGTAGTTACCTACAAAATTCAGTTTTAACGCTCATAGTTATGGTCAATGAGTATTCCTCTTTCTCTTACAGATTACAATGGATAAAACAACACCTACCTTTAGTTGTTTGTTGCTTGGACTAAATTCTCCCTTTTGAAATGCAAATAATTTTCTGAGAAGTGTTATATTAAAACATTAGAGTAAATTCAATAGTCAAGCATTTCTTGCATACCATGGAAGATCTTCACCAGAACAAAAGCAGCTTGTTTAGAAGGGCAAGAAATACACAGAGGAACACATCTAAGAATGTAGCATTGCATGTTCTTGATTCATTGCTTTGCAGACACCACTTGTATTAGATTTTTCTGCATCCTCTCCATTATGGCATTACATCTTGGTTACTGAGACAGTATTTGTTATATTTGTTGACAAATATTGCTGCACTCTCACCTTAGTGTAACAGTCCAATTCTGCCATGTGATGAACACACAGGGCTTTTTCAAGAAGCCTACTTTTGGATGTTCATATTTACACATGATGAAACACTAAATTCTTTTTCTGAAGGGCAATCAAAGACAATGATGTTTTTGGGAGATTGGTTTAAGTTGAATCCCTTTGAATCTCAGCATATAATATTGGCCAACCTGCCATATATTAAGCAAAGTGTCATTTTATGAGGCACAGCTTGCAAGAACAAATTCCATAATGAGAGATGCAAACATCAGTCAAAGGCAAGGATTCTAGTATCACTAAGCATCCATTAAGGGCAGGCATGCAAGGTACCCTGGCGAATATAAGGCCTTAGGGAGACTACATATAGACATATAAAATTGCAAAAGATGTTACATATGATTTTGTAAAATGGGTGACAAACGTTGCTAAAAGGGTTCAGAAGAGTTCAGGGGAGTCAGGGGTGATTTAAAGAGGGTCAGACATGCTTTCCTAAAAACTGTAGTGCTTTAACTGGATTCCAAAGGATTGAAGTTGTTTTCCCAGAGATGGATGATAAAGAAGCATGACAAATGAACCATCAAAATTAATAAAACTGTTGGCCTCTACAGTGTAAGCAATAGGAAAAGCAATATGGTGGATCCTGCAGACATTCCTGGAGGGAAAGTTTGAGTACCTAGTGCATTTAGGAAGCTCTTTAAAACTGGAAAATATACCAAGCCTATACCTAGACTTCTAGACGGGATAATAGAAGCATCCTGTTAACCTTCTCTTCCTTGATTAGTAGCAAAGTAAGTGCACAGAACAACAACAGGCTGCTGCAAGCTGAAGAATGTCAAGGTAACGCAAAAGGAAGGAAACACTGACCATTGCATTTCTATATTAGAAGGTATGGGTACTGAAAGTAATGGCTTATCTTTGCTTTCCTTCTGTTATTAATTGTTTGGATTCTAAGTCACCTAAAAGAAATAGACAGTCAGCTGGGCACGGTGGTTCATGCCTGTAATCCCAGCACTTTGGGAGGCCGAGGTGGACGGATCACGAGGTCAGGAGATCGAGACTATCCTGGCCAACATGGTGAAACCCTGTCTCTACTAAAGTAGAAAAAATTATCTGGGCACGCCTGTAGTCCCAGCTACTTGAGAGGCTGAGGCAGGGGAATTGCGGAATTGCTTTAACCTGGGAGGCGGAGGTTGCAGTGAGCCAAGATCATGCCACTGCACTCCAGCCTGGCAACACAGCAAGACTCTGTCTAGAAAAAAAAAAAAAGAAAAAGAAAAAAGAAAGAAAAAATAGACAGTCCATGTAATTACACTGTTAAAGAGAATCACAAACACTTTTTTACCTTGTGGCATAATTATTTAAGCATAGATGCAAAATGCAAAAAAGTACATATTTTAAATTGTCTGTGTTTTGCTGACTATGTTTGGCAGTACTTTTTTATGTTTAGCCTAGTATAAATTACATTCTTTTCAGGATAGTTTCTTGTTGTAGTCTATAAAAGGGAATGGGTGACAAATGGTCAGCTTACTCCATATCAGAATGGATATCTTTTACTTTTTAAGTCTTCCATAGTTTTTTTTTCATTTGAATACAGCACATGTAATCAAGTTTTTATTCTAGTCTTTAAAAAGCAACCAATGTAAAACTGTGTATTGGAGCAATTTAGATAAATCATATACTGGTGAAACAAAAACACATACTAATATTATTTTAATGTTTGGGAATTGGAAGTGTTAATTGCTATTGCATAAAACACATTCAAAATGTTGCTATTCTAAACCAGAAGGTGTTTATTGGTTTTACTATGTGGAATTCAACTGAAAAGACTACACTGGTTAACAAAAAATAACTCATATGATTCATGACTTTATAAAATAATATATTTCTTTAGGAGAATGTTAAATGCATAGAGCAACAATGGCAAGCAAGAGCAAGTAGATATAATATAGGTAGCTTATTTTCATTTTTATGTAATGTATTTTTGGTTTTACCAAAACCAAAATAAATAATACCTCCTCTTTTAGGAGTAGCAGGTGTACTTATGAAAAGAAACATAAAGCAAATAAATAGATTTGGAGAGATAATGTAACTCTAAGGAAAATAAAATATGTACCATTTTTCTTTGTTATTTATATTTCATAGTAAGATTTAAAGAATCTAGTGTATTCTTATTTTTTCTAGAAAGAAATTTACATTTTTAAAAATTATGGCATTCAAATATTTAGCCTTTTTTGAAACACAACAACCAATGCACTC
This sequence comes from Piliocolobus tephrosceles, assembly GCF_002776525.5. Taxonomy (NCBI): domain Eukaryota; kingdom Metazoa; phylum Chordata; class Mammalia; order Primates; family Cercopithecidae; genus Piliocolobus; species Piliocolobus tephrosceles. Next base: position 101,788,045 of record NC_045441.1, read on the forward strand.
TGTTGAATATTTAATTGAATGTGGTCCCTACTGATTGACTCTTGAATAATTGCTAACTGGAATGGATTACGAAAGAAAGAAAAACATATATGTACACTATCCCTATTATTTCAACAAAGAAAATACAAATTTCAGTGAGAATAAAAATTTGCTCCATGTCAGTCAATGCAATCTTTCCTTTTCGCTTTTTTAGCTGCTGTAATATACTCCGTGGAGGGGTACCAATGAATGAAAGTTTCTTCTGTTCTTCTTATAAACTCTTGTTACCCTAACTCCATTGATTCTCTGCTCATGTACCTGGTGTAAAATATTTGATGACCCTGAAACAGATATGGAACCACCACATACGAATCATGAGTGCAGTGATGACAACTATGCCAAAGGAATTCTCTAAAGATAATTCTCCTCAATGTAACTGTCCATCTACAGTTCTGCATGATCTGGAGAGATCTGCCTAATGAAATGAATTCATTTGAACTGAGTGGCATGGGCTTATGTATGAGCTAAGAGTTGAAGTAGATAATAATCATAGTTAATATTTGGTGGTTGTTTAATATGTGATGAGTACGTTATAAAACTTACATATGTACACACACACTTGTTTAATGTTAACCTTATGGTATAGGTATGATTACTAACCCCACTTTACAGATGAGAAAACTGAGCACAGCTAGATTAAATACCTTGCCCACTTTCACACAGGTACTAAGTAGCAGAGATAGAACTGAAACCCATTCTATCTGGCTGCAGAGCCAATGTTGCTAACCAGGATGCTACTCTGACTCTTTTGGTGAGCTCTAGGCTCCTTCTATTTCTAAAATTATAAAACCACAATACATGCCTTCTCCTTTGATAACTCAGTGAAGAAGTATCTCTCAAAAGGATATGACATTGGGAATATGTCTTTAATGTAGGCCTGGAAACATATCTAGCCAATAATGAGGGTTTGAAAAATGAAAAAGAGATGACATTGCAACTTATTTTAGTACATTACTTTAGTTAGGATTTGTTAGTTTTCAATAACCCAAGGTAAGGATGATTCATTATTCACACTCCAGGACAACCTATACTAAGAAAGTATTTGTATGTTTGTTGATATCTGATATGAATCAAAATATTTATAAAATTAAGTACTTTATAGTAAATGCCTGTAAATTTGCAACTAGGTGTTGACTTTATCACTGTGAACATTACCAAATTACTAGTAATATAACAACATTACAGATTTAAAAATGTCTTGAGCTGTGGCTTCAATAACATTTTCATTTATTGGAGTTTATATAACATCCTCAGAAGCTTTAAAAAATGATTTGCAAAGAGCTTGGAAATGTTCTAGCATTTCAGTGAAGAAAAAAGCATATATGTGTGTGTGTGTGTGTGTGTGTCTGTCTGCATAACTAAAAACAAGTAGTATGTTCAATGTCGCTGAATAAACTGGAATTAGAGTGAAGAATACTTACACAAATGCTTTTCACAGCACTTCTCTTGAACCACAGTAAAAGCCTATGTTAGGACTATGCTTAAGTTAGCTTCTCTAATTTACCTTCTTAGGCAGAAAGCCACTAATTTGCATTAACAATTGGCAAATTAGCAGCATGAAGAACATCCTCATTTAAATGATAGGCAAAGAAAAATGTGCCACAAGTGATAATCATGAGAAGCAACTGAAGAGATGAGGAAATCTATGAGATGGCAGTGTTATTAAATTGGCTGTTTTAATATTGGAAGACTCATGAAAAGAAGAAAGCCAATGCCCTAAAAAGTTTCCAAATTATCCAGCAACATGAAGATGAACTAATGTATATGAGATTGGAAAACAGGAGATCTTTCTTAATCTTGTTGAGAGGAATTTTAGTTGAATCGAAGAGATGGAATCTAGATTGCCAGAGTTTTTAGGAAGTAAGAAAGAAGGTGTAGAGAGTAGAGCTGACTCAGATTTTAATTAATCAAATGCACACAAACTTGAAAATTAAACTACAGACTTATAAATAACTCATGGGTCAAAGAAGAAGTCACAAGAAAAATTTGAAAATATTTTGAATGGAATAAAAATAACACATCTAAACATATGATAGCTGACAGTGCTTACAGAAATTTATAGCTTTAATGGAAATATAAGCAACAAGGACATATCTGAAATCAATTCTCTGTTTCTACCATATGAAATTTAAGAAAAGCCCCCAGAAAAAACAATAATAAAGATCAGAGCAGAGGCTGATTATGGTGGCTCAAGTCTTTAAGACTGAGACTGGAGGATTGGTTGAGCCCAGGAGGTCAAGACCAACCAGAGCAAGATAGCAAGATTGTCTTTACAAAAAAATTTAAAAATTAGTCACGTGTGGGGGCATGTACCTGTAGACCAAGCTACTCAGGAGGATAAAGAGGAAAGATCACTTGAGACTGGGAGATGGAGACTGCAATGAGCCGTGCTCGTGCCACTGCACTCCAACATGTGCGATAGTTTAAAACGTGTCTCAAAATTTAAAAAGTATTTCAGAATATTAAAAATAAAAGATCAGAGTAGAAATCAATGAAATAGAAAATGAAAAGAGCAATATCAATGAAGCTAAAACTTGGTTCTTTGAAATATTAATATTGGTAAACCTTTAACTAGAATGACCAAGAAAATCGAGGAAATTATTTCCTAACAAAGTACTGTTTGTGAGCCTAGTCCTGCAAAATATATAAATAATTATACATTATGACCAAGTAGAACTGATCTCAAGAATGCAAAGTGAGTTTAACATAAAACAACAAAATATTCCATGTTAATAGAGTGAAGGATGAGTACTACATGGTCATTCAAAAGGTGTGGAAAGGTTTCTGGCAAAATCTAGCACCTATTCATTTAACAACTCTCAAGAAACTAGGTTTTAAGGGGAACTTCCTCAACCTCCTAAAGGATATCTATATAAAACTGTGAGCTAACATGATATCTAATGTTGCATATGCTATGTTAAAGACTGATTTTTTTTTCTATAAGATGAGGACCAAGGCAAGAATGTACATTTATACCATTTTTATTTAACATTATATGGGACACAGGGGCAGAAGAAGGCATAAATGCATCCAAGTGGAAAATGAAGAGATAAAACTATCTTGATTCATCGATGGCGTATTTTTGCATGTACATTTGGATTTCAGAAGAAATCCAACATTAAAATTAATAAACAAGTTTAGCATATTTGTAGGGCACAAGATCAATTTATTAAATCATTGTGTTTCTATATACTAGCAATGTATTTTCAGAAAATGAAATTAAGCCATCCCATTTACAATAGCACCAAAAAGAATAATATGCTGATTAATAAATGCAACAGAAGAGGTTCCAGACTTTCATACTGAAAACTATAAATCGCTTGAGAGTAATTAAAGAAGATCTAACTAAAAGGAGAGGCAAAGCATTTTCATTGATTGTTACGCATATTCATCGGTATGTTTTAATGACAATACGTCCCAGTTATCAATGGATTCTAAGCAATTCCTGTCAAAGTCTTGGTAAGCTTTTCAGCAGAAATTGAGATGATTAGAAAATTTATATAGATATTCAAAGAGCTGGAATAGCCAAAGCAGCTTTCAAAAGGAAGAACAAAATTTGAGGCTTACATTACCCAATTTTAAACCTAAGCTAAAGCAATCAAGACAGTGGGATATTGATATAAGAAGAATCAGATAGACTGTGGGTCAACAAATTAATACCTGTGGGCCAAATATGTCCGACCTCTTTTTTTTTTTTTTTTAAATAATGAAAATCATATTGGAACCCAGTTATGCCCATTTATTTACATTTTATCTATGGCTGCTTTATACTGCAATGACAGATTTGAGTAGTTGTAATTGAGATCACATGGGCCACAAAAGCCTAAAATGTTACCTATCTGGCCCTTTTATAAAAGTTTACTTTCCTCTGATATTGATAAATGGAATAGAATTAAATGTTCAGAAATCCTTATATTTATGTCAACTGATTTTTAAGAAATGAGTCAAGACAGATCATGGTGATTATGGTGGCTCAAGCCTTTAAGACTGAGACTGGAGGATTGGTTGAGCCCAGGAGGTCAAGATCAACCCGGGCAACATAGCAAGACTGTCTTTACAAAAAAAATTAAAAAATTAGTCACGTGCGGTGGCATGGACCTGTAGACCAAGCTACTCAGGAGGCTAAGGAGGAAAGATCACTTGAGCCTAGGAGATGGAGACTGCAACGAGCTCTGCTGGTGCCACTGCACTCCAATGTGTGTGATAGTTTAAAAAGTGTCTCAAAATTTAAAATTTGGAAAAGAATACATTTTCAACAAATAGTTCTGGAACAATTGAATTTCTGTGTGTGTGTATATATGTATATACATATGTATATATGTATATACATATATATACATATATACATATATATACACATATACATACATATATACACACACACAGGACTTGGGAATATTTGGACCCTTACCTCGCACCATAACACAAATTAACTCAAAATAGATCAATAGAGCATAGACTTACATATAAAATCTAGTACCACAGAACTTCTGAAAACTTTGGTTTGGCAAGGAGTTCCTACATATATAGCCAAAATATCCACAAAAAGAAATATTGATAACTTGAACTTCATCAACATTAAAATTTAAAATCTTTTGCTGTTCAAGACTAGGAGAAAATATTTTCAATATTTATCTGATGAAGTGCTTGTATCCAGGATATAGAAAGCATTCTTACAACTAAATTATAAGAAAATAAACAATTTTTTAAAAAGGGACTAAATATATAAAGAGACAAATAACCCATGAAGATATACAAATGGTTAATAGCTATGTTACTAAATATGCTCATTTTGATTAGTCATTAGGGAAATTATAATTATGAAAATTGAAACCACAATCAGATACCATTAGACACTCTTTATAATGGCTTTAATCAAAAGAAGAAACTACTAAGCGTTTACAAAGATTAGAAAGACTAAAAAGATTATACATTGTTTATGGGAATGTAAAATGTCAGAGTCATTTTGGAAAACAATTTGGCAATTTCCTAAAAGTGAAACATATACTTACATGTGACCCAATAATTCCATTTCTATGTTTACAGAAAGGAAATTGAATCATATTCTCACACAAAGACTTGGCAATTAATGTTTGAAGCATGAAACATTATTCATAATGTATTCCAACACTGGAAAGAGTGCAAATGTTGACTAACCGGCAAATGGATGAGCAAACTTTGTATTTCCATACAAGGGATAAAAAGGAACAGATTTACTGATACGTGCAACATAGGGATGAGCCTCAAAAACATTAGGATAAAGAAGCCAGGCACAAAGTACTATATATTTTATGATTCTGTTTATATGAAATGTCAAGAAAAGCAAAGATACATAAGCAAGCTTTCAGAGTGATTATGATGTTTGAGAATTGGAGTATAATGATAGTTGCAAAACTATACATTTAAAAAAATTCACTGAACAGTTATAATGGGTGAATTTCATGGTGTAAAAATGATAAATCAATAAAAGTGTTAAAAATAATCTTTTTTAAAACTTTTTGAAACATAGATTACTGATTTCAGGCATTTTTATTACATAAATTTAGAGCTCTAAATGATACCTAAAGGATTGTATACTTATTTTTTATTGAGGTAACATTTATACACTGTCAGTTCTGCTATAATGTTATATATGTGCTCCCCAAATTACTGTGCTATGGAAAATTGCCCAACAAAACACAGTGCTTATGGGAAAAGTGGGTTTAGGGGAATATATCAGTGACATAAAAAATGACATGAACCTAGATAAATGGTAGCAAAGTTTTACATGTATTAAATGGACATGATAAAAATAAATGCTATAATATATATGATGCTTTAAGTTTTTAGAAGACCAGACATTTGCTTGTGGAAGTGTGCTTCCGAAGGGTTTAGCTTACAAGTTATTGTGAAGTGGTGGAAGGTGGGTATATTAGTTTCCTAGGGTTGCTATGAAAAATTAATACCAACTGGGAGGTTTAAAACAACAGAAATTTATTCTCTCATACTTTGGGAGGTTAGAAGTCTGAATTCAAGGTGTTGACAGTTGTTGCTTCTTCTCAAGTTTCTTGGGAAGAGTTCTTCCCTGTTTTGTCTAGCTTCTGGTGCTTGCTGGTAATCCTTAGTGTTTCTTGACTTGCAGACGCATCACTATAATGTCTGCCTCTGTCTTCACATGGCCTTCTCCCCTGTGACTCTGTGTCTTTGGGTCCAGAGCTTCCTTTTATGAGCACAACAGTCACACTGATTTTAAGACTCACCCTAATCTAGTATGACCTCACTTTAACTTGATTGCATTGGCGAAGACCCTATTTCCAAATATGTTCATATTTATAGGTTCTGAGTGGGCATCAATTTTGAAGGGACACTATTCAATCCAGTACAGTGGGTTATTTGAAATTGGACAGAAAGTTGTAACACTAAATGAGCATCGGAATGTCTTACAACACACATGGTGGACTGAAATAGTTGCTAGATGTTTGAAATGTATGTTTGTGCATTATTTATCTCATTTAAGCTTGGTGAAATTTTTGGCATGCAGCTAGTTTTATTTTCATGGGCCAAATCCTGCACAAGCAAACACAAAATTCCATTCTGATTAATATATTAGTCAGGTTGGAACGAATTTATGTTTTCAAAACAAGTGTTATAACAGAACTGATTGTCAATAGAATGTATAATTTTTAATCACACTGTTCAGATGTTGACAAATGCATAAACTGTGTAATCCACATCTTCCTCAAGATAAAGAAAAATTTCACCAGCCTAGAAAATTCTCTATTGCTTCATATAAGTTGTTCTTCACTATAGGTTTGTTTTACCTACTCTAGAACTTCAGATGAATGGATTATGTAATATGTACTTTTTATTGCATAAAGGCCAAGCCTCCTTTATACAATATCATGTGTTTTGGTCCACCCATGCTGTTATATCACTATTTCCCTCTTTATATTCTTTTACTGAAGTAAAATTTTTATAACATAAAATTTACCATTATAACCATTTAAAAATATATTTCAGTGGCTTAGTACATTCACAGTGTTGTGCAACCATCACCACTCTCTCATCCCAGAATATTTCCATCTCCTCAAAAAGAAACCTTATACCAGTTAAGCAGTCATTTCCCATTCCCGCCTAATCATAGCCTCTGGAAACCACTAATCTACTTTCTATCTCTATGAATTTGCTTATTATGGATGTTTTATATAATAGGCATAACAAAATATGTGACCTTTGTATCTGGTTTCTTTCACTTAGCATAATGTTTTCCAGATTTGTCCACATGATGGCTGTATCAGTACTTCCTTCCTTTTTATGATTGAATAATATTCCATTGTATCGATATACCACATTTTTTATCCATTTATCAGTTGAGGGACATTTGGACTGTTTCCACTTTAGGGCTACTGCGAATAATGCTTCTACGAACACTTCTATTTAATTTTTTTTGGAACACATATTTTCAATTCTCCTGGGTAGTGGTTAACAGTAAAATGTCTAGGTCATATGGTAATTTTATATTTAAGTTTTTGAGGAAATGCCAGACTATTTTCCAAAGCGGTTCTACTTATTTTACATTCCCATCAGCAATGTATGAGAACTCCAATTTCTCCACATTCTCACCAACACTTTTTGAAAAGTTACACTGTGTGTGAAGTGATATCTCATTTTTTAAAATTTTCATTTCCCTAATAACTAGTGATATTAAGCATTTTGTTGTTCATGGATATTTGTCTATCTTCTTTGAAGAAATGAGGACTGAAGTAATTTGTTGGCTTTTAAATTGGCTTCTTTGTCTTTGTGTTGTTGAACTGTAAGTATTCTCTGTATATCCTAAATACTACACCCTTATCAGATATAACATTTGCAAAAATATTCTCCTATTTTGTGAGGTTTCTTTAACTTGGTTTCTTTATAGCGTCTTTTGAGATACAAAAATTTTTAACTTGAATGAAGTTCAATTTATCTATTTTTATTTTGGTGGTTGTGTATTTGGTGCCGTATCTCAGTGTGTATTGCAAAATCCAAGGCTATGAAGATTGATCAGTATTTATTTTTACTAAAATGTTGTATGGTTTTGACTCATATTTAGGGCTTTTATCCCTTTTGTGTCAATTTTTGTGAATGACATAACATAGGTGTCCAACTTAATAATTTTATATGTGGGTATCCAGTATTCCCAGAATTTGTTGAAAAGGCTATTTTTCCCCATTGAATAGTTTCGGTGCCATGTCAAAAATCAGTTGACCATAGATTATGATGGGTATGTTATTGGACTCTCAATTTTATTCTCTAACCTATATGATTTAGTATCTCATTGTTTTTGTTACTGTAGCTTTATGATACGTTTTAAAATCAGGAAGTGTAAGTCCTCGAATTTTGTTCTTGTTTTTAAAGATTCTTTTGGGTATCTGAGTTCCTTTGCAATTCCTTAAGGATATTAAGATGATATTTTTCATCTTTGCAAAACTAAAAGTTGGATTTTGATAAGGAATGGATTGAATCTGTACATTTTTCAGTCCATTAATTATCCATAGAACTCAAATTAATAGACATTTTCAAGACTCTGGTATATATATATGATGTGTACCTAATGAAGCATGAAAAATTCAGGCAATCAAATGCAGTTTTACATCAAATAGGAATTTTTTTCTTCACTTAATTACATAAATTTTGCACTTCTCAACAAAGCCATGGGTGATTTTTGATGTTTTCAACCTTTTTATTTTAGTCATTCTCATTGATGTGTAATGGCTAAATACAATGCTTTATATTTGATTAAACTACAATTTGTGAGGCATAATATACTTATTCTTAAATGAAATTTTTAAGTCATTCACTTAGATTTGTCACACCTGATGATGAAGAAAAGTAAATATTTAAAGAGACATGGGTTATCTCAGAAGATTGTCCCCCATCTGTTAAAAGAATCATCTGGCCCCTTAAATTCTAAGATAAGATCAGTTAGGGAAGGAACTGCTGATATTTACTTTCACCTATCCACTTCATTTATTTTTCCCTTGACTTATTGAGGATCCTGGAATATGTCCATTAATTATCCATAGAACTCGAATTAATAAACATTTTCAATTCTCTGGTATGTAGATGATGTGTACTTAATGAAGGATGAAGAATTCAGACAATCAAATGGAGCTTTACATCAAATGGGAAATTTTTTCTTCACTTAATTACATAAATTTGGCACTTTTCAACAAAGCAATTGGTAATTTTTGCAAAACTAGCACTTCAAAATATATTTCAGTTTGATATCTGAATGCTAAAAGGATACAAACAACTTTCATATAAGTAAAACCTTAAAATCAGTTTTCTAAAGAAATGTTTAGGGAATTTCTCTAAAGGAAACATTTTTTCCATTTATAATATGTGATTTAGGCATTTATAACACTCAGAGAAAAACGACAGCAATCATAGGAAAATACCTTTTTAGAATGTTACCATTTCAGTTTGTTTCAAATTACTTTTAAAGGAATATTTTTGTAAGAAATTCAACATATCTGAATTTAATATAGGCTATGGAATGTATGTCCTTTGACAATTTTGTAGAACACCATTATTAGTACATATTGCTCAAGTGAGAGTTTAAAAAACAAAACAAAACAACAACAAACATTCCTATGGAATGCATTGATGTTGCAGAAGTATCTTCTACTAAAAATTAATTTATATAATCATGTGACTGTTTTAGATTTCATTGTAGAATATTATGCCTTGTGGTATTATGCCTTCTGTCTTTTAGATTTGATATAATCTTATTATGTTTCTGTAAATTAACCACATTGTCACCAAATAGAATTGGGCCTTGATTATTCAATGTAAAACAGAACCCACATAGCCAAGATGTATGCTTAGGGTTATTTAATAACTGTTAAAGAGACAATTTCGATGCATAAATCTGGAATGCCATCTATCAACCTAATGAAAAGAAATATTATCTTGCATTTCTTTTTCTGTTATTGATTTGTGGTGCCCCATGACCATTTTAAAAATGATCGGTGTAGTCCTTATCTGTCACGGAAACAAATTCATTCCTTGGGTGGCTAAGCAATATGAGGGGAAATAAATTTCTCAGAAATGTATCCCCTGAAGGTTGCTATCCATTATTGTTATAAGTTTGCAATGGAAATGGCTTTATTGCTACATAGAGAATATGATAAAATTTAAAGCTTGTGAAAGATGATTAGAAAACAAGTATAATAAATATATAATATATCACCAACAATATATCACCATATGTAATACATTTATTTATTTGACAATGTTTTGAGTATATCAAAGCAAATGGGAACAACTCAAATCTGAATGTTAATCCAAAGAATAATAAAAGTGAAAAATTAATGCCTTCAGGGAATTTGGAATTAAAATATTCTCCCATTTCCAACATACAGCATTTACATTTTCTGCTTGGATGGCAGGTTTGAGCTCTATAAATCAGATTTCATCATATAAATCTGTTTCACTTAACTTTACCTCTTCCACACTGCTTCTAGTCTGAGCTTTAGTAAAGCTTCATGAATCTTTCTAAAAGATCATCTCAGCAGAAAAATAAAGCAAAAGTTAGTGGAACTAATTCTGTTACTTGAGTTTAACCTTAGTTCCATGTTATCTTTGGCCACTTTTATATGAACACATCACAGAAGTTGGGATATGTTATTTTATTTATATTTAAGTAAAATTCCTCATTTTAATATATCTATACACAGCTAAACATATCTATTTATTTTAAAACAGTAATATATATTTTAACTTATGTGGACATATCAACAAGGATATTAAAGTGTTCGTATTTTTATTACAGCAAAAACTAGAACAAATGTAATGTTTTGCTAAATATACTCATGTCATTCTCTCTGGATACTAAGATTTCACATAATTTTAATAAAGTTCTTCTTATATATAATTTTGAATTCATTTTTCCAAGTGACTTTTTGTGATTACAATTAGCAAAGATAAATAATTGCATCTATTATACATATTACCTCTTTTTCATTACGTTTTGCTTTCTATTTTTTTTTTTTAACATCACGATTCCTGGAGGTAGGCAGGTAGAAAGCAAGATCGCTTTATTAGAGTGAACAAAAATTGAGGAAAATACTGTATAGTGTGATTAGAGGATTTACTATTGTATCAACAGCTGAAGTTCCCCATAGTAGCCTTTGTGTTTGTAAATCCAAATATAAATCTATATTTTAGTATCTTGGTACCACAGCAGCTAACATTTGAATTTCATTTTATAACTACCTATTATATCAAGCTTAAATATTTCCCATTAAGAATCATTGTAGTCAATAAAAATATGGCTATTGTAAGTCTATCTTTTAAACATCTGGTTCCATTGACCCCATGTTGAAAGGCCAATCCCTTTAAAATGTTCAACCATTATGGAAAACAGTATGGCGATTCCTCAAGGATCTAGAACTAGAAGTACCATATGACTCAGCCATCCCATTACTGGGTATATGTCCAAAGAATTATAAATCATGCTGCTATAAAACCACATGCACACGTATGTTTATTGCGGCACTATTCACAATAGCAAAGACTTGGAATCAACCCAAATGTCCATCAGTGACAGACTGGATTAAGAAAATGTGGCACATATACACCATGGAATACTATGCAGCCATAAAAAAGGGTGAGTTTGTGTCCTTTTTAGGGACATGGATGCAGCTGGAAACCATCATTCTCAGCAAACTATCGCAAGAACAGAAAACCAAACACCACATGTTCTCATTCATAGGTGGGAACTGAACAATGAGCTCACTTGGACTCGGGAAGGGGAACATCATACACCAGGGCCTATCATGGGGAGGGGGGAGGAGGGAGGGATTGCATTGGGAGTTATACCTGATGTAAATGACGAGTTGATGGGTGCTGACGAGTTGATGGGTGCAGCACACCAACATGGCACAAGTATACATATGTAACAAACCTGCACGTTATGCACATGTATCCTAGAACTTAAAGTATAATAATAAAAAACAAACAAAAAACAAAATAAAATGATGTTAAACACATTGCATGGTAAGGTCTAAAATTTCAAGTGCTGCTTTGACGTTTTTGGGACTCACAAGAGCTGTAAATCTTACAAGCTTCCCTGCTCTTGCCAGATACATGTCCTGACTCTTAAAGAAAGCACGCCTACCTGGCTTGTTCCTCTATTTGCCAGATCAGTTGCACTCCACCTGGCTCTCAACCTAACTGCCATTCTGGGGAATTACTCTATCAAACCAATCACATTCTTCTGCAGGAACCAGAAGGCAGACACCTCACCCTCCTATTACTATAAAGCCTGTCTCCAATATCCCTGTTCACTCTATTACCAAGTAAAAACCCCATGTAGCCTTGCATGGCATGGGATGTCCTAGTTTGTGAGTATATATGACTAATAAACTGTTGTCAGTTTCATTGGGCCAATGATAGGTGTCATCCATTTGGCCATCTTGTACTGTTTAGTGCAGGGGATTCCCTCATTAACAATGGAGTGAATAGGAGGTGATCAGAACACACTACAATGAAAGTGAGTAATTCATTAAATTACTTTTCATATCTCTGTGAGATTTAAATGTCTATGTAATAAAGACTTTGCTTGGCTTAATTTTTTTGTACTAAACGATTCAAAGAGAGTAACATAGTTTTAGCTTTTACTATAAAGAATGCTATTTGCAAAAGTACATACAATGGTGTTTAGCAAAGACTAATGGCTTTTCTTTTGAAAATGATAACTTATCAATTTATATTTGTTATTTAACTCAGGAATAAATAGCTCGTAGACATGATGCATGCATGGTGTTCTTACTTCATACATTAGTTGTAAATTTAACATTGCAGCAATGATATTTGAGAATTAAATTGAATTCGTTTGGATAAATCCATGAGTGATCAACATTATGGACTTCATTCCATATAATTTGTAAGACCTAGCAGAGCAGCTCTGTCTTCTCCAATTTAATTGCAGATCCTCAAAATTTACCTGGGCATTTTTATATTCATGAATTTTTTAAGCAATAGTTTACTTACCTGTTAATCTTTTCCTCCAGTAGCCAATTAAATGGCTAACAGGAAGTCTAAAACACACACATACACACACATTCACATGCATCACATATACAATTTTCTACACAGTTAAATATAAACTAATAATAAAGGATAAGGGTAGATTATTTGACAGTGTCAATATAGTATTTAATTAGGATTCTTGGAGAAAAGGCATAGTTTTTTTTTTTTTTTTTTGAGACGAAATCTCGCTCTGTCGCCCGGGCTGGAGTGCAGTGGCCGGATCTCAGCTCACTGCAAGCTCCGCCTCCCGTGCTCACGCCATTCTCCTGCCTCAGCCTCCGGAGTGGCTGGGACTACAGGCGCCCGCCACCTCTCCCGCTAGTTTTTTGTATTTTTTTAGTAGAGACGGGGTTTCACCGTGTTAGCCAGGATGGTCGCTATCTCCTGACCTCGTGATCCGCCCGTCTCGGCCTCCCAAAGTGCTGGGATTACAGGCTTGAGCCACCGCGCCCGGCCCAAAAGGCATAGTTTTAAAAAATATACAGTCTACAATTAAAAGCATAACTGGATAAGCAAAATCGTTGGAGCAGATAATGGTTAGGGACGAACTCCAGAGAAGTAAAAGCATTCAAAGGGTCTCACTGGTGAAAGAAATATCTATGTTTTTGCTTTGAAAAGTTGATCAGGTAAGAGAAGTTGGAGGATAATATGTCTGCATTCACTGTTTTTGTGATTTTTCTGCTCTTTAACAAAATGCAGTTTAACAGAAAAAGGATTTCACTCATTTCAAAGAAAATTAAACTGCAGTAAGATATTTTTCCTCCGAGAAGTAATACATAAACCTCTCTTGCACCATGCCTCCAATCCTCTTAGCCTCCCTTTGTTACCACAATTCTTGAGACCAGCTGTTGCAAGCAGATGCGACTTGCCATTACATCACCACAGCTGCATCAGATATCTTTGCTTTCTACTCAGGGCTTCTCTGCTACCACTGTGTGGACTGCCTGCAAGGAGCTGCTCAATCTGACTCAGGCATACGCCTAGAAGTGCAAGGGAATGAACACCCCATGAAGCCACCCTTGCCAAATATGGTATAGAAACAGGTGGATATCTAAAGTCTCTCCTCTTTCTCCTTTTGGGTGGATAATTTTGAGGGGGAACTAGCTCTTCACAGGGCTCTTCACAAGATTCCTAGCAGGGTCAGGTCCTAACTGCCCATAAGGCTAGGTGACTTGGTTACTCACCCTTGGACTTTCTTCTCTCCTCGTTTCACTCTTCACCTTTCTTGTGATCTCTTCCTTTTTCTTGTGATCACTTCCTCTTTCTTGGAATCACTTCCTCAAATAGATCGCCTTTATTTTCTTGGCAGAACCTAGGCTAAGACAAGCTGACAATTAACTCACTGATAAAGTGAGTTAAGATCTGCTGTTTCCTCACCATAGAAGAATATACTAATAGAGATCTCTTTCCTGCTACAAGCGGATAAACAAAATGTATAACTCAAATAAAACATAACTCAGAATATTCGAAAAGTCTGCCAGGATCAAAAGAAAAGAAGGAAACCCTTGGTACCAAGCTACAGGATGCCAAAAAGAGCTAAAGAAGACAGACCAGGCACTGAAGCTCCAGTGATCTAGTGCTACAGCCATCCAAGTACAAATACAAAGACCAAAATCGTCATCCAACTACATTTCTTAGCCAATTTAATAACATATTCTCACAAATAATGATTCCTTTTTCATTGAAATATTTAGTTGTTAACTAAATTGGCCAAATAACCAATTTTTTGGAGCCATATAGTCATGTTTCCATATAATAGGGATACTTGTTTCTTTCCCAATAATGAATATGAATCTATGTTATCTTCTCCTTGTCATTAGTTATAAACCAAGAAATTTCAGGAAAGCATAAGTAGTAAATACTATACTACCACAATATCCAGCAGTTTATTTTTTATCTTTGTGTAGCATTCTTATCCCATCCCACTGCATTTTTAGATTTGATTTTCAACACTATCAAAGATATGGTCCCTTATTTAAGACGCCACCTAGTGTATAATAGCATTTCTGTGAGTTGTCAAATTTTACCTTTGTAATTAATGATAAATTATTTATTTAGATTAATGGTTCTGATTTATCAGACACTTTAAAATCATAGTGATAGTTCTCTGTATTTTAATGAATGATGAAGAACATACCAAGAGAAGTGTTTTATAATATATTGAATTTGAATTTAATTTTTCATAGAAGAAATTAGGTTTTCTGCCATTGCTGGCAGTTTATGATTATTTCAAAATCTCAATTATCTTAGGAAAATAGTCATTTGATTATAAAATCAGTGTATGCACCTTCTCTTGCCACTGCATTACCAAGTCTTTCACAGTGATTATAAAAAAGCATATTTTTATACTACTGTATTCGATGTATTTATACTATATTAAAATCTCTTTGAATTATAGAAGGTTTTAATATTTGAGTTATAAGAGTCAATCTATAGAACTGAAAAATTTAAATGCACTTTGCATGTGGACAACACATATTTTGTTAATGCCATTTCAGTAGATATTATCTCTGAAGTTTTTAACCTTGTTAGTCATTTGGGATATTTTAATTTAGCGAGTTACAGTGTCAATGACACCAATGTTTAATAGTTAATTTCATAAGGGGAATTTTTCTTAGCAGAAAGGCCAACTGCCACGTGGAGAAACACATCATCTTTAACTTGTGCACATGCCCCAAGCCTTGGTACTGTAGAAAACCACAGCTATTGTCATAGACCTTCACCCTTAGAAATTATAATGCCATTGTATCCTTTACTGTATTAATTCACTAGTAATTTATATCATATTGTCTTTCACATGGATAATTTTTCTTCTAAAATAGTTTATTTTTGTATGAAATATGTATTAGTCCATTCTCATGCTGCTATGAAGAACTGCCTGAGACTGGGCAATTTACAAAGGAGAGAGGTTTAATTGACTCACAGTTCCACATGGTTGCTGAGGCCTCAGGAAACTTAACAATTGTTGTGGATGGGGAAGCAAACACATCCTTCTTCACATGATGGCAGAAAGAAGTGCCAAGCAAAAGAGGGAAAAGCCCCGTGTAAAACCATCAGATCTCATGAGAACTCACTCACTATTGTGAGAACAGCATGAGGGTAACTGCCCTCCCAATTCAATTACCTCCCACCAGGTCCCTTCCATGACACATGGGGATTGTGGGAACTACAATTTAAGGTGAGATTTGTGTGGGGACACAGAGCCAAACCATATCAAAATATTTTGCCAACTGTAAGGTACCTTATGATTTGCAAGTGATTGTAGCACAGAGAATATAACACTTAGGAGCCAATATGTTTGTTGAGTGAATGTAAATATAATAATGCTTATACATCAGGTGCAGATAAATAGCCATTAAAGTTGGTATTTTAGCATCTAACTATTTTTTCACTCAGTTGGGTCTTAGAACAGAATACATGCTATTTTCTAATTATTAGTATATACATCTTTATTGCTACATTGATCCAACATATTCTTAGGAATTTACAGTTTTTGTAAATTTACCTTTGTATATGTACTTCTATTTTTTAAATTCTTACCATTAGAAATTAATATATTGGAAAGTTCTGGGAATAAATACATTTTAACATTATTGAAGAAATTCATTTATGTGATATATTCCAACTGTCATAACTAGAGGAGAGTATGGTTATTCTAGAATGTAATACATGGTAGCTGTGTGTGTAAGTGTCTGTTTAGGGAGAAAAATATTTTGTGTGGGGAGATGTGATCAGAGGATAGCAGAGATGTTAAAAAGGAGGTATGAGTTTATGTTAGAAAGATTCTGGGATGCCTCTGGACTAAACTGGACTTAAGATATTTTATGACTACTAACCATTACTCTCCAAGGAAAGATAAGATATAAATATAAAACCAGTGAATAGCCATATTAGGAGGAAAGCACTTAAAAAAAAAAAAAAAAAGACACAAAGTCTGTTTAGCCAGAGGTCAAAGTAAACATTAATAGAATGAAATAAACCAGTTTGCTGAGTTCAAAGACAAAAATAAGCCTCACATTAGCTTTAATCAAATATCTACTTTTAAATTGAATATATATATTTCAATTTATGTTAAGTCCTTTTTTGTCTTCAAATGATGTTTTGCTGGGAAATATCTCTAAACTGACTTCTTAAATGCCATGCATATATACTTTAATATACCTTAGTAAGTCTTCAGTAACATAGAAGTGGATAATATGGCCATCTTGATTAATCTTCCACTTTTTACTAAAAAAGAACCTGAGAGCATAGTTGGAGGTTAGGCTGGTGGTGGTTATAATGGGAGACTGGGAAAAGGGTAGGGAAAAATGACCTTATTTCCCACTGGACAAGTAGTCTCTCAAGCTTCAGAGGTTTCTATTTGGCTGTCTTATAGACCCTGCCCACAGTCATAGAGAAAATGACCACAAGCAAGAAGTTGAAGGTAAAATTTTGTCTTCCACTTTAAAAATGATTAGGGACCTAGTCATTACCTAACAAAAAAACGTCTAAATAATCCATTCAAGGAAAGTAAAAAAAACAAAAATTTAAAGAATGATCTGAGATGGAAGAGGGCATGGTCCACAAAATTTAGTAAACATCGGTAAATCTAAATATACATGCATGAATTATAATAGTAATATTCAAATTGTGTTGTTATAGAAATACAAAAAGAACTAAAATTCTGGAATGCTTGGGGGGAAATAGCATAGATAATGAGAGATAACTTTTTTTTTTTTAATGTCCTTTTATTGTTCAGTAGAAGGGTAGAGATGTTGATCAACTTTGGACTTCAAATATACATGTTAAACATTATTCATGAAAAGCAATTATAAATAGAAACAGAATGCAAAATGTATCTATATCATTATACAGACAATTGTAGAAGGTAAGAAAGTAAAACAAATATAAAGCAATAGAATGATAAAATCCAAATATGGTAGAAGACAACTAGTAGGACTGTCATTTCCACTGAGGATATTAAGGTATTATCAGACTGAGAGACAATAAACAAATCAACAACAATGAAAATATATATTATATTTATAAGAGACATATAAAACTCAAGTACAGAAAACCTATACGAGCCTTAAAATATTTTCCTGACCGATGGAGATCTGGCATTCTGATTTAAAAACACATTAGTCAATGATTAACTCAATAAAGTATGGATTGTAGCCTTTAAATTCCATTTCCCACTACAACAAGCCAGGTTTCTTGGAGAAATGTCTGATTCCAGGTCTAGGAAAAAATAGGCTAAAAGATCCTAGGGTTTCTTACTGTAAAAGAAAGCGAGATAGGTATTCAAGACTACTAACGTGTGTATAAAGAACTCTAAAACCAAATTGTAAGGTCCTTCTATTTCATGAGCAACAAAAATAATAATAATAATAATGTGATGCAACATATTGTGTATATTAAAAATCAACTAAAACTCATTTTTCATTGTGCAAATGTGGATCATCTATGGAGACACTTCATAATTCTAAAACCCAGTAAATAAAATGAACAAACAAGCATTTATCTTCCATTTATTATAAAATCTGCACCTCAAGTTAACCAAATAGTGGATGAATAAGTGTTTGCCTCTATAGAAAAACACGCAGCTGATAAATGTACAAGGAACAATTGAATTGGAATTCTACCACTTTACAATCGAGATTTTTGGATCTCTGTAATTACTGAATCTTTGTAATATCAATGTCTGCTGACACTAGTGAGTGAAAAGCAGATGGGAAACTTTTTTTTTTGGAGATGGAGTCTCACTCTGTCACCCAGGCTGCAGTGCAATGGCACGATCTCTGCTCACTGCAACCTCTGCCTCAGCTTCCCAAGTAGCTGGGACTACAGGGGCGTGCCACCATGCCCAGCTAATTTTTGTATTGTTTTAGTAGAAACAGAGTTTCGCCATGTTAGCCAGCTGGTCTCAAAATCCTGTCCTCAGGTGACTCACACATCTTGGCCTCCCAAATTGCTGGCATTACAGGCATGAACCACCACCCCAGCCAGGAAACTTTTTAATGAATGAGTGGAGGTGGCAACACCTGAACCTATTGATCAGTCTCAAAAAGAAAAACAATCACTGGTTAGATGCCTTGAGATATGGTGCAAAAAAAGAAATAAAAGTCAGCTATATTCATTTTTGACAAAATCCTAATCGGTTAGTCTGTCATTTTGTGGGAAGTACAGAGACTAACAGGAATGCAATTAGCAAAATCTAATCTTTAGAAAATGTTTTAAGAAAAATAGTCCGGGTTCTTCAATAAATAAATAGAATAATGAAAGTGAGAGAAGAAAGCTACAGAAGAAACAATATGTAGACATATTAAGTAAAATAAATGGAACCAAAGTGTAGACATTTGAATATAAACTAAATATTCGATGGTATATAGCAATTACTATTATTTAGGATTATAGGGCTATTGTGGTTATGTTTTTTAAAAGAGTATCTCTTAAAGATATAAAGTAGAGAATACTTGTTTTTTCTTTTTTATTATACTTTAAGTTCTAGGGTACATGTGCACAATGTGCAGGTTTGTTACATATGTATACATGCGCCACGCTGGTGTGCTGTACCCATTAACTCGTCTTTTATATTAGGTATATCCCCCTCCCCCTAATGCTACCCCTTCCTCCCCACCCCCACCCCACAACAGGCCCCAGTGTGTGATGTTCCCCTTCCTGTGTCCAAATGTTCCCATTGTTCACTTCCCACCTATGAGTGAGAACATGTGGTGTTTGGTTTTCTGTCCTTGTGATAGTTTGCTGAAAATAAGTTTTAATATGTTTTGTGTTTGTTTCAAAATAATTACAAAGTGGGAGGAATAAATAAAACAATATTGGCCATTTGTTGAAGCTGTTTAATGGAAATATGAATGCCCTTTATACTATTCTCTCTGAATTGGCAGATGTTTAAAAATATCTGTAATAAAAAGTTTAAAAATAAAATGTTGGTCATATTAATATTCATTTAAAATGAGATTTTATTAGGAAGAAAACACTTTGGCTGTATTTCTAATTTCAAGGATATCTGTATATATAGCTACAAATAGAATATAAAGATAAGTAATGGAAAAGCATGTAATCTAATCCTCATTTAATCTGAGCATTTCATTGGAGAGAGTTCTTTTATGTTTATAACACTGATGATAATTCATAGTGAAAAAATTGTGAAGTACCTTGTAAAATATTAACCTCAACTTTAGTAATATGCAACTTATTTTTTTTTTTCAAAAAGTAAGCACTGTCATTATCAAACACCCTAAGTTCTAGTCAACTGATGAATGGCCTAATAATACATTTGCCCTTGAAGGACATATGCACTGGAATATTTTTTATGCATAAGGGAGTATATATACACTGTGTAATCATTATAACTTGGTCATTTCAGTAGTCTATTTCTATTTTCAATTCTATAAAAAGATAGATTTTCAGTTTTTTGCATACTATATAGTAGCAACTCCAAAACAGAAACAATAGTAGGTCAATAGGTGGAGACATTAAGTATATGTTAAATAAAAAAGTTATTTAATAAATGATTGCACATTTATAGGTAAAGATTCTTATGATATTTCAACATTACAATCTTAAAGTTCCTTTTATTGATTATAACCTGGTGAAGATTTAATTAATGCATATTACATCTATTAACACATCTCAAATGTGTGTACATTAATAAAAACAAAAATTTCAACTTGGTTGTTTGCAATTCATCTTTTGGATCCACTGGCTAAGTTCTTTCAATATTTATCCCCTGTTAGAATTTTCAATATTTATTACCTGTTAGAATATTATCACCTGTTAGAATCACCTTTAGTAAAGCCTTAGCAGTTTTTCTTTAGGAAGCAATAGTACACAAGTGAATTTCTTACTATACATGAAACACTGGGAGTAGGCTATACAAGTTAATGAGAGAAACGTTTAGCTTTTTTCTGACTTAGAAATTAGGGAAGCACAAGGACAGAAAAAAAAAATTGAAATAAAACCTTCAGACAAACAACTCTTCTCAGTAGAGTGCCAGAGGGAATTTGTATAGCTAAAAAAGACTAAAGTATAGCAAATATTAAATTTAAAAGTAGCAAAAACTGAAAAATATTTAGCATATCTGGTTCAGACACAGTATTTTTTTCTATTACGGTAACAGTGCTCTCTTTAATCTTCTTAAGTTTCCCTTAAGAACATTTAACTGTGAACTAGAAGAGTAATGCTCAAGGTCTGTTTCTAATAGTTAGTAGTATTATGACCCTGGGGCAATTCACTCTTTAGATTCAGTTTTTATCCTCTTTTAACTTCAGTTTTATTTTTTATTATTATGACAAAGTAATCATAACAATACTTATTCTTCTTAGGATTATTGTGAGATAAAATAATCAGTTGGATGAAAGTGCATTGTAAATCTATGTCAATGTTAATACCAGTTCAGACTTACACCCTGCATTTCTAATGAGTGAGGATTAGGTTGGGCATATGGGACAAAGAAGCACTATCAGCCAATCCTATCTAGGGAAGTGGGGGAATGATGCTACCACATTCAAGACTATACATTCAGTGAAGAAATGTTTCCCTTTTCAATACAGAACATGTGTTGAACCTCAATCTGTATGGCCCTTAAAGGACTTTAAGGGAAAAGAATCCTTCATAAAGAAAGTCTTATTCTTGAATGCTCTTCTGCTTCAAGGCATTGGGGCCAGAGTACTTCTTCCACACAAGTCAATTAGAGCTTCGATTTTCCTATGTTTGCCTTCGGGCTCCATCACTTCTTAGTTGTATGGACTTGAATAGGTTAATTCACTCTCTAAGCTTCATTACTCCTCTAGTAACGCTGAGTGCCACAGTTAAGTTGAGAGAGTAGAACTTAATAGGAATTGATCATTAAGCAATTTTATTTTCCTCCTACTTCCTTGCAAACGACCTTGGTGCATTAGTTGTTAGTTACTTCTAACATGGACTCTCACAGAAGACCCATGACTTTTCCAGTTGCTCTTAGATTTTAAAAAAAGTCCTCCGTATGTTTCTAGTCAGAAGCAAGCTCACTCTCATTTCATTACAATGTGAGTGCAATTGAACAATCAAACTTCCAACTTTCATTTGAGGTTCCAACATTCCCCTCCCACACCTTGAGTGTTCTGCAGGGTTGAAACAGAAGTGGGAAAGGCCAGTGTGGTCTACTTCCCTATTCCCCCTTTTCCTGCTAATCTTCCTCTCCTTCTGATCCCCCAGTCTCCCACCTTTCCACCTGTATTATCCTGTTCTCATACTGCTAATGAAGACATACTTGAGACTGGGTAATTTATAAAGGAAAGAGGTTTAACGGACTCACAGTTTTACATGGCTGGGGAGGCCTCACAATCATGGTGGGAGGTAAACAAGAAGCAAAGGCATATCTTACATGGTGACAGCCAAGACAGTTTGTGCAGGGGAACTCCCATTTGTAAAACCATCAGCTCTCATGAGACTTATTCACTACCATGAGAACAGTATGGGGGAAACTGCCCCCATGATTCAATTATCTCCACCTGGCCATGCCCTTGACATGTTGGGGTTAGTGCAGTTCCAGGTGAGATTTGGGTGGGGACACAGCCAAACCATATCACCACCCATTAGTTCACCCCTGGCTTCTCCAGTATTTGGATGGGTAAGGTGAGAGGAGAGATATGAGGAAATGTCCCATTGTGAAATGATATTTGTCTTTTCTAGGCTTGGCAGATGGTTGAAAGTTGACTCTCACCTTGGATATTTTTGGTTTCTCTGAGTTCACCTCCACCCTGTAAATGTCCAGGTAGACTCCCTGTGATGTAGCCAATGCATCTTTTCTGAGGTGGCTGGTCACTTCAGATTCCTCCTGAACTCAGGCCCTTGTTAACCACCTTCTACTAGACCTTTCTTCCCCTACTCAATGGTTTATTTTTGGCCAAAGTGCTTTTCACAGTTTTACATATTTCCTTATTTTCTGTCCTTTTCAATAGAATATAAGATTTTAGAAGGCAAAAATTACCCGTTATTCATTACTACATCTCCTGTACCTGGAATTATGCCTGGCACGTAGAAGATGTTCAATAAATATTTGTTGAATGAATGAGTGAATAAGTGAGCATTTGGAAGAAGATCCTCTGTATTGGGGTCCTATTGTCTCTTACACAGCCCTGTTTGGTGTAATCCAAACTAAGTTCTTGCTAGCTCCCATCAAAATATACACAACTAGTTCCCCCCAAACACTAACATTTGACAAGCGGAAGGGCAGCTACTTCCCAACTTAACTCTCCATGCTCTTGTAGCAACTGATAACCATAACCACAAACTCATATATTTGGACCTTCATAGATAACAGTCTGGCATCTGTCTCAATATCTCATAAGGTACAAAGTCAAGTTCCCCGAGTCTTAAAATACCCTTTTGATGGCTTAAAATGTGGAATAAATATTTATCACTCGTCTCATATGAATACCACCACTATCCAAAGAAATTCAAATACTTTCCCTCTCTTTCCCTCTCTAACCACTTAAATATTATTGACGTGGATGTTGAGGTGAGACATGCAAATCAGAACAACAGGCACCTTCTTTGCCAGTTCTGCATAGGTGTGGTCAAACCACTTGGTTCAGACGTATTGCTCTGCTCTTTGACATCAGAGCCTCAGTTAAATTTGAGACAAGAGGATTTCTACTCTGAAATCCTGTTACATCTACCCTGAAAAGTAAGTGTGTAATGAGATAAAATTAATCTATAGTTTAACAAAATGCTTAACATAAAATAAATATTTCTTTCTATAGTCTCTTCCTTAAACTCATTGCTTGCTGTTCCTACTACAGTAAAAGATAGAATCTTAAATGCATATCCTTGGAAAATTTTAAGCATAGAAAAATAGCAAAACAGCTAATAAATTCCTTTGAAAATCCAAATAAGAAAAAAATATATATAAGCAAGAAAAAAATCCCAAGATCATCATAAATACTTCACATGTAAGTTAGAGTTATAGTATTTATTTTTCCCTGACAAGAATATATCATTTCCTGTTACGAATTTTTAAATTTCCCTTTAGATGTGCAAGCTAGGCAATTTTAACTTGTCAGAGTCACATAAATTACTGACTCACTGTAACAGCAAAAGCTATTTTCTGGTTTCTAGTGATTAGACCTAAAATACGTTTTATAGCAAAGTATGAGATTAAATAGTTTCACCTCTAAATGTGGTATGCATGTGCTTCTTGTATCCTAAATGTGGTATGCATGTGCTTCTTGTATTTTAAACATGAAAGTTAAAAATTAACTATTCATGTTTAGTAGAGAGTGAAATTCATCAGGGACAAAGCACCGCAGATGAGCTCATTCTCCTGTTACCTTGATGTATGGAATTATTCCCTCAGGTCCAAATCTAATCAAATGTGACCACAATTCATCTAATACTTTCTTCCAGATCTGTGCAGCCTTTGCGGTATTACCAAATAATGAATTCTTCTACAGAGACACCTATAGGAAAATCCTTCTATAATCAAATAATTCTTGAGAGAAATGTATTTTATTTTGAGGCTATGAGTAGCTTTATTTGAATTTTCAGTACTCTAGGAACTTGGCAGATTACCTGAGTGTAATAGGATGGAATGAAAGACGAAGTTTTTAAAAAAAATTCCCAAATGTTAGAAACATTTACAACAAGTTGAAATAAATAACATGCATTAGAAAAAAATAAAATAGCACAATTGTTTGTGTATACTGTTTGGCAAAGCTCTTCATAGTTTCAAAATATACTTGCCAATAAGAATTGTCAATATATATGGATCTTATATCTCAAATGCCTTTATAACAAAGGCACTCTGTAGGTATCCCAATTCTGTGTATTTTGAGAACTTGCTTGAGATGTAGGACAAACACCTTAAGAGGGATGTTAAGTAAATAGTTATCTTCCATTTTCACCTGTATCAAAAACAATGTACTCAAAGGAACTTTTTATGAGTGTCAACAATTCTTTGACATCATGTTCCAATAGTCCACACCATGCTTCATAATGCACACTCCTTGAAACTCCTTTGGGGTCTTTGTGACAGTTTAGTTAAGTCAAAATTCAAACGTCTATCCCCAGTCAGCCATGGTCTGGATCCCATCATCCAAATAAGACTCACGCCTTCCCACCAGCTGGGCTTCTGTAGGAACACTGCTTTAATGTAACAGTGGCCGTAGTGCAGTGATGAGCCCTAGACCTAACAATATGTTATAGTAATTGAAAATCACCATCTTTGGGGCCAGAACAACCCAAGTTCAAGTTCTAGCTCGTGAATTTACAAGCTAGGTGACCCTGGGAAATTGCTATAATCTATGTAATAAGCCTTAGTTGCCTGTCTGATGGGAAAAGGAAATCAGATATTCAAAGTGCTTACTATGCTTCCTTGTACATACTACAAAATAAATGTTAGTCATCAATATGTCTGTTACTATTAAAATAATCATAGTAATAAATCATGGCCCCAACAATCACAGGTTTTGAGGGTGGACCAGCATGAAATAACAGTGTCCTGGCAGACAGAAGAGGGGAGCCAAGTAGCAGAGAAATTAAAAGCAGACAGTAGTTAGCAATTCAATGAGGCAGGAGGCATTAGGAATATTTGGCAGTAGGAAGCAAATTTTTGGCCAAAGACCTGGGTTTCAGATTCAGGGCTGTCTGTGCTTCGTTTCAGAGGAAAGGGTAAGTAGTTTTAACAAAAGATGGTGAGAGGTGCTTCCTAGAAAAATTTTAAGACAGTAATTTAGACACAGGGAACAAATCTGGTAACCAAAAACAGGAGAAGAGCACTAATGTGGCAACACTACCAAACCAACATATAGTTTATAAAGTTTGGTAGGGTTGACAAGATGGTGAGTTTTTTGATGTCATGAAATACCTGAAACCGGTCAGGGAAAGTCCCTGAGTTTTCGATAGGGCTATACCTGTATGTGTCTGTTCTGTGCGGGAAACATGCGAGGGGAGAAGAAAAGGCACACACACAATACCTTTAAGGGTAAACAAGCTTTATCCTACATAAATGGCAATGGGATATATTAAGCAAATGATATAATCAAAGTAATATAATAAGCAAATTGATTTAATAAGCAAATGATATAAAAAGCAAATGATAAGGAAATTGCGATGGGAAAGGGAGAAGGGAAAAGGTATATATTTACACTTACCAGACTCTGGAAGATTCACCACCAGACTAGGAAGCAACAGCCTGGGCTCCAGAGTTGGCCACCCATCCATGCAAAGATGAGGAGAGGTCTCATGAAGGTTCGGCCCAGTCTGGGACCCTAACTTATTTTGTAAAAAATTGCATGGCATGAGGCCCAGTCGCGAGAGCCCTTCGTGACTGGGCTCAAGGAACACAAAAAGGTCAACTTGTTTTTGCGATTGTCTATTGTTTTCCAATAACTAGCGTATAGGAATAGATTGAAATAAAGATTTCTCCAAAACAGCACTGGATGAATGCCTCAAGGAACTCACACAACCTGTTCCGGGACTTGGTGATCATTGTTTATGTCCATGTTCAATTGAGTTCAAATTTAATATTTAAGGTTTCCTCCACAGTGTCACAGGGGGAAGGACGAGGGAGAACATTGAGCATTATTTTTAGGAAAGCATGACTATGGGGATAGGTTCTGACAATAATCTTGCTACATTGCTGTACAGCTCCCAAGTTTTAGAATAGCGATAAAGAGATGTTCAATAATTTTTAAATTAAATCTGTATATCACACATTTGCTGCCCCCACCTACACAGGCTGATGATGGGGGCATAATGTTAACTCAGTTTTGACACCAATTTCCCAAAGGAATCCACTCACTTATTTAATTAGTTTTTAGAAAAGACCGAAGTATACGGTCATGGTGGAAAGAAGAAGGTATTACATGGCTCACCTAGCAATTTCCTAGGTTTCTTTCTGTTCTTCCTTTTTCTCAAGTATTTTCAGGTTTATTTTTTTTCATTTTTATGGTGATAAAATACACATCATAAAATTTGCCACGAGTGGTATTTAGTACATTCACAGTGCTGTGCAGTCATTACTACTAATTCTGGAATATTTTCATCACCACAAAAAGGAACCCAATACCAAGTATAATCTGTTTTATGTCTCTATGAAATTGCCTACTCATGATTTCATAATGGCATCATACAATATGTAACCTTCTATATCATGCTTCTTTTACTTTGCTTATTTTCAAAGTCCATCTGTGCTGTAGCATGTATCAGTACTTTATTTCTGTTTGTTGCTGAACCATATTCCATTGTATGTATGTACCACATTTTATGCATTCAGCAATAGATATTTGTTTTTTTCCATCTTTTGGCAATTATGAATAGTGCTGCTATGAATATGTGTGAACAAGTTTTGTTGGTACTCCTGATTTCAAATCTTTTGGATATATACTCAGGAGCTGAACTTCTAGATCATATAGTAATTCTACATTTAACTTATCAAGGACAATTGCACAATTTTATATTCACATCAGCAATGTACAAGGGCTCCAATTTCTCCACATTCTTGATAACACACTGTTATTTTCCACTTTTTGTTCATTTTTAATTAAAATTATCCTAGTAGATATCATCCATGATGTGAGATTTCAATTTGCTTTTGATTTGCATTTCTCAAACAGTGAATAATGTTAAGTTTATTGGCCATTTCTATACTTAGAGAAACATTTCTACAAGTCCTTGGCCCTTTTTAAACTGAGTCGTCTTTTTGTTGTTGAGCTGTAAGTGCTCTTTATATATTCTAGACACTAGACCTTTATGAGGTACATGGTTTGCAAATACTTTCCCCCATTCTGTGACTTGTCTTTTTGCTTTCTTGATAGTGTTCTTTATTTCTGTTTTTGATGCTTTACCTCCAATGTTTTCTTTCTCTACTACCTCTTAGGAACAAATATGTTCCTTCCTCAGGTGTGAATGAGAAGTTCCTCTACACTCTTTCTAACCAAAACAGCAGTCCAGATACAGTCAGGCACTGTGGAACTTAGGCTTCATCAGGGATATTCTATTATCTCAAAAAAGATAGGTCTGCACAAAGAGAAATTTTATACCAGCAGCTAAGAAAATAAAGTATATTCCATATTTTTTTCAGTAATGGAAGTTTCCTATATGGAGCAATAATTATTTTCTTTCAAAACATTATACAAAATGATACTGCTATTATAATATAGTTATTCCTAGCAAAGAAGTGGATTCAATGGTGATCTGGGTTTTGAACAATTGATAACTTGTCCTGAGAGCATTAAAAATCCTAATATAGACACATGGAGTATAATTCTTGCAGATTCAACACTATGGGTAAATCCTATCTGCAGAAGAGCAGCCGTATTACAGAGTAGTTGTCTAGAAGTCTTCAACTACACGGTAGAATGAGGCCAAGTGTGAAATATTAGATACCCAGACAACCAAAAACAAGATAGACTTAAAAAATTTATGCTAGCTTGTGTATTCACCCTCAACCATAAATAAATAAACAAAAATGTAGATTTATAATTCATTCTGTATTCTGTATATCTGTATTTCATGTCTGTATCTGTATTTCCCCACCAATTCTGGGTGAATATTTGTTTATTTCTATGAAATTTATTTGATTGAATGCAATGTTTTCATCAGCTGTGAAAGTATGATTTAAATATGTAATATTACATATAAGCTTAATTTTAGCATCATTAATGAAACAAATTTGTTTCCACACTTTTCAACCTTTCAAAATTTTAATCAGATCTATGTAGCTACATACTTTTCTGCAATAATACATATGTATTCATATGTACATATATATACACATGCACACATGCACTTACATGTACATATAGTCTACTCTAGTAGGTTGAATGATAGCTCCCAAAAATATATGTTCAAATTGTAACTCTTGGTAACTCTGAATGTAACCTTTTTTGGACAAAAGGTCTTTGCAGGTGCAATTAACTTAATGGTCTTAAGATAACATCATCTTGGATTACCTGGGTGAACCCAAAACCCAATCACTGGTGTCTTTACAAAAGTGAATCATAGGTGTATCACACAGTTACTCCTAAACTTATGATAGGGTTACGTCCCCATCAAACTCATCGTAAGTTGAAAAATCATAAGTCAAAAATTGCATTTAATACATCTAACCTATGGGACATCACGGCTTGGCCTAGACGACCTTAAATGTGCTGATAACACCTTACCTTACCTTACCTTAGACCACACTTGGACAAAATCATCTAACACAAACCTATTTTATTAAAAGTTATAAAAAATTTGAATCAAACTTTAAAACTCAAAGTATGGTTTCTACTGAACATGTATCACTTTCACGTGATCATAAAGTAAAATAATTAGTTGAACTATCATAAGTTGGGGACAGTCTTAGAGACAAAAAAAAAAAAAAAGAAAGAAAAAGGTGATGTAAAGGCAGAGGTAAAGATTGTAATAATGCCCTTATTAGCTAAGGCATGTCAAAGATTGCTGACAACCAACAGAAGCCAGAAGAGCCAGAGCCGTATGTGTGTGTGTGTGTGTGTGTGTGTGTGTGTGTGTATACATGTATATGTGTCAGAATATAGATTCTGTAGTAATGTTTTATATATACATAAAATGTTTTTTCTATATAATTTTTCTCTATGTAGTTTTCTGTTGTTCCAGTCCACTAAGTTTGCATTATTAATAGTTTTCTTATGGCATTCCTAGGAAACTAACAGAAATTGTTATACTGGGAAGTGGCTCTGGAATTAGATAATAGTTAAGGGCTGGGAGAATTTTGTGGTGCATTAAAGAAAAAAGCCTCGATTTTCTTGAAGAGATTCTTGGTAGAAATATAGACATTAAAGGTGTTTCTGGTGAGATCTCATAAGGACATGAATAGCATAATATTGAAGACTGGAGAAAAAATGTCTCTTGTTATAAACAGGAAGACAACTTGGTTGAATTGTTTTCTACTGTTGGGTGGTAAACAGAACTTGTAAGCAGTGGAGTGGGTATTTAATTGAGCAAATTTGCAAACAAGGTGTTGTCAACCTAAAATAACAACAGAAAGAGTGGCTCCTAAAAAATGAGTTTACTCAGGAATAGATAAGAGATTAAATCTGGGAAGATAATTGCCTTGGAGAGCCATAAAGGGCCACAGCTGTACCCACAGAGGCAAAGCAACGCAAGGGTTTTTAAAGACAGAATAAGTAGAGTTACATAAGTTATTTTGAAATATTTGTTCTTGGCTACAGGGATCAAAGGCTGAACATGCATCAGTTCGAAGGCTGAACAGACAGTTGCTGGGCAGATGTCCTCGCAGAAGTATTCTTCGTGTAAGGTTGTGGTGGCCATTGTGAAAGACTGTGTTTTTCAGAGAATCCTTGTAATATTTTATCACAGGCATATGTGCATGAGAGCCTTTCCTTTATGGCCTCCCAGCTCTATTTTTGTTAGGGATTTGCATAAGTGACTCCATTTTGATTCTGACAACTTTTTTAGTGTTAATTATGTGCCTTGGTTTCTCCTTATTGCATATAGCAAAATGTGAGAAGAAAGAGATAAACTCAGGAAAGAACTGTTAATCAAAGTAGAATTGGCACTGGATTCTTTGGATGGGTTTCTAACTTGTGCAGATTTTGAAGTATGCTAAACTAGGCTGTTTACTGTTAGGAAAGCATTCTCTGGAGAAAGCTTGGAGTACGTGTCTGGATAACTTTTGCTGAAGGAATTGGGTGTATGACTCCTGGATCCAATCAACCCTCTCAACAAAAGCCAGTAATAGGGCTGGAATTTTCTAGGAAGAATGTGTGGAGAATGCTCTTGTCTCATAGTATGTACACCCATGGCTTACATGGACGACAGACAAGATGTTTGAGACTACTGTTTTAGCAGAAACGCTGCCAGCTTGGACAAAAGAGGACAGAGACAGAATGAAATAAAGAATGGGTGTTCGGCTTTTGAGATTCTATAGGTAGGAAGTGAGTTGATAGGGATCATTGATTGAGAATATATGCTACCCTTCTAGAGACAAAATGACTCCAAGGGCAAAGCCAAGCATGTAGACAGAGGCCGGAGGGGTGGGTGCAGAGGGGTATGGAGCCTGCTGCTGCCAGAGCTTCTGTGAGATAATACATTTTTTGTTATTTTAAGTTACCAAGATTGTAGTAATTTGTTATGGCTGCCTCAGGAAACAAATACATTCATATTTCCTGAAATTTTCATTCTAATTGGCATTCTATTTTAGATAACACTTTAAACCATCTTCCCAACAGAATGTGTGACTGGCAATTTCTCTCTCTCTCAACTTCTCTCCTTTTCCTTCCGTTCCTCTCCCTTTCTTGTGTACATGTAAAAGCTAGATAAAAAGCAGAGTAGAAGATAATACGGTATCATGAAAATAATTTTTGAATTAAAGTCAAACTAGTTTTTTTAAAGTCTATTCCCTCACTGTATAAACTTGAGCAACTGAGTTAACCCCTCTGAACCTACTTATTTTTGTTGTTGTTGTTTTTTGTTTCTTTTCTTTTGAGAGAGTCTCACTCTGTTGCCAGGCTGGAGTGCAGTGGCGTGATCTCGGCTCACTGCAACCTCCGCCTCCTGGGTTCAAGTGATTCTACCTCAGCCTCCCAAGTAGCTGGGACTGCAGGTGCCCACCACCATGCTCAGCTAATTTTTGTATTTTTAGTAGAGATGGGGTTTCACCATGTTGGCCAGGATAATCTCGATCTCTTGACTTTGTGATCCACCCCATAGAAATAATAATAATGAAGTTGAGAAAAGATTTAAGGTAAGAAAATATATTTAAATTGGCAGGCACAGTGCATAATAAATTCCTCCTCTCCTCTTTATGCCAGTAGGAACACTACGTTATGAATTTAATCATTGCAACTTCTGAATAAATAAAATGGTTTTAATTGATATGACAATTAAAAAAGATTGATCAGAAAAGTGGATCTTTTGCAGTCATTGCAAAGCCTGCAATGATATAGATGCAAATACTTATGGCCCCCGAGACCTTGTTGAAGAATTATTTTTAAGAATGGCTTCTTGTTAAACTTCCAAGTAGAAAAAAATGCTCCACATTCAGAGGAAAATAAATGATTGAATCAATGGGAAAGAGAAAAAATAATTTTATTAATTCTGTCTGCATTAGCTGATCCTGATTATTTAACTAAAACATACTGAAAACCTCCTGGTTTCTCAAATGACTTTAATGATTAATGAATATCTTTATTTATGGTCTTTGCTCATATTTGGTTTCACTTCTGAAGACTTACAGTGAGTACGTGTCGAGGTTTTCATCTCTCTGGAGGTAGAGCCTTGTTAGCTTCACATGGGGCATGGTAAGGATACCTTAAAAGGATGTATCTATTTTTATTGATTGCTTCTGCAACTTACATTTGCCTCCCTTTATGCATGTACCAAAATTCTGAAGTTGAAAAATTGATTATTTAAAATTATCATCATCCTAAAACCTCAAATGAGTTTGAAATAATTTTGTAGTAGAATTTCCTGAAGGGTAAAGAAGACTCATCTATCACTTTATGCAATGTCTCTTAACTATTTCTATTCCCAACTTAAAACTACATTTAAAATATTGACTCTACATTGTTTTCTCTTCCCCAGTTATCTCAACCCTAGTTGTACATTAGAGTCAGAATGACTGCAATTGGGACATAGTATTATAAACATTAAGTATTAGAAAATTTCAAGAATATTTAAGAGTAAAGAAAATTGTATGATGTATTTCCACATAACCAACTTCAACAACAAATTTATGGCCAACCTTGTTTCATCTGTTCCTTGTTTCACCTGTCCACCCAATTCCCAATTCTGGATTATGCTGAACCAAATCAAAGTCATCAAATAATTTCTTGTGGGAATAGTTTACATAGATATTTCATACAGAAACTATTTGAAACAAAACCATAACATTTTTATCATATGTAAAGTAACAATAATTCCTTAGTATCATCAAATATGAGTACTCATATTCCCCTGAATATCTTGTAACAATTTTGTATAATTTCTTTAAATTTGAATTCAAATATTTATACTTTGCAATTGATGGATACATTTTAAGTCATTTCTATAGAATCCCCTTCTATATCTCTTTGTTTGTTTGCTATTTAGGTATTGAGTAAATGTTTGATATGGTCCAATGTAGTTGCTCCTAGCCACAGTTAGCTATTAAATTTCAATCAATTAATAGTAAAAAGAATACAAAATTGAATTACGTACGATTTACAATGTTACAGCTGGCACATTTGCATATTCCAAGTGTTTCATAGCCCCATGTGGCTAGTGGCTACTCTACTGAAGAATGCAGAAAAAGACCAATCCCATTACTGCAGAAAGTTCTTAGAGTGCACTGCTGTCATTTCCCAGTGTAAGTTTTACTTTTCAATTCTACCCCGATATGTCAGTTAATCTGTTATAATCCCTCTACTTCCTGTAGACTGATAGTCATATTTAGATCTTGATTCGATTTACATTCAATATTTTGCCCAAACTATGACATAGTCCACCTACATCAGAAGGTACGTGATATCTGGTTGTTTCTTTTTTATGATGTCAGTAGTCACTTATGATTGTTGTCTCATTTTAATAAAAATGATACATTTTTATTTTCTCTGTAATATTCATACTTTTTTCTTTGTTCCTGTACTTTTTTTTTTTATTTTTTTGAGACGGAGTTTTGCTCTTGTTGCCCAGGTTGGAGTGCAATGGTGCAATTACAGCTCACCGTAACCTCTGCTTCCTGGGTTCAAGCAATTCTCCTGTCTCAGCCTCCCAAGTAGCTGGGATTATAGGTGCCCACCACTATGCCTGGCTAATTTTTATATTTTTAGTAGAGACAGGGTTTCATCATATTAGTCAGGCTGGTCTCAAACTCCTGACCTCAGGTGATGAGCCCACCTCAGCCTCCCAACATGCTGGGATTACAGGTGTGAGCCGCCACGCCTAGCCAACATTCTTACCTGTAGAATTATGGTAGATTTATTGGAAGTGGTGCTGATTATCAGTAGACTTGTATCTTTGCCTCTAGTATTTCAGATCCCTGTTTTCCTCTGGGGGAATAAAAAAAATCAGCTAACGATCTCACATTGTTTGTAGATTTTAGCTTACATTTTGTATTAATTTGTTCAAGAGACAGAGATCCTACCTTTCTGGGTAGTCAATTACTTTATTTTTATTCATTTATATATAGTAATTTTAAAATCCTTTATACAATAAAATTGTATAAAGATGACAGATTAATATAAACTAATATTGATCCATCCAAACTTCACTAAAACTATCATAAAGTAATTTTTTTCAGAGCCATAGACCCACAAAGACAGGAGAGAAAAACCACTGCAACAGCATTTTGGGTGTTAGAAAGCAGATGGGCAAGGACTACCCACTTAGCAAACACTAACCTAGAAATAGAAAAAACTGTGAAAGAACCAAAATTGAACTGTAAAATTTTCAAAAACCTCAGGAACTAGCAGTTATGGAACCAAGAGTGAAATAATTTGCTGTTAAAGAAGATTTGAGGATGTTAAAAAAGATCCCTGGATAATCTCTTGCATATCATTTGATCACCCTTCAATTACTCTGTCAGTGCTCTGGAGATTTGGGTGCTAGGTGAAGGTTAAACTGTGCCTGGACTGGACTGTTGAGGGCAAACAAACAGTATCATAAAGAGAATGAATAGATCACTTACATATAAATACTGATATTTTTGTTCCTTACTTCCGCTTGACTTCTAGAACATGGGAAACCAGATTTCTATTATATAGCAGGAGACTAGAAGATCTGTCTCTGGAAAATTTGCCTTCCCATAAGAGAAGAAACCAAAGATACTGATGATACTGACATCCTGGTTTTCCTGAAAACTGGCCATATCTTTCTGCAGCAGAGTTCAAGTTTGCTAGTCCCCACTTGATGCTCAGAGCTTTTATCTGCTTTTGAGCTCTCCACCCCATCTTAATTATAAGCAAGTAAATAGATAACCAAATATCTTGGGGAAAAATCTTTAATGAGAAAGATAGAAACCAAAATAAACCAATAGGAAAAAAACAGCATCTTGGAGAAAACAAAGATGAAGAAAGAAAAAATGAACTTGATATTAATATCCTAAGAGTGGTAATAGAGGCTATTGCATTTATAAAACTAAAACAAAATGACACAAAGGAAATTATCAGAGAACATAATAAAAACTAAAAATATATGCATAGTGGGAAAAAGAGCCCTGTGAAGATGTTATGATATAAAGTCTGGGAGCTCTCAGAGATTGAAGCAAAAGGACAGAAAGACTGAGTAGAAAGTGTTACAAAATTAGACAACTACTTGAAATCTTGGGATTTGTCAACAAACATGCTGCAAGCAAGAAACAATGTGTGATGACTTCAAATATCTGAAAGAAAATTGTTTCCAACTAACGAATCTATTTTTTTGCACAGATACCATGAATTATATTTCAGACTTACAAGAAAAAGAAAATTTAATTTCTTATTCACCTTTCTTTAGAAGGTACAAGAGGATGTGTTCTATAAAAATGAGCAACTTAACCAATAAAGTTGAATAGAAAGATGGGATGGGAACAGGAAACAGATGTTCAAACACAGGAAAATGAGAGAGACTCTCTACAATGGTGGTGAAAAGGAAATCCCAGGTTGATTGCTGTGGTCTAGGCATAGATGATAACCCATGAAGATGGCTGCAATTTGGAAAATTGGTGACTGAGTACAAGGTAGAACTTCGTATTCATAGCAATCCGCCCCACAGAGTGAAATGATAGGCACAGTGGATGTCAATGGAGCTATAGCTTTCACTTTTACTGATCAAATCCATAATATTGAGATATGACTGAGACTGGATGAGAAGACAATTAGAAGTATGTTATTATCACAAATGAAACCTTGCATCTCTTTCAAATAACTTTTTGATAAGAAACTTCTGCTCCCCAATGTATTACAATGAAGAATAAAATGCAAACTTAGTCAAATATGAATTCTTCTGAAAAGGAAAACCTGTTTATACATGTGTAAAATTCCTCCCCCCCAACAACCCTAAATTCATATTCACTGGGAATCTTAGAATGTGGTCTTATTTGAAAACAGGGTCTTTGCAATTGTAATTAGTTAATAAGAGGCCATACTAGATTAAGATGAGCTCTAAATTCAGTGACTGGTGCAAACAGGAAAGGACACCAAGTAACACAGGGAGGAAGGAGGTAAGAAGGCAGGCAGATCAGAGAGATGCAAGTGCAAGCCAAGAAATGCCAAAAACCACCAGCAAGCACCAGAAGCTAGGAAGAGCCAAAGGACTATTCTTCCCTAGCGCCCACAGAGGAAGCATGGCACTGCTGACACCTTGATTCACAAGTCCTGCCTCCAGAAATGTGACAGAATAAATATGTGTTGTATTAAGTCAGCCAGTTTTTGGTAATTTACATGCAATTAATATGTTTAATATTTAGAGGTTCAGAATTTCAAGTTCATAAAATATAACTGTTTCTATGAAAATTGGGTATTACACCTTTGATCTAGAAGTGCAACTCATTGCCAATTTTTAAAAGGAAAATCACATCAACTTATTTCAGTTTCAAGTTGTAGTCCCAAATTGTCTAGTCCATCACTACGTTGTGTTAGGACTGTGCAGGAAGTTGTGATCTGTCCTTTTGAGCAGACAGCCACGCTGACTATGAAGGGATGTGTTCTTGGTAAGGATGGCTTGGGGAAGGTCAATTCCGATTCATTCCTCCTGCTCTGCTCTCTTAGCCCCTCCCAGCTGCCTACTATGTCACCAGACTCCCTCCTTCATATTCTATGTAATTGTGCATATGAAGCAACTGAGAAGGTTGTTTCCCTTCTAACACCTTCCTAAGAGTTCACATCACTATTTCCATATGTCCTGGAGAGATTCCACATTAAACATAGACAGACTCTATTCTATGCTCTTAAAATATTTCTATCTCTTACGAAAGAAAATAAGCCACAAACTGAATTCTGAATGGTCAGAATATTTACAGAGAATGGAATACTCACATGATTTTAGAATGAGAGAGGATATACATTAGTCCGTTTTTACACTGCTGATAAAGACATACCCAAGAGGGGGCAACTTATAAAAGAAAAAGGTTTGTTGATTGGACTTACAGTTCCACACGGCTGGGGAGCCCTCACAATCATTTTGGAAGGCAAGGAGAGGCAAGCCACATCTTATGTGGGTGGCAGCAGGCAAAGAGAGAGCTTGTGCGGGAAATTCCCGTTTTTAAAAGCATCAGATCTCGTGAGACCCGTTCACTGTCACGAGAACAGGATGGGAAAGACCTGCCCCTATGATTCAATCATCCCCCAACAGATCCTTCCCACAACACGTGGGAATTATGGGAACTACAAGAGGATGTATGTGGACTGAATCATAATGATATTGAAATCCTTTTTGTTTTTCAAGAATATTAAGAAGTATAAGTTTTCACCACATCAAACATAATGCAAATAATTATTCCCAGATTTCAGCCAATTTGCTAAATGGCACACTCGCAGGAATTAAGGAATTCATCCTGATTCTTCTGATGGTCCTTTTCATATCTTACACTCTCAGTATATTTGGGGTTTCCTTTCTGGAATAAAAGTACAATCTTTTTTTTCCTACCTTGAGGAACTTTAGGAGATTTCAGAACATAAATGCTCTTTAAATTCATTGTGGCACAAGAGGTTACTGGGAAGAAAAAACACATATGCCTATTTGGACTTCCACCAAATGTTATAATTGGTATTAGAAGATGTGCAAGAATGGACTCGTTTTGTAGTAGAATTTAGATGTGACTCATTTTAGTCATGGAACCAATTTTATAATGTATAAACTAGATATAGGTAAAAATAAAAGAGCAAAAGGAAATGTTCTTCTGTAGCACTGCAGAACCCATACATGGACATTCCCTCTACTCTTTTCCTGTGGTTATGGCAGACATCTTTGCCATGCAGATACAGTTGTTTCCTTTTGCAGACAAGTGGGTTTCCTGATAGCACTTTGCCAGGAAGTCAATTTTCCTCATCAACCATAGGTTGTTTTTTCCATTTTTGTTTCTTGTTTTTCTGAGCAAGATAACCACACCTGTTATGTAGAGATGAGATAAAGAAATATGTCATCAGTGAAGTCAGTGGATCAATTGGCCATGCAGTAGACCGTTGTAACCTGTTAATTCTCCTTAGGAGCAGATGGCTCTAACAGATGCTATCTTAAAGTGAAGTGGGCAAAATGAAGTGAGGAATGTAAATGAATAGAGGCACATAATAGCACAGTAGAGAAATTACAGTATATAGAGAATACTGAAAAGTAATGACCAGAAGCATAGGAATTGAATCAAAAGAGGTAAGTGTTATAGAAACAGAGAAAAAAAGAATTTCAAAAAAGAGCGATTAGCAGTTATTTATTCCAGAGACGCTGCATAACAGGGCCTAAGGTTTTCCTGTGGGATCTTGTAATATGGGCTATTTTTCACACGGTATAAAATAATAACTAGTGTTGTTATCGAGAGGACTAGTGTTGTTATGAGACAGCACGGGTAGTTTACATTGAGCTAAGGAGTGAATGAGCCATGAGAAAGTGCAGAGTGAGTGCCAACTTCTCATTTAATAAATTTACTGTGAAGGGAAGAATAGAGTCATGATAGTATATAGATAATTAAGCTGTAGCCTTTGGCCTCTAGGACTTATGGTATACAAGAGGGAAACAAAAACATATTCAGATATTAAATATGGTTGGCCCCTGTGTCTGTGGGTTCTGCGTCTAAGAATTCAATCAACCATGGATTGAAAATATTGGAGGAACAAAACAATACGAAATAATACAAACAGAAAATACAGTATAACAACTATTTGCATAGCATTTACATTGCATTAGGTATTATAAGTAATTTAGAGATGTTTTAAAGTATACCAGAGGATATGTGTAGATATATGCAAATAATATACCATTTTATATAAAGAACTTGAGCATCTGCAGATTTTGGTGTGCCTGAGGAGTCTTAAAACCAATTCCTCGTGAATTCCAAGACATGACTTCAGAGTGTAGTGAATGCTAGGGTAAAGGCGGCCTTAGGTTCTTTGAGAATACAGAGAGACACTTTTTTAAAAATTATTATTATACTTTATGTTCTAGGGTACATGTGCACAATGTGCAGTTTTATTCCATATGTATACATGTGCCATGTTGGTGTGCTGCACCCATTAACTCATCATTTACATTAGGTATATCTCCTAATGCTATCACCCCCCCGCCCCCCGCCCCCACCCCACAACAGGCCCCAGTGTGTGATGTTCCCCTTCCTGTGTCCAAGTGATCTCATTGTTCAATTCCCACCTATGAGTGAGAACATGCGGTGTTTGGTTTTCTGTTCTTGTGATAGTTTGCTGAGAATGATGGTTTCCAGCTTCATCCATGTCCCAACAAAGGACATGAACTCATCCTTTTTTATGGCTGCATAGTATTCCATGGTGTATATGTGCCCCATTTTCTTAATCCAGTCTGTCACTGATGGACATTTGGGTTGGTTCCAAGTCTTTGCTTTTGTGAATAGTGCCACAGTAAACATACGTGTGCATGTGTCCTTATAGCAGCATGATTTATAATCTTTTGGGTATATACCCAGTAATGGGATGGCTGGGTTAAATGGTATTTCTAGTTGTAGATCCTTGAGGAATCGCCACACTGTCTTCCACAATGGTTGAACTAGTTTACAGTCCCACCAACAGTGCAAAAGTGTTCCTATTTCTCCACATCCTTTCCAGCACCTGTTGTTTCCTGACTTTTTAATGATTGCCATTCAAACTGGTGTGAGATGGTATCTCATTGTGGTTTTGCAGCCAACAGACACGTGAAAAAATGGTCATCATCACTAGCCATCAGAGAAATGCAAATCAAAAGACACTTATTTTTTTTGAAGGGGAAGCCCTAGTGGTCAAGAAAAGCCTTACAGGTTTGAGAAAGACACTGGATGGGTACAACTTTAGTTTCTCTGCATAATACTGTTCTAGACAAGTTGTTTTCTTGTGGCAAGGTAGATTGACAGATTAATCTGAGTATTTTTCTCAACTTTTTATCTCTCTTATCATTTTCTTTTCCCACTCTCACCCAGCACAACCCACACTGAAGTGGAAGCAAAGAGGAATTGCCAAGTTAAGTATGACATAATAATTCTTTTCTTAGACACCTTCTTACAGAGCTGGTTTTTGGATACTACAGAATAGTGGCCTGAGGTAAGATGAAGCATAATGCTGAGTAGGAACAGATTTTAAATTGGCAGAAAAATATAGTTTAGAGAAAAAAAGAGAATTTTTTTTAAATTCATAGTAGTATTGGTTTTAATACTGCTGTTTTATTGCAGAGAAGCAGGCTGAAAAGTTGGAAGGGACTCAGATGATGAGCTGGACTCAAACATGAATATTCCTTATCATTAACTCATGTACATTTTTTTTTTTAGCGTTCCTGAGTACTTATAAATGTCCCTATACATTGCAAGAGAAAATGGAATATAAATGTATTATAAATTGAATAAGACGGAAGTAAACCTAATCAAAGAAAGTATCTCTACAGGCCCGGGTGGGAGTAGGTCAATCACTGCAAATGGAAACCTCAATGCCTTCATCTATGAATGGCTAGTAATAATATTACCTACCATAGTGTCACTGAGAATGTTAGATGACATACCACTTTAATACATCTGCCTAGAGGAGAAATGGATGTATTCTACATGAAAAGAAATATTATTATTTATCTGGACCCTCTTCAGTTTTTAAATATACCAGTTCCAGTATTTAGTAAAAAATAGATACTAAGTATATAAGAAACATGACTATATAACTGAACAAGAGAAAAAACAGACAATAGAACCAGACACATAATTGACCCTCATTTTGGAATTAGCCAACCAGGACTTTAGAAGGAGTATAATTTATACTTTCAAAAAAAGGGAAGAAAATAAATTATTAAAGAATTTCAATAAAAATGAATGCATTAGAGAATCAAATAAAAATTATATAGATGAAAAATGCAATACCTGTTATTAAGAGTTTAGCAGAATTTACATTAGGGGACTAGAAGGCAGGCTGATAGAGAATATCTGAATGGTAGTTGAGAAGTAATAAAAAAGGTGAAAG
This sequence comes from Piliocolobus tephrosceles, assembly GCF_002776525.5. Taxonomy (NCBI): domain Eukaryota; kingdom Metazoa; phylum Chordata; class Mammalia; order Primates; family Cercopithecidae; genus Piliocolobus; species Piliocolobus tephrosceles. Next base: position 101,829,222 of record NC_045441.1, read on the forward strand.
ATAAATAATACAGCAAAAGTAATATAAAAAAACAGTGAAAAGTTATGATAGTAAGCAGAACAATGAGGCTTCCCCAAGATGTCCATATCCTATTCTCTAAAACCTATGAATGTGTTTTCTTACATGGCGAAAGATACTGAAGATGTGACTTCATTAAAGATTTGGGGATAGAGAGACTATCCTGGATTTTGTGGGTGAACATAATGTAATCACAGGGTCTCTTGTAAGGAAAAGAAGAAAGCAGAAGAGTAAAAAGTTAGAGACAGAGGTGTGAAGATAAATGAAATTTCTGGCTTGGAAGATAAAAAGAGAGCCATCAGCTAAAGAATGCAGGCAGCCTCTAGAAACTGGAATAGGAAAGTCAAATTATTCTTTCCTAGAGCCTCCAGAAAGGATACAGCTCTGCTGACATCTTGATTTGAGCCCATAAAACTCATTTTGGACTTCTGATCTCTAGAACTATTAATATAAGATAACAAACTCGTGTTGTTTTAAGATACAATGTTTGTGATAATTTGATAATGTCTTAATTTTATCTTAATCTGACAAATATTGATTATAGAAAACCTATAGAAATATTCAATTATAAATTATTGAACACTTACACATCAGGAATAAAGCAAGGTTATCTGCTATACTGACATTTAGTTCACATTCACCCAGGTAGTAAATAGTACAATAAAGCAATAAAAACTAAAGAAAAATGCAAATCTCTAATTTTTTTACAAACAATATAATATGTACAATGAAACATTTGAAAGAAAGCATAGAAAGAAAAATGACTGTGTGGATAAGCAAAGGTTTTTTCCAAACAGAACAAAATTTACTAAACATAAAGGAAATCATTAATACATTTGACTACATTAAAATCAATAATTTATATTAATCAAAAGAGATTAAAAGTATGAAAAGGCAAGTTACAGAATTGAGAAAAAACTGCAAAACAATGACTTTCAAAGGACTCAAACCATTCTAGATATATATCAAGAATATATACAAACTTCTTACAAACATTTAAGAAAAGAGTAGATTACCAAATTAAAAGAGCATTGGACAAAAGACTTGAGACATTTTCACAAAACAAGATGCCCACACCATCCATAAACATCTGAGGAGAACTCAACTTTGTTAGTTATCAGAGATATACAAATTAAAATGCAATGCAATACAACTTCACAGACACTACTTTGGCTATAATGAAGTGAATTGCTGGTAAGGTTGTGGAAAAATTGGAACATTACATACCACCAGTGAGACTGCAAATTGTGCAATCTCTTTGGGAAACACTTTGGCAGTAACTGCTGTAACAGTACATATGGAAACCCTATGACCAGATATTCTATTTCTAAATATATTCCCCAAAGAACTGCATATATACATATATGATAATCAAAAGATATGCATAGTAAAATTTATGTAGAAAACATGTGTAATAGTCTCAAACTTGAAAATCCTAGATGTTTATCAGTAGCATAACAGATAATGCTAAACTTCATTGAGTATAAATAAAATGAAACTACACACAAAATAATGAGTAATTTTCACAAGCACAGTTTAAAATACGTATTGTATCATTGTACTTATTTGAAGCTCAAAATTAGTCGAAGCGTATCTTTGCTGTTTTAAGCCTCAACAATGGTTTCCCATGATTTGTTTCTTGTTAAGTTTTGGTTAAAATGGCATGTTTACTTTGTGAATTCATAGAGACCTAAACTTATAAATCGTCTATTTTTCTTTGGTGTTAAATTGTAAATAATTATAAATATATATTTAATTGTACACTAAACATTTTAGTAATCTAAATGTCAATATTGCCATTATGGTTAATGCTTTTGATTGTAGGTCCTGTGAAGAGCAAAATTATCAGAAGTTTCTTTTACCTTTTTTTTTCTTTGTCTTCAATTTTTATTTTAAGTTCCAGGGTATATTGGCAGGATGTGCAGGTTTGTTACACAGGTAAACATGGTCATGGTGGTTAGCTGCACAGATCAACCCATCACCTAGATACTAAGCCCAACGTCCATTAGCTATTCTTCCCGGTGCTTTCCCTCCTCCTGCCCCTGCTGACAGGCCCAAGTGTGTGTTGTTCCCCTCCATGTGTCTATGCGTTCTCCTTGTTCAGCTCCCAGTTATAACTGAGGATATGTGGTGTTTGCTTTTCTGTTTCCGCATTAGTTTGCTGAGGATAGTGGCTTCCAGCTCCATCATGTCAGTGCAAAGAACATGATCGTATTCCTTTTTATAGTAATAATAGTTTTTATATAATAGAATTATATTCAAAGACTTTTCTGCATCTATTGAGAGAATCATGTGATTTTTTGTCTTTAGTTCAAATTATGTTATGAATTACATGTTTTGATTTGTGTGTGTTGAACCAACCTTGCATTTTGGGGATGAAGCCAACTTGATCTTGGTACATAAGCTTTTTGATGTGCTGCTGGATTCAGTTTGCCAGTATTTAAATGAGGATTTTTGCATCGATGTGCATGAAGATTATTGGCCAGAAGTTTTCTTTTTTGTTGTTGTATCTCTGCCAGGTTTTTGTATCAGGATGATGCTGTCCTCATAAAATCAGTTAGAGAGAAGTCCCTCATTTATAATTGTTAAGAATAGTTTCAGAAGAAATGGTACCAGCTCCTCCTTGTACCTCTGGTAGAATTTAGCTGTAAATCAGTCTGGTCTTTGGCTTTTTTTGGTTGGTAGGCTACTTATTACTGCCTCAATTTTAGAACCCATTATTGGTCTATTCAGGGATTTAGTTTCTTCCTGATTCAGTCTTGGTAGGGTGTATGTGTATAGGAATTTATCCATTTTTTTCTAGATTATTTTTTAGTTTATTTGCAGAGAGGTATTTATAGTATTCTCTCATGGTTGTTACATCTGTGGGTTCATTGGTGATAGTCCCCTTATTTTTTCTGATTGTGTTTATTTGCTTCTTCTCTCTTTTCTCCTTTATTAGTCTAGCTAATGGTCTATGTATTTTATTAATATTTTCAAAAATTCCTCTCTTGGATTCGTTGAGTTTTTGAAGGGTTTTTTGTGTCTCTATCTCCTTCAGTTCCACTCTGATCTTAGTTCTCTAGTTATTTTAGTTGTGATGTTAGGTTGTTGATTTGAGGTCTTTCTACCTTTGATCTTTGAGGTTGCTGACCTTTGAGTGGGGTTTTTGTGGAATCTTTGTTGTTGTTGTGTTTTCTGTTTTGTTTTAACAGTCAGGCCCTTCTTCTGTAGGGCTGCTACAGTTTGCTGGAGGTCTACTCCAGACTCTAATTGCCTGGGTCCCACCTGCACCTGGAAGTATCACCAATGGAGGCTAAAAAACAGCAAAGATGGCAGTGGCAGTCTGCTCCTTCTTCTGGAAGCTCTGTCCCAGAGGGGCATTGACTTGATGCTGGACTGAACATTACTGTAGGAGGTGTCTGGAGACCACTGTTGGGAGGTCTCAAGCAGTCAGGAAGAATAGGATTAGGGGCCTGTTTAAAGAAACAGTCTGGATACCCCTTGGCAAAGTGGGTGCACTGTGCTGAGGGGAACCCTCCTCGTCCAGAACCCCCAGACTCTCCAGAACCAGCAGGCAGGAAAGGCTGACTTGACTGAACCACAGAGACCATGGCTGTCCCTCCCCTGAGGGTCTCCGTCCCAAGGAGATTAGAGTTCTGTTTGTAAAACTCTGGCTGGAGTTGCTGAAATTCCTGCAGGGAGACCCTGCCAGTGAGGAGAGATAGTTTGCTGTCCCATTTAAATAGGCAATCTGGCCACAATCTGCCACAGCAGCTGTGCTGTGCAGTGGGGAATTTCTCCCAGTCCAAATCAGCCAGAATCCCCAGAGCCAGTGAACCAGGACAGCCAACTGGAGCCACAGCGATAGTGGCCTTCCTTCCGCCCAGGAATTTCGTTATCTCAGGCATCTCCAGCCTGCTTCTGATTTCTGGCTGGAATTCCAAGCCTGTGGGCCTTAACTTATGAGGTGTTGTAGGAGTGGGGCCTGCAGAATGATGCCACTTGGCTCCCTGGCTTTAGCCCCTTTCCTAGTGGAATGAATGGATCTCCTGCCTCATTGAATTCCCTTGGCTCCTTGGCTTCAGCCACATTCTCTGTGTCTTTGTGCATGCCTGAGCTGCCACCAAGAGTTTGAACAGCTCTATGTTTCGGAACCAAGGCCCTGGTGACGTGGGCTCACAAGGGGATCTCCTGATCTGCAGGAGAGATCCACTGGAAAAGATCCATTGGAAAAGCATGGTTTCCTTGCCTGATCACTTACTGCCTCCCTTGGCTTGGGCTGGGAGCTCCCATTGCTCCATGCAGCTCCTGGGTGGGCTGTTGTCCCACCCTGCTTTTCCTTGCTCTCTCTGGGCCATGCCAACCACATAATCAGTTTCAGTGTGAGAATATGGATACCTCAGTTGAAGGTGTAGAATTCACTTGCCATTTTCCTTCTCTGTGAGAGTCACAGGCTGCATTTGCTTCTAATTGGCCATCTTGGCCTGCCCTACTTAATCTCTTTTATTCGTAATTTTTTATTTAGCAATTTTGTTTGTTTTAAATTTCTTGTACTGGTATCCAAAAGCAAACAAAAACAAAAAAATTCCATATTAAAATGACATTTATGTAACAAATTTTCCCCTAATTTCATTGTTGTTAACACTGAACTCTAATAACTCAAATAATATGAAAGCCTGGCATGTCAAAACACAAGAAAATTTCAAAACAAAAGGAAACATGGTTTCTTGAATAAAAGAATTGTAAGTATAGGCCAGGCGCAGTGGCTCATGCCTATAATCCTAGCACTTTGGGAGGCCGAGGCCAGTGGATCACGAGGTCGGGAGATCGAGACCATCCTAGCTAACATGGTGAAACTGTCTCTACTAAAAATATAGAAAAAAATTAGCCAGGCGTGGTGGTGGGTGTCCTTAGTCCCAGCTACTCGGGAGGCTGAGGCAGGCAGGAGAATGGCGCGAACCCGTGAGGCGGAGCCTGCAGTGAGCTGAGAATGTGCCACTGCACTCCAGCCCAGGTGACAGAGTGAGAATCTGTCTCAAAATAAAAAAAAAAAAAGGATTGTAAGTATAGCTGCTGAGAAATGGTACTATGTACATGCTACCAAGATGAATGTGCAGTTTTGTATGGAAAATAATCAAGAGTTGCACTTAGCCTCAATAATTTCTAGCTGATTGAGTTTTATTGTGAATTCAGATGACACATGCCATTTTATCTTATATCACAAACATTGTGTACATGTTTCTGTTTCTTTACCAGAATATATGCCCAGAGAAACTGCCCACTTCCAAACTTTCAGGGATGCTGGATACAATTGAACATTCTTTTAAATTGTAAGCCTGATTTCAGTAAGTGAATAAAAAAATCTGTTGACAACAAATACCAAGAGTGAGCTGCAGTGATACACTAACTTGGGAGCATGATTCCCTGGATATTTGTTATCTCTTTGACCTAGAGACTGAGATCTTGTAGCAGCCTCTAGGTAAACATGGAAGTGGAATGGATTGGGCATGGGTGTAATTAGGACTCCTTGGGTTTTCCCAGCATAGAGAATTGTATCCTTAAAGCTCTAGTCTTCACATCTTTAATAAAATAGAACTAGAAAAAAAAAAATCTGCCAACCTATCAAAAGAAAAACAAAACAAAACTGGAAGTGGTCTAATTCAGCTTGGGGGCTAGGAGGTTTTGTTGTTTTTGTTGTTTTGTGTATGACTCCTCTCAGAAATCTAACCACAACTCTGACACACTGCAAGTTTAAAGTTCAAATTTACATTACCCATGTGTTGTGGCAAATTACAGCCTGGTAAATTAATTTAAACAGTCACTGATTAGTAGTACTTCAATCTAATTCTTGTTAGCAAAATATGTGGAATCTACCTTCAGAATACATTTGATATAAAGCCAGTTCTCACAATCTCTCCCAATACCATTCTACTCTTAGCACCATAATCTCTCCTCTAGATCACTGTGATTGCTGCATACAAGTTTCTTTGAACTTGACACCTTTATTCATTCTCAACAAAGACAGATGGTACCACTCATCTGCTCAGAACTCTCAGTGTTTTCCTATCTCATACAGAATAAACCCCAGACCTTAACCATGGTCTTCTAGACACCTTGCCCAGGTTCCTCCAGTTCTGATCCCCTGCTGCTTTTCTGATCCCATGTCCTTCCACCCTTCCCCTCCTTCATTTCTGTACCATACACACTGACATATGCTGTTCTTGGGAAATGCCAGGCAAGTTCCTACCTCATAACTTTTGACTAGTCCTTTTGCCTGGAACACTCTTCCTCAGTAATTTTTATGATTATCTTTCTCTTATTCAGATCTCTGCTCAATTAGCATCTGTTTTAGGTTGAATTATGCACACCCCCATTCATACGTTGAGGTCTTAACCCTGACTATCTAAATATTTGATTTATTTGGAAATTGGGTTGTTGCAGATGTAGTTATGTTCCAGTGAAATCATTAGGGTGGGCCCTAATCCAATGTAACTGGTGTCCTTATATAGAAAGGGGAGGCTTGGAAGACAAACATTCAGGGAAAATGCCAAATGAACAGAAAGCCATCTGCATACTAAGGATAGATTCCTGAAACAGATCCTTCTTTCACAGTCCTCAGAAGGTATCAACCCTGCTGACACTTTCATTTTGGACTTCCAAGGTCCAGAACTGTGAGACAATACATTTCTCTTGTTTAAGCTACCTAGTTTGTAGAACTCTGTTACAACATCCCTAGGAAATGAATACATCCTCTAATGAAAGAGGACTTCCGTCAGCATTTAACATAAATTAAAACCATGACCCTATTACTCTATCTCTTGTTTTTTTGAATTATTTATTCTTGGCATCTGTTTCTGTCTCCTTATCACAAAAATGGAAGCTCCACAAATGGCAAACTTTGCCTGCATTATCTCTTATTATTGAAAATTGTGCATTAAAAACATAGAAAACTTGAATAGAACTTCAAGAAATAAGAACTTTAATTCACACATGCTTCTCCAAATGAACAAACAAAAACTTAAAAGCAAAACTAGACTCACTTTCAAATATTCCAGGAATGGATTATTGACATTTTATTAAAAATCCCTTAAGGATAAAACACATTAATTATATCCGTCTACTTTTAGGAGTTTGATATACATTAGATAATGAAAACATGAAAGTGTACCTTGCTATTTGTGTTTACAAAACCCATGTAGCATTCGTTATGTGCTAGGCATTATTCTAAACACTTACTGACTCATTTAATTCTTCTAACAACCAACTGAAGTATGTTCTCCTCCTGTTCCCATTTTGCTTATGAGAAGTCGAAGGAACGGAAAATTTTAGTAATTTTTCTGAGATAACAATGTAGTAATTGGTAGTGAATGAACTTAAATGCAAACAACCTGATTCTAGAATCCATGCTTTAAAGCATTAAACTGTGCTGCTTTCAAAGAGAAATTAACTACAGGGCAATTTCACTTATTAGTACATGTACAAATAACTTTATACATCTAACCAAATCTAATAATGTATCAAAAGGAAACACTTTATGATTGAGATAGTCATATTCTAGTATTTCAGGAATTATTTAATGTACAGAAATATTTCACATCCATGGCTGGAAAGTCTTAATGACACATATAGAATAATACCATCCTAATTAATACATCTGTCTTAATTTTTGTGGAATTTACAAATTGTATATACCAATTATAAGGTAATTGAAAGGGCCAAGAATTACTGAAAAGATTTAAGAAAAAGAATATGTTGGTGGGTATTTACCACTCACACATCAAAAATAACTTATGGTATTTGCTTAGAAAGATAGATACATGTTCTAATGAAATAGAATAGACAAAATAAAAAAAATACACATATTAAGCCCTGATTTATGTTAGATACAGCACTAGAGATCAATGAGGGAAATAATTGATTCATGCACAGATAATGATGATGAAATCAGTTACCCACATGAAACAAATAAAAAATGTATTTACCTCTTACCATGCTACACACACATGCACAAACAAATTCTAGAGGGGGTGAAAATCTAATCAGCCACAATGTATACATATTTCAAAACATCATGTTGTATACCATATATCTATGTAATTTTATGTGTCAATTAAGAACTTAATTTGTTAATTAAACTTAATTTTCAGTTAAAAATTTACAAAAAAATCCTATAATTAGAGCAAAATGTTACAATGGGAAATGTCTATTTTCCAGAAGACAATATTTAAAATAAGTAAAATGGTTATTCCAAGGTCAATGGTCTAGGGGAAGTTAATTGTAGAGTACACAAGTGCCTAGAAGTAATGTTAGAATATCTAAATTAGAAAACCCTGGCCAAGATTTAAATATAACTTATAGAATAGTGCTGAATAGAAAAGAAAAAATACTATATCTACTTTTATATATGTGTGTGTGTATATATAAACATATAAAGAAGGTGATTAATATCAAAAGGAGGCACACAGAAGACTAAATGTATAGGTAATATCATTTCTTTTTTGAATTTTATTTTAATTGACAATTTTTGTATACAGTTTTGGGGTACAATGTGATGTTTTGATATATGTTTACAATGTGGAATGACTAAATCAAGCTAATTAACAATTATATCACCTCACATGCTTATCCTTTTTTGGTGATGAAAACACATAAAATATACTCTTGAAGCAACTTTGAAATAATTCATCATTATTTATTATAACCAATATTCTGTGCAATAGATTACTAAAACTTATTCTTCCTATCTAACTGAATTATTCCTTAAGTGACTGCTGAGAACATGGACCTCATTATATTATATTTATATACTGTATATATTATTTCACTGAAATTTTTATTATATAATTTTTTTAATGTAGACAAAAGAATACTGTATGTTTAAAAATGCTGAATGATTCGCAGGCCATACTCTATTTTGTTCAACATTGTATTTCCAGATCCTGACATGAAATGTTACTCAGATAATTTGCTCATATGAGATTGTGAAAGAGTAGTAGTCATTTAAATTATGATCAAAAAATTTAATTAAATTACTAGAAAAGAAATTTATCTTAAGAAAAAAAGAGGTGATAGGTGAAAGAATAATACATATATGTGTGTGTGTGTGTGTGTGTGTGTGTGTGTGTGTGTGTGTGTGTGTGTATCCAAAGATAATATAAACATTTACAAAGAAGGACTGGGGTTCAGAAGACCTGATTCCAAATCTGACGATATGACCATACTAACTCACAGAGTAATCTGGGGCATGTTGTTTCTAGTGGATTAAAATTTATCACACATTCTTTGACATCCCTTTTACTCAGAAGTGAAGTCCTTTCTCCACCCCTGGTTCTGGGCTGGGTTTTGACTGACTGATTTGTCCAGTGAAATATGGCAGAATTGAATTGACACTCCCAGTTACTACCCTAGTCTTTAAGAGGACTGATAGCTTCACCTTTGTCTCCCGAAGTCCTAAGCTACCATATAAGAAGTTCAGCTACCTAGCCAGAGAGAAGACATGGAGATCCCCTGAGACTATAGGAAGAGGGAGAAGGGCCAGTTTGAGCCCAGCTTTCTAACTATCTCTGTAAAGGCATGTGATTGAAGCTGTGTTGGACTCCTCTACTCCAGCTCAGACAACAGCTAAATACCTCTGAGTAATCCCTAAGAATGGCATATAAAGCCAAATCAGCTAAATACCTCTGAGTAATCCCTAAGGATGGCATATGAAACTGAATTGTCTAGCCAACTTGGCAGCTTGGATTGCTGTTTACTAATAGCTTTCTTCTTAAAGAATACATTTCACATTGTTTGAACATGGCCACTTAAATGGGCTGTAGTTCCTAGTCACACTAGAAATTCATTCAACAGAAATGTTTTGTATGGAGCTACTTCTGTTCAGACTGGCTTTTTCTTGCCCATAAAATCATGAGATATAAAAGTATAGTTTTTGTTTGAAGCCAGTATGTATTTAGTAGTTTGTAAATGCAGCAATACATAGTTGGCACTGAATTTGTTACCTGGAAGTGGGATGCTGCTGTAACAAAAACCTAAAACGTGTGGCATTAGCTTTGGACCAGGCAGTAGGTAGACGTTTGGAGGACCTCAAGGAGACTGACAATGAAAGCTTAGAAGTAGATGGGGCCCTGAAGGACAGTGAGGAAAGGGTAATTGATGGATGGATTAAAGGTTATCCTTTTTATACAGTGGTGGAAGGTTTAGCAATGCTGTTACCTATAGTAATATGAACGATGGGAAATAATGCCTAGTGGCTTAATGATCTAAGATGATTTCTATGCAGAATTTGTAAAGCACCAACTTAGTTCTAGTGGCCTCTGATATATGTACTAAAGAAGCAACTGTTAAGTTTTCAAGTTAAATTTGGAGAAATACAATGTATTCAGATCAGTCTTTCTAGCCAGCAAAGAGTTATCAAAAGAAGAAATCGTCTCAGGTGAAAGATAAAATCCAGAGCCATGAAACATGGTATCAGGGAATAGATGTAAGGCTATAACAAACTTTGGTAAGACTTCAGACCCTCTTTGTTGCATAATAGATAGGTGCTTTCAGAATCTCAGGGGAGTTTTCTACAGCTACATTGCAGACAACCCAAACTTGAGCAAAGCCTATCTCAGAAAAATATAGTTGTAAGATTTTTTTCCTAATGAAGTGAACACCAATAAAGCTTAGAGTAAAGCCACAGAGTTTTCGTTTGTTTTTTAAACAATTGCATTGGCAGAAGCATAAATCAAAAGGGAAAGCAGTAGTTCAGAAGAAGTTGGAGTTTCCAACTTTCAGTGAGCAGGAAGCTGACTGATAGGGCTATTCAGGTATTGACATTGGACATTTTTTTTTAATGTAAGAGGAAAAATGATTCAGAAGGTAGAATATAGAGCCCAGATAATGAAGCTGAGATTGCAGAGAATCTGTCCCAGGGAGCAGGACTGGTTTCTAATTAATGAACTAGGAATGTATGAATGGATTTCAGAATTTCTATAGCCTATTGATTGTTATATGCTTCCTCTTCCCTTCTTTTTGAAAATGCATGTTTACTGAAGTTTTCTTATGCCCCCCTTTTTATTGTATTTTATATGTGTGTGTTGGGGGTAGGGAATATAACTTATGTCTTTAGTTCAAAAATCTTTGCATTAACAGGAATCTTACTCAGGGAATCTCATCCACATCTGACCTAATTTAGATAATGAGACACTGGATATCAAGTCAACTTTAAAATAAGATAAGACCTTGGGGGATCCTGGGAGGAGTCAAGGAGTTGCATGAGAAAATGGAATAATTTGTGACCAGAGTGAGGACTATGGTATATTAAAAATCGCAAAAATTATTTGACACTCATTCCAATGAATGGTTATGTTGGTTTTCCCACCATTTGAATCAGAATAGTAAATGACTCTGTTGAATAATGGGTATGACTAATAATATTGCATATTCTGGGTCTATTCTTTGAAAGAACTGTCTTGATCTCTGGAAGTCCTGGGTTTCCATGTAATAGGTCCAGCTACCCTACTGGAGAGAACCACCATGAGACTTTGAGCCTATGTAGGGAAGAAATGTATACCTGTTTTCAACCTTCCAACATTCCTGTCAAGTTACCAGGCATATGAGTGTAGCTGCCTTAGAAACTGCCTGATTTCATGACCCACAAAAGTTTGATACAAATGGTTATTAAACGACTACATTTTGGGGTATTTTAACACAGCAACAGATAATTAGATGGAAGATAGGTAGGTAGTCAGCTAGCTAGCAAGACAGATAAGCAACTCAGTATCAGAATTCTGTTAGTTCAGCTGTAAAAGTAAGGAGATGTTTGAATTACATTATTTCTGACATAAATACTAATTCATAAAGTTAAGAATTTACTCGTTTCTTCTGTCCATTTTGAAGCATTTTCTTATGCATCTTGGTAAAATCTTTAGGCCAAATAATAGAGAAGAGGATAAATAACTAAATCGTTGCTGGGCATTAATTATGGCAAAGATATTTGGACAGCTGCCTCTCAGTTTAAACCAGCTGAACTGTGGCAATGCCCATGATTTTAAAAAGACCTTCATTATAGTTCATGCTCTATTTTCTAAGAGAAAGGAATCTGTCCCCTGACACTTCTTAAAATAATCACAGTGAAACAGAGACTAAGCTTCTGGGGTATATATTAATTACCCTGTACTAGTGAGTACAGGTAGTAGGAGCTGAGGTTCCCTAGAGATGAGGACAAATTGTGAAGGGTCAGTTTCAAAGTAAGTATTGCTGGGTAGATTAGAAAATAGCTGTTTTCTTAGAGAATAAATTTAGCATTATTTGGTCATTATTAATTAACTTGTAAATGCTAATCATAAGCAAATTAGTCAAAAGAAATGCTTTTAAGTGTGCAATTTCTGCTCACATTTTTCCTGAGAAATTTTATTGTGGAATATCAATTTTATACATATATTTCTCCATGAATTAGAGGGCCCAAGTTCAGCATACCAATTCCATGATGATTTCTATGAGATTGACAGATGATTATCAAGGGCTTACTTTCTGTTTTGGTACAGTGCTTGGTAGTGTCTATGATTTTCCGTGAAATTCTCGGCAATATTTTAAGGTCCAAAAAAATTTAACTCAAGCTTTATATTTTTATAAACTGTCACTTCTTACTGTATTTATAGATAATAAAAGGGTTAAATGCACCATCAGTTTCTTCTCCTTGAAAATTCTGAACACCTGAAAGGTCAGCACAAAAATGGTAGCAAAACAGATACAAAAATGCAAGATGTCAAATATAAACTTTAATTTCTGATCTGTGGAATCAAACACACTCACTGGGTCACAATTATAAATTCAAGACTGTAAACAACTCATTGCATTTTCTGATAACTGAAGAGACAAATTGCTAACTCGAACAAGCATAATGTTGTTAGTCCAGATTTTGGCATTTGCAATTGAATAAAATTTTTCCTTTCTGAAACCAAATGAAGCTCCTGTCTTTAAAATTTATTTTTCCTTAAAATCTTCTTATTTAAATAAAGCTTAAATAAAAACATATCTACAATATACTGAAAAGTTAAGCTGAGAATGCTTGAAATATACATATATATGCTTGAAATATATATTATTCTAATGTATATATACTTATGTATATATAATATATGTGTATATATAATGTGTGTATATACACACATATATGTATATGTGTATATATGTGTGTATATATATAAATATATGTGTATATATACATATATATTTATTTATATATATACACACACACACACACACCCAATTAGAATAAGCTCTTCATGGAGTCACAAAGAGGTATCTATTTATTTATGTTTTCTGGGTGACTTTCATGATTTATTTTCAACCATGATTTACACTTGCAGTCAGAAAGGTACTATTGTTTTATTTCTAAAAGTATTAATTGGATTAAATAGAACATTAAATATAACATTTTATATTTTCTATTATAATTGCTTTTTATTTTTATATATAATTATCTACATACATGAATATACTGAATTCTCCCTGATTAATATTTTTGAGTAGCTGTTACTTGAAATAGTAAATAGGAATAGTGAAGAATGCAGTTATGTGAAAGAAAAGATTCCATCGCACATTGAACTTTAAATAAATAGTTTTAAAGTTTATGTGTATATTGTATGAGTGCTTATGAATTTTATAGTTAAGGATATTCCTAATACACAGTTTTGAAAAGATGAGTTTGTGTGTTTTTTAATTACCTTTATTCTTTAGCTAAATAGGAAGCTATAGAGAGAAGGGAAAAGATGGAAGAAAAAAATTCACCAAAATGTACTCATAATGATTTTTTCATAGTAACAAGATACCTTATAATGAATCTCAAAAAATTGATAATCTTGTAGATATTCAAGGTATATAATATAATTTGTAAACAAGGGACACACATGCGCACATTCAAACATACACTTTTTTCCTCTCTAATTTAAAATAGGATTCAAATTTAATATAAACCAAATAGAAACAACTCTCTAAATGCCACTAAATTATCAAAGTTTAGCCAGTAAGAAATATCAGCTAGTAAATAAAGGTGCTTATGTCTAATATATTGGATCATAGGAAGAAGTTTCTGAAGATACATTTACAAAGTAAAATGCTGAAACTCCCTTCACTTCAAAATGAATGCTTGTAGAATGCTACTGGGTCAATGCCACTAGACCAAGACACTTTGAAGCCACACACACACAAAAAAAATCAGCAGAAATAGGTCTTTATAACAAGGAACAGTCTAATTAGAGTGATAAATGTAAACAAAAGGTAATAACACAATATCGAATGTGAAAGATTTCAGTTAGAGACATATAACGTCTCACAATAGCTACCAGAAGGAAAATATTTCTTTCCCTGTAGAAGATCCTACAAACTTCCTTTCAAAAATCCGATGAGATATTTTTGGAGGAGTAGGTAACAGAGTAGGGGGCAAAAACTGCCAGGCATCTTTGAAGCTGTTTGGGTAAAGCCACACCTGCTCTGCTGGGGCGGAACCTTTAGCTGGGCACATGCATTCCAGACAGATCTGTCTTTTGAGAGACCACAAGACCAAGAATACCAAATATTCTTTTGGTATTCATTGGAGCTGACATCCAATGAGCAGAAAAATCCAGTCCCTCTCTAGCAACAGTTTTCCCGACGTGTGTAGCAAGAAACAGTTTTCTCCACTGCAGAATCTGGGAGCCACTTGGCTCACCAGAGCGACTTTCCCCCAAATCCACCGCCAACAGGTGGGTGTAGAGTCCAGACTCCTCAAAAAATCCACACCAGGAGTTGTTTGCTTCTTTATTTATTCAACAAGGGGTAGCAGGCACTCTTCTCTGTAGCTAGCCATTTATTCAATCATTCAACAAACATTTATGAAAACCTACTGTGTTAGAAAGTATTCCTAGCACACAGAACACAACAGGAAGCAAACTGAAAAAAGATCTCTGCTCATGGAGTTTATTGGAGTTTAAAGGTAATGAACCATAAATACAATAAATTATTAAATAATACAGTATGCCAAAAAGTGATAAATGCTGTCAAAAGAAGAAAAGTAAAAGAGTAAAAAAGACCTCAAATATTAGGGAGAGAAAGTTTGCGGTATTAAACGGGATACTTAGGAGAGTCTTCTCATTGAGGAGATATTAGAGAAGACTTGAAGGGCATGAGCAATGGAATCAAGTGACTTTCTTAGGAAGAGCATTCCAGGGAAAGGGAATAGCTAGAGCTAAGTCTTCAAGGCAAGGCACATGCCCCTCTCTGCATTCTGGCACCAAGGAAGAGGTTCATCCTCTACTTACCCTCTGAGGATTTAGGCTCTGCCATCATTCGTGGCCTTGTTTCCTTCCCAGTGGGAGGTGGGAAGAAGAGGGAGTCATAGTTGTATTCAGAACGTAACTCAGCTTTTCAGAGTTCCTCTCCTACAAAGTACGTATTGGAAGCACTCTCCAGTAATGAATACTAGCCCAGCTTGGCACTTAAACATTCTAAAATAAGACACATAGAAAACCAATTAATATGTCACGACAGAGATTATTGTATATCATTTTTAAGGTAGGACAGTCCTGATGACAAACTGCATAACACAAGCAAAATGATTATTAGTGTTTGATTTGTTGCTGAAAACGCCTGCATGGGATTACTCCTTTTTTTTTTTTTAACTTAAAATAGCCAAGCAGAACATCTTATCTAAATGCAAAAATGCATTATTTATGATTGGTTTTCATCTATTCAAAGATATCAAATTTTAAGTTCCTCTCGTATCCTTGGGATCCATCTATCTTGGGATCCATCAAGAACATTGGGAAGTAAGATAAATCTGAAGGCAGTATCATTTATAAAAGAAATATAACATTGAGACCTTGAATATTCAACAATTTATATACCTGGCATTTTCTTTATTAAAAATGTATTCCTCTATATTTTCTTCTTAGTATCTGATTAATATCTTAGTATCTGATTATTATCATAATATAGTACTGATGGGCTGAATTCTTTTCTATTTTGTAACAACTGGAATAATTTATTGATATTTCAAGTCTTTCAAATGCAAAATATGAAATAAAAATTACATTACATTATAAAAATTACAGTAGTTGGTTTGACAGCTATTTTAAAGTTAAACCTGTATTTTTCAATAAATTTCCATATCTTTGTGTGATATGGAAATTTTCATATTATGTAATACATGTAATTTTAAATATTATGTAAAATTTCCTTTGAAATGTTTTAAATACAAATGTGAAATGTTTTAAATACAAATGTATATGCATACATATAAACACATATGAATTAAATACATGTATATATTCATGGCAAAGTCATTGAATACACTTCAGACCTAGTCGTACTTTGGTTCTGAATAATAATAAGCATTTAAAATGTACATACATGATTTTCCAGGGCAAGAGTTTTCACATTTGAAAGAATTAGACCATTTGTATAAAATAATAGATATGTTAATTATTTTATGAACCTGGGCATATTTATTGCTTACTAAAGATTTAGAGGTACGTTTGTGTCTCACTCAAGTTTTTATTGAGTCAATCAGAAAAGTTGTTAACATTCTGGCTAAGAAATTCAGTTGGATTTAGTAAAAATTTATTTATACAAAGTTCCAAGAACCCTACGTGTTTCATTTTTAGAAAGCAAATTCAAATAAAATTGCTTTGGACAAACATCTGAATAAATCAAACCAAGTGAACATAAAAAATGGCACAAAGGTCAATAGAAGTGAAGGTATAACATTTTTTAAAAAATACGGTTTAATGAGAAGATAGAAATCTAAAACATTTTTAAATGCTTTTTAGTTCTAAGACCCATGTGTTAGCTTTCTAGGGCTGCCATAACGAAGTACCACATATTAGGTGGCTTAAACACCAGAAATGTATTATCTTATAGTTCTGGAGGTCAGAAGTCCAAAATCAAGGAGTCAAGAGGGTTGATTCCTTCTGAGGGCTTGTTAGCAGTGGTGAATCCATATGGGGGTCTGCAGTGACTCCTCAAAGGAAAGAATTTATCTGAGGGGCATAAGGCAGGGTGAGAGGGTGAGGCAAGTTTTAGAGCAAGAGTGCGAGTTTGTTAAAAAGTTTTAGAGAAGGAATGAAAGGAAGTAAAGTTCACTTGGAAAAGGGCCAAGCAGGCAACTGGAGTGATCCAAGTGTCCTGTTTGTACTTTGACTTGGGCTTTTATACATTGTCATGGTTCCAGGGCTTTTGCACCTCTCCTCTCTCAGGTTTTCCTTGGGGTGGACTGACCACATGCATAGTAGCCTGCCAGCACTTAGGTGGGGCTGCATGCACAGCGTGTTTACTGAAGTTGTACATGAGCTCATCTGAGGTGTTTTTCCCTTACCAGTTAAGTGTTCCTATGGGAAGTTCATATACCAGTTAAACTGCTATTTTGCCTCTTAGTGGACATGCTTGAGCTCACTCAAGAGGGAAAAAAAAAATCTCTTGATTTTCAGTTTATGAATTCTGCAGCTATTAATTCATCTTGAAAGACTTCAAATTTAAGCAAGCTTCATAAATATACTGATAGTGAATGTGTTCTGAGATCTCCTGAGGTCTCATCAGGAAGTTGGTGATCACCAGCTTCACATGTTTTCTATCTATAGGGAGAAGGCCGTTCCCTAGCACCAGCTGTAACCAATTATTATTTTAGTGAGACAGTTTAACAACTGCCTGACCATCACCTGATGGTCGCCTGACATTCCTGGGATGGGGGCTCTCTTGCCCTGGTCATGTCTGCCTAGTTACCTACTCTAACAGGCTGTGAAGGAAGAATCTAGGCCTCTACCCTTGGCTTAAAGACGATCATCTTTTCTCTGTGTGTTTTCACATTGTCTTTCCTCAGTGTGTATCTTTACTTTGTGTACAAATTTTTCCTTTTTATATGGACACCAGTTATATTGTCTTAAGAGTCCACAATAATGACCTCATTTTAAACTGATCTCCTTTGTAATGACCCTATCTCCAAATAAGGTCAGACACTGGGAATTAGATCTCCAACATATATTTTTTTTCTTTTTCCTTAGGAGATACAATTCATCCTGTAATATCTTAGAAAATCAAAATAAAACAAAAATTAATATTCAGCAAGTTCACTTGGCACACAAATTCTAAAGTTAGCTATTAACTTGATGCAGCATATTACATGAATTTTCATACTCACAAAATGTTTCCTTATCTAAGGCTACATACTTCTGTCTAGTTTTTTTTTATCTGTCTAGTTTGTTTCTCTTTCAGAATCTCACTATCCAAATCACCTATGCTCACTTAGAGCAGAGTTAGAACACATGTGATTAAACAGAGACTCCACTCCAACAATTAGAGAAGATTATAGCAACTGTTTGTGCCTCATGGACACAGGGAAAAAATTGTCTCTCTGGTTGAACACACTCACTATCAGTATATTTACAAAGCTTACTTATATTTGAAGTCTTTCAAGATGAATTAATAGCTACAGAATTCATAAACTGAAAAGAGATCATGTTTTTTTGCTTCTATTGGCATTAATCTTTCTCACTACTATAAAAAAGAATGTTTTGTTTACATTATGCTACCTTAGTAATGCAGCTAAACAGAAAAAATGGCAATTATATTACTTACATCCCAAAATTCTCAACCCAGGAAACTTATTTTGTTTTTACTCTCTTTTCTTGAGTGAGTTTTGATCGAGACATCCTTAATGGTCTCCTCAAGTTGACCAAATTTTAGACAGGCTTCTTCTTAACTATAGGCCTCTTACCTCCATTTCCTTAGAGCTTTTGTTTTAGAAAGCTTTTAGTTGTAAATTCTTTTTTACAACTGTTTTACAGTACTTTTCCATTAGCTAACCTGAGCATTTAAAAATCCTCCTGCTTTTTGTTTCAGGGAAGTTGAGTTCAAGCTCAACTTTTATTCCAACAGTCTTTGTCCCTAATTGCAATAGTCTTGAATAAAATCTTCCTTGCCATTTTTAACAAGTTTCCAGTGCAATCTTTCTCTTTAATAGTTTTGTTTGGGCCTATATTGGGGGTAGATACATATGAATAAGAGAAACTACACAATTATACCTTATTCTATAATTGAATTGACTACAATATTACTTTTCATTTTAATGTTAAGGCTATGAAAAGCCTGAAATTACTTGGTATCATAAACATAATTTCTGTGATCTATTTATGTATTCTGCTTTTGCTATATTCCTTGCAATATTTTCATTATTTCTATTTCATGATAAAGCCAGGAAGATATTTGATGATGATTTCAAATATACAAAGTATTTTTACACAGAATTCTGTAATTTCTATTTGCTACCTCAATATTTCTTGAGTTCTCTCTGTCCAGTTTCTATAACTACTCATATATTTAAAACTGCATCATCTTTTGTCTAGAATAGACATGTTTTACTTGAATTTGCAGTTTCTACCTAATACCACTCAAATCCTTTTTTCCACAATGCAAAAGGATAATCTCTCCTACGTGGAAATCATAATATGTAATTGTCAGGGCCACCACTGCCCTACATGGTAGCTTTGTGCATTAGAAAAAGGGTCTTTTCCTTCAAGTCAAATAGAATTGAAGCCAGTAGACTACTTCACAACCTAAATAACTATCCTTGGGATAATCCAGGGAAATTGGGAACTTGGGCAGTTCTCTCTTGATGGTTGAGGATGGGAGTGCTTGTTGGTTGGCAAGAGAAAAGTAGAAAACTTCAATGTATAGAGCTGACTGTTCCCATTTTAAGCAACTAGCCATTATTGCATCATCAATAGAAGGGCAGCTGGCTTTCTATGCTTTCTGATATGATACATATGAAACAGTATAATCTATGAAGTAGTCTTGGCAAAATGGTTGTAATCAGCACTTACTTTTAGGTGTAACTTCTAGTTTACAGAAAATATAGATTACAAAGTTATAAGTTAAACATCATCGAAAGAACACAAGCAGGCCAATTCAAAAGATAAGACATTCTACAGGACAACTGGCCTTCTATCTTTAACAATGGATGCCATGAAGAAAAGGATCTGTTCTGGGTTAAAGCTCATTTAAAAGCTACAATGACCACACATGGCATCGCTCATGACTGGTTACTGACTGATTGCTTAAACTAATGAGCTATATTTGTTGAGGCCCCTGGGAAAATCTGAATATAAACTTGTCATTAAATGCTATTTTGGAATTATCGCCAGCTTTATTAGGTTAGATAATAATATTGTCAGCATGTAATAAAATATTTAGGAGTGAAATGTCATAATAGCTGAAATTTACTTTTTTAAAACTCTCTGAAAAAATAGTTGAAGAAATTATGGCAATGTATAAACAATCATTAAATTTATGTGCTGTCATAGACATGTAATTATGTTGTGCAGTCCTTTGACTTTTACATATGGTTGGAATTCTTTATAACAAATTGTCAAAATATTGTAGTATTTTAAAAATTACAAATGTAAAACTACAGTTTCAGCTCTGACATGAAAACAACTTGGAAGTTGTCATTCTCACTCTTATAGCAAATAATAGGAAGAAAAAGTTTAGAATAAAAGACTTTTGCTGGAGCCATTAGATAATTGACTTTGAAGGTTAAATAGTCAGCCAAATTTAGAAAGACAGGTGTTATGCAGAGAGATACAGTTGAGACTTCTTACTTTGACCAGAAGATACTGGAGCTATAAACTGATAAAAACATAAATAATAATTTTGGAAAACTTCTGAAAATTATAGAATTCTCCCCTTGCCTATTCCTTACCAACATATCAACAAGACTCTCATGTAATAACTGGATTATAGCTGAAAGAGCTAAAAGGCCAGATCTCTATATGAGGAGGAGTTCTTAGGGAAACACAAAGAGAAACAGCGAACAAAAACAAGGACATTAGAGAATCTCAAAGTCTGTGGTACCTAGAGCTACAGAAAATATTAAACACAGCCCAACCCTCACACAAATTAACAGAAATCCTCACACTGTTAAGTCTGGTTTCTGTTACCCAATATGTCTGGCTTAAAAAAATCAGAAGACATGATGAAAGCCAAGAAAAATTGTGTCTGAAAAAGTACAGTAATCATCAGAACCAGATTCCTATGTGACAAAGATATTGCAATTATCAGATAGAAAATTTAAAATAACTATAATTAATATATTTAGAGCTATAGTTAAAAAGTAGACATGTAAGAATGCATGAATAATTCAAGCATACAAATGTATAATCTAAGAAAGAATCAAAAGAATGTGCTAGAAATAATAAAAACAAACTATAAAGAAGGCTTTCATAGGTTTATCAGTAGACTCATACACCTAATTAATGACTCTTATTTACCAGATAATATTCATTCCTTTCACAGCTCTAGCTTAGCCATTACTTTTTAAAAAATACATTCTCTAACCAATATGTCCCTTCATGTTTTGTTACCTCATTGACTACCCATCTCTTAGGGCATCACAGACACCAGGCTTCTTATGGCCATGGTGTATGCAATATTGATCACCTTGTTATTATCATTTTTTATGAGTCAAGACTAACTCAGCATAATGTCAAAATATGCTGAAGAATTGTCAGTAAATTGGATATTTTCCGAAGCTCTAAAAGTCTATATTAAAGAGGTCAAACATCTGAGTAATCTAATTTACTTTTCAAATCATTGTTTGGCATCCAGAGATCAATATATAAAAAATTTCTCTAAAGCCACTCTAAGTTATAATACATGAGTTGTAGTTCAAAAAAGAATATACACTTTGATTAGAATAAGTTAATGGAATATGCATCTAATTTTTTTATCCAAAGAAAACAACTCTTAATTTGAAATGCAAAAGATAACTTTAAATAATGAATGTTTATTTTCTTCCCCTAGCTTTGACTTTAATACACTTTAAGAAACAATTCTCCATAGGTCTCTCTCTCATGTTTCTGCACATCTTATGAGCAGAGACACTGACTTCCATTGTTCTGAACTATATTTTCAAGGACACTTCTATAGTGAAGAAATTTGAAAGACATAATGTTTCCCTCCAGAGCAAAGTACAAATGTAATTATGCTCATTATAAAAGACTCAGGATCTTTAAGATCATGGTTCATCCCCTGTAATATAATCCATCATGTGTGCAGTTATCACCTGGCCCTCTGCATTGCCATATAGGAATTCAGGCTCAGAAACTCAACCAAATGCTGATAATCTGACTGCAGCTACTGCTGTGAGTAATATACTGTCCTTTGTCTCTGATCCAGGAGTCTCAAGTCTTCTGCCAGCATTCATGATCCTACAGCAAACTAACTTGTAAGCTTGCAAGTATCATCAAATATCATGTCCTTCACAGTTCTTAATATATAGTAGAGGGAAAAAAATGCTTTCATTTGTGACCGGGAGCTGCTTTCTAAGCAATAACTAATCAGGTCAGGCATGAATTCTTCTGAAACTATGAGTAATAACATAACTCATGAAAGAAGTAGTCCCACAGTAACTGAAGAACAGTTTTAGTTGGAAATATTGAGCTTTTTAGCTTTTTATAATACTAATGTATTCAAGTGGATAAGAATGGCATCTTCATTCTTGTAATTCAAAGCCTAGGTGTGTGTTTGGTGGGGGCAGGGGGTAAAACAGTATACTGTGATGTATTTCCAGGATTGCTTGCTACTATGTTAGTCAAAGAGCTAAACATAGACAGATCCATTAAATTATTCAAATTCATGTCTTCAGGTTGTCGATGGTGACAGACAGGGAAAGAATATGGGAACACAGACTGGTTTGCTAGGGGTTTTATTTTTATACAGGCTGAAAATAAACCTGAGAGTGAAGAAAAGGAGAAGAGAGAGAAACAGAGAGAGAGAGAGAAAAACAGAGAGAGAATTAAAAGAGTAAATAGTAGGCACATATCTAAATTGACAAATATCTTGCATTTAACTAATTGGCTGGATGACTAAATTTATACTGTGAAGTTGTTAAGAAAATAATCTTTTTCACTCTCATTTTTCTCCCTGGATCTATTGATCTGATTTGATACATTATTTTTCCATTAAATTTGACTGAGAATCTACACTGAAGGTACCTAAGACCCAAGACCACAGCTTAATATGTTAACTTTTCTTTCAATAGGTCAAAATATATCCGCATTCCACAGTTGATATATTACACTACTGGACTAAATATAGGATTGCATTTTGATACTCAATCCATATGCTTTGTGGTAAGGTCAACCCTGAATAACAGTTGCAACTTAGGTATGCAAATCATGTGAATGTGTTTTTTGAATTATTGTGTAAAACCTACACTAGGATCTGAATAGTATTTTTGCAAATTAGACATATAAATTGCCTACAAGTCTATGAAAAGATGCTTGACTTCAGTAATCATCAGGAAAATGTAAATCAAAGCTGCAATAAGATAGCATCTCAGCCTTATTGGGATCGTCATTATCAAAAATTCAAAAGCTAACAAGTATTGGAAAGAATGTGGCGAAAGAAACCCTTGTACATTGTTAGTGGGAATGTAACTTGGTACAGTTATTACAGAAATTATAGAGCTTCATAAAAATTAAAATGACCATATTATTCAGCAATTTCACTTCTGGGTATACACACAGAGGAAATAAAATTACTATTTTGAAGAGATATTTGCATTCCCATATTTATTGTAGAATTATTCACAATAGCCAAATTAAGGAAAGAACCTGTGTCCATCAACAAAAGAATGGATATAGAAAATGCTATATATAAAAACCAGAAAGTATATATATATATTTGTGTATATATGTGTGTGTGTGTGTATAAACCAGAACATTATTCAGGCTTACAAAAAGAAGGAAATCCTGCCATTTGCCACAAGACAGATGAACCTAGAGTACATTTTGCCAAAGGAAGTAGGTTACACACATGGTATGGTTTGGCTGTGTCCCCACCCAAATCTCATCTTGAAATGCAGTTCGCTTAATCCCCATGAGTCATGGGAGGGACCAAGTGAAAGGTAATTAAATCATGGGGGTCGTTACTCTTATGCTGTTATAATAATAGTGAGTTCTCATGAGAACTAATGGTTTTATAAGGGTCTTTCCCCCCCTTACTCAGTACTTCTTCTGTCACCACATAAAGAAGGATGTGTTTGCTTCCCCTTCTGCCATGATTGTAAGTTTTCTGAGTTCTCCCCAGCCCTGTGGAACTGTGAGTCAATTAAACCTCTTTCCTTTATAAATTACCCAGTCTCAGGTATTTCTTCATAGCAATTTGAGAACAGACTAATACAGTAAGTTGGCACTGAGGGAGTGGGACACTGTTGTAAGGAAACCCAAAAATGTGGAAGCAACTTTGGAACTGGGTAGCAGGCCCAGGTAAGGGACAGTTTGGAGGGCTCAGAAGAAGACAGGAAAATGTGGGAAAGCTGGAAACTTCCTAGGGACTTGGAGAATGCAAAAGACAGGAAGATGTGGGAAATTTTGGAACTTCCTAGAGACTTGTGGAATGACTTTGACCAAAATGCTGACAGTGACATTGACAATGAAGTCCAGGCTGAAGTGGTCTCAGATGAAGATGAGGAACTTGTTGGGAAATGGAGTAAAATTCATTTTTGTTATGCTTCACCGAAGTCACTGGTGGCTTTCTGCCCCTGCCCTAGAGATCTGTGGAACTTTGAACTAGAGGTAGATGATTTAGGGTATCTGGTGGAAGAAACTTGTAAGCAGCCAAGCATTCAAGAGGTGACAGAGCATAAAAGTTTAGAAAATTTGCAGCCTAACAATGCAGTAGAGGAGAAATTCAAGCCTGGCTGCATAAATTCGCATAAGTAATGAGAAGCCAAATGCTCATCATTAAGGCAATATGAAAAATGCCTCCAGGGCATGTCAGATACCTCCACAGCAGCCCCTCCCATCACAGGCCTGTAAGCCTAGCAGGGAAAATTGGTTTCCTGGGCTAGGTCCAGGTCTCGCCTGTTGTGTGCAGCCTTGGGACTTGGTGCCCTGTGTTCCACCTGCTCCAGCAATGGCTAAAAGGGCCTAAGGTACAATACAGGACATAACTTCAGTGGGTGCAAGCCCCAAACCTTGACAGCTTCCACATGGTGTTGGGCCTGGTGGTATGCAGAAGATAAGAATTGAGGTTTGGGGACCTCCACCTAGATTTCAGAGGATGTATGGAAATGCTTGGATGTTTAGGTAAAAGTCTCCTGCAGGGTTGGAGCCCTCACGACAAACTTCTGCTAGAGCAGTGTGGAAGGGAAATGTGGGGTTGAAGCCCCCACACAGAGTCCTCATTGGGGCATGACCTAGTAGAGCTATCAGAAGAGGGCCCTGTCCTTCAGATCCCAGAATGGTATGTCCACTGACAGCTTGCACCATGCACCTGGAAAAGCCATAGACAATGCCAGTTTGTGAAAGCAGCCAGGAGTGGGGCCATACCCTGCAAAGCCACAGGGGCGGAGCTGCCCAAGGCCACGGGAGCCCACCTCTTGTATCAGATTGACCTGGATGTGAGACATGGAGTCAAAGGAGATCATTTTAGAATTTTAAAGTTTAATGATCCCTATTAAAGTTTAAAATCCCTATTGGATTTTGGATTTTCATGGGACCTGTAGCCCCTTTGACCAATTTCTCCCATTTGGGATGGGTGTATTTACCCAATGCCTGTACCCTTATTGTATCTAGGAGACAACTAATTTGCTTTCAATTTTGCAGACTCACAGGCTCATAGGCAGAAGGGATTTGCCTTTACTCAGATGAGACTTTGGACTTGGACTTTTGGGTTAAGGCTGGAATGGGCTAAGACTTTGGAGGACTACTGGAAAGGTATGATTGTGTTTTGAAATACGAGGGCATGAGATTTGGGAGTGGCCATGAGCAGAATGATATGATTTGGCTATGTCCCCACCCAAATCTCATTTTGAATTTTAGTTCCCATAATCCCTATGTGTCATGGGAGGGACCCAGTGGGAGGTATTTGAATCAGGGCGGGGGTGTTACTTCCATGCTGTTCTTATGATAGTGAACGAGTTCTCATGACATCTTATCATTTTGTAAGGGGCTTTTCCCCCCTTTGCTTGGTACTTCTCCTTCATGCTGCCATGTGAAGAAGGACACATTTGATTCCTCTTCCACCATGACTGTAGGTTTCCTGAGGCCTCCCCAGCCCCATGGAACTGTGAGTCAATAAAACCTCTTTCCTTTCTAAATTACCCATTCTCAGGTACTTCTTCATAGCAGCGTGAGAATGAACTAATACAACACTGAAAGAAAAATACTGTGTAATATCACTATATGTGTAATCTAAAAAAGTCAAACTGATAGGACAGTGAGTAGAATACTGAGTACAAGTTGTTGAGGGTGGGGGAAAGGGAGAGATATAGGTCAAAGTGTATAAAGTTTCTGATATAGGATGAATTACTTTTGGAGACTGAATATACAGCCTGGTGCTATGGTTAATAATAACATATTTTCTCCTTGAAATTTGCTAAGAGATTAGATATTAAATGTCCTCACCACATACATACTACACAATGGTAACTATGTGAGGTGACTGATATGTTAATTATCTTGATTTTGGTATTCATTTGAAAAGGAATATGTATTTCTAAACATAACAGTGTACAACTTAAATGTATACAATTTTTGTCAATAATACATCAGTAAATCTGGAGGGGGTTAAAAAAAAGACAACACTCCCCCTCAGTTGGCTATTTACGTTACTAAGTGAAAAATGCTTTAAGAAAATATTCCAAAACTATATTCTTATGAGATATTAGCTATAATCAAACCAATGATAGGTAAAGAGATATCAGTGTTCTCTGTCGAAGGCTTTTACATATTTAAAATCTAAAGTAAATTGGTTATGAATGTCAGTACACTAATGAAGACTAACAAAGAGCTCACGTGAGACTGAACAACTGAACTGGAGACATGAAATAATTGACACAGTGACGGTATTAAAAGAGGAAAGGCCATTCAATGCTGTTACATAAGATGTGAAAGTGTTTAAACAACTGTGGAATACCAGAGCTTCAGCTTGAGTGGAAACAGTGGCTTTAAATGATATTTAGTGATCCAGGCATGATGGTTCAAACCTAAAATCCTAGCTACTTTGGAGGCTGAAGTGGGAGGATTCCTTGAGTCCAGGAGTTCGATACTGCAATTAGCTGTGATCATTAAAAGCAGGGAAACATCCTGCTTTTAAATGTCTCCCGTGACTGGGTCAGGCCTAATCTCTATTATCGTAAGGCCAGCTGAGTTAAGACAGCAGTTACATCCATGAAATCCCTCTCACCAACGTTTGAGTGAATAATGAGAGTAAGGAAATCTTTTAGGCGGACAAATGTTAGAATTCTCCCTACTACAATCTCTTTATAGTAACTGAATATTTGAAATGTGTGCTAAAAATTTTTAAAGCATGTAGAATTTATATTACATATTTTCATCAAATGTTCCTTCAAATCTGCTCTGGAAAGGTCCCAAAGTTCTTGCCAGGCCCTGTCCATCTTTATAAAAGCTCCCAATTATATAATATGTAAATATATAATAATTACTCAGCCCAGCATAATACAATACATAATTTCCAAATTATTCCAAAATTAAATCTTTTTTCTGGATAATGCCAATTTTAATTTAGAAACGCAAAGTTAGGAGTGACCGGGAGACTCCAGTTTTTTTTGCAGGCCGTAAAATCCCCTCCCAACTTGCTAGCTGCTGTTTCTGACACCTCCAGCATCAGGCTAAGGGATTAAAAAAGGGAAGAAGGAACGGTCTTACACAATATGACCTTAATATCTTCCAGATTTAACCAGTTATTCAAAGCTGCTATTTCCTTGCATGAAGTTTTTTGGAAATTACACAGATTCCCCTCCTTAATTCTGCTCGCCTTCTATTCTGTTTCTGTACTCATGGAGAAAAGCAAAAGAACCATACTGAGTGGGCTTACTTTGATTTCATGACCATTGTTCTCATGTGGGCCCCCCCTTTTTTTTTTGAGACAGAGTCTCGTGCTGTCACCCAGGCTGGAGTGCAGTGGCAAGATCTTGGCTCACTGCAAGCTCCACCTCCCGGGTTCATGCCAAAAAAATGAAGAAGAAAAAAAAAAAAAAAGAAAAAAATGAGGCAAGAATGTTGAGAAAACTGAATTCTTACATACTGTTGACTTGAATGTAAAATGGCAGGGCCATAATGGAAAACAGTAGGGAGACTTCTCAAAAAACTAAAAATAGAAATACCAGATGATCCAGCAATCCCACTAGTGGATATTTATCCAAAGGAAAGAAAAGTCAGTATATCAAAGGGATACCTGCACCCCCACATTTATTGCAGCATTATTCACAATAGCCAAGATGTGGAATCAAACTAAGTGTTCATTTGTAGACAAATGGATGAAGAAAAGGTGACATATATACACAATGGAATAAAATTCAGTCATCAGAAGAATGGAATTCTGTCATTTGCAGCAGCATAGATGGAACTGGAGGACATTATGTTAAGTGAAATAAGCCAGGCACAGAAAGACAAATATTACATGTCCCTATCATATATGAAAGCTTAAAAAGTTGACTTTATGGAGATTGAAAGTAGAAAGTAGAATAAGGGTTATCAGAGGCTGAGAAAAGTGGTGGGGAGGACAAGGAAAGGTAGATTAATGGGTAAACCATACAGTTAGAAGAAATAAGTTCTAGTGTTCAGTATGGTAAACACTAGAATGGTGGGTTGACTATAGTTAACAACAATATATTGTATATTTAAAAATAGCTAGAAAAGAAGATTTGAAATGTTTCCAACACAAAGAAATGATAAGCATTTGAGATGACGGTTATCTTAAATACTCTGATTTGATCATTACACATTGAATGGATGTATCAACATATTATATCTACCCCACAAATCTATACAATTATTATGCACCAAATAAAAAATTGAAAGATGATCCATCCATATTATTTTGCAATGGTTAGAATTAATAGATCTCTGATTTTTATAAAAATTGGGGTTAAGATTAAAATAGCAATCACATGCTATATTTAAGCTTTAGCTTTTAAAACCGTTGAAAAACATGATAGGCAGATTTAAGAATTATTTATTTCAATAATGACTTGAAATTAGTTTGAGATCTTATATGAAAAACTTTGGCTTCTTCATAAGGTGTTTAATGAAAGAAGAAAAATTATAGCACCAGACATTCTAAAATGAAATGCTGTTACTACTGATATTTTAAAACATATCATCTGCTTCAGGCAAAAATATTTAATTAAAAAAATCAAATGCCTTAATGGAAACAGCTGCATTATTCATGCATTTACAATGAGCCTTTGAATTTAGATGAAATAAATGAAAAGTGACAGCATAACAACGCAAGGAGAAAGGAACACAGATTTGGTACTATGATTCAAAATAATTTATTTAAACAAATGGGCAGCTAAGTGAAATTGATAGTAAATTTAGTAAGTAAAACCAATTGTTTCATTCTACTAGTATTTCTGAATATGGTACTTTCAGATAGAAAAAAAAGCCCTCATTGCTATTTGACTAAAAATTAGTAGACTTAGTTTTTGTAACATAAAATTTTGTCTCGTCTCTCACCCACCAGTTTCTATGAAAGTCTCTGGCCTTTCAGCAAATACTTTTTTAAAAAAATCTATTTGTTCCTATGAAGTGAGAAAAAAAAAAAAAAAAAAAAAAAAAAAACGAAGTTACAGGGTCCACCTTTCTTGATTTTAGTTTAGTATTCTCCCTTTTATTGTTTTGAATTCTATACAGAGCACAATTTAATAATTTGTTCTCAATGGAAAATTCAATATAAAAGTGCAACACAGAGAGTGAATCCTAATGCAACTAATGCAACTAATGCAACAGAGAGAGTGAATCCTAATGGAAACTATGGACTTTGAGTGATAATCATGAGTCAATGTAGGTTCACCAGTTGTGACAAGTGTATCACTGTGGTCAGGACTGTTGATAGAGGGAGAGGCTGTGTGGATGTGGGCTGGTCAAGGGTATATAGGAACTCTGTACTTTCACTCAATTTTTTAATGAACTACTCTGAAAAACAAATTTCTATTTTTAAAAAAGACTTTTCAAATGCTTTTAAAAATGTTCATTGAATAAAGGACAATGTTCACATTGTCCTTTATTCAAGACATTGTGAATGGAGCATCAGATGATAAATGCTTAGTTTATCATCTGATAACTTTTTGTACTGGAGCCACTTTTGCATAGTAGTACTATGGAGATCAGTGTTTACCAAGGGCTTAGGGGGAGAAAGATATTACTGGTGGAAGCACAAAGGATTTTGGGGGCAGTGAAACTATCCTGTATGATAATATAATGGTGTATACACATCGTTATACATTTGTCAAAACCCCTAGAATGGTTTGAGGTTTAACCAAGATAGGTATTAAGTAAACATAAATATAACATTTTAGAACTAGCAGAAAATTTCATATTGTTGTAGTCCAATAGCCTATTTTATATGAGAAAAACAAGAAAATGAGTTTCCTGACTTCTGAACAGGGATTCATCCTACCAAATTAGGATGCACCAGTATTTGGCCATGTTTTATGAACCACACACATTGTCTGATGAAATAATATTCTCGATTAATTAACAAACTCTCCATAAGGCTTCATTTATTTCCATAAATTACAGCACTCATGACTTACAGTGAGTTATTTTTACATCTATCAAGTTGGCAAAAACATTTTAATAAAGGGCCAGATAATAAATATTTTAGGTTTTGTGGTCCAGATGGTTTGCCATCACTACTCACTCTGCAAAAGCAGCCATAGACAACAAATAAATGAATGTGCATGCTTTTAATCCAACAACATTTTATTTGCAGAAACAAGCAATGCAAGATATAGATGATTTTTAAGAGTCAGAATCTCACTCTGTAACCCAGGCTGGAGTGCAGTAGTGCAATCATAGCTCACTGTAGCCTTGAACTTTTGGGCTCAGGAAATCTCCTGTCTCAGCTTTCTAAGTAGCTAGGACTATAGGCATATACCACCAGGCCTGGCTAATTTTTTTCTTTTTTAAAGACTGGATCTCACTATGTTGCCCAGGCTGGTCTCAAACTTCTGGCCTTAAGTGACCCTCTTGCCTTGACCTCCCAAAGTGCTGGAATTACCATGCCCAGCCTTGATGATTCAAGATAGTTTTGCCCATGGTCTATAGTTAGATGACTCCTGATATAGATCAATGATAACTTTATATGTATTTCATTAATTGTTACTCTGTGTGTATCACTATCATATCATTTGCTAAGCTGTGTTGTAAATGTTTGCCCTTTCCCCCATTCATACACAGAAGCTAAAGTTGTTAATGTAGGAGCTCTACCTCATTTACTTTTTTAAGTTCTAGCGTGTTGGCAGGGTGAATTTTATCTATCAAATATTACAGTTCCCAAGACTAAATGGAAATAGCACAGAAAATAAGAGCTTTCAAAAGCTTGTTCAGCCAGTTTCTGACTTCAAGAGATGCTTCCACAAAAATTAGTTTATTACCAAATAGGTTTGGAGATCTTACATGATATAAAGTCTGTTTGAAAGTCACAAAATGTATTTAGCATAGTGAAAGACATTATAAGTAGCTGTCACAAAAAAAGTTTCCCAAACTTATTTGAAAAAAGTTTTAAATTCACTGCCTGTTGTCATCTTGAATAGCACATTTCTTCTTTCTCTACTTTTTTTTTTTTTTTGAGACAGGGTCTTGATTTGTCACTCAGGCTGAAGCACAGTGATGTGGACTGGGCTCACTGCAGCCTTGACCTCCTGGGCTCAAGCGATCCTCCTACCTTAGCTTCCCAATTAGCTGGGACTAGAGGCATGTGTTATCATGCCTGAATATATATAAATAAATAAATATATATATATATATATATATATATTTTTTTAACTTCTGAGCTTAAGTGATCCTCCTGTCTCAGCCTCCCAAAGTGCTGAGATTACAGGTACGAGCCACCACATCCAGCTGTCTTTTGCCACGGTTTGCCACGGTTACTACAGGACTGAGCAAAGGAGGACGAATGAGAAATGAAAACTTGAGGCAAAAGAAACTGTTTTAAAGAAGGGGTCCAGGGAAGAAGAGGGCTCCCTGCTTCTAGTGAGCAAGGGCAGCTGCCTGAGCCTCAATAGCCCTTTGTATTTATTGGGTAGAAAGAGCAGGGAGCAGGAGGTAACGATTGGTCAGCTGCCTGATTGATCACAGGTTCACATTATTGCTAACAGGCTTCAGATGTGTCTAACCACAAGCAACACTGCGCTTGGGGCATGACTGCCCTCAGCATTCCTTCTGGGAGGGAGACGCAGTTTGTCAGTTTGCCAACATTCTGCATTTATGAGAACAGTTTGCTGTTTACTCATATCGCCTCCAGTGGTATACTGAGTTGATCATGACCCTCACTTTTTCGGCCTGCAACACTCTTTCTCTACTTTCATATCTCCATAACCAATACTTGTGCTACACTGTCAGTTTGCTACACTGGGTATGCCAGCTTAAATCTTATTAAAGATGTCCTTTATTCAATGAACATTGAACTTTATTCAATATGTATTGTTGTACTATACATAGTATAAATACTCCATAGTACTATTAATTATACATGGTATAAATATTCCACAGTACTGTTATACATAGTGTATACTCCACAGTACTATTAACTGTATTATACATAGTATAAATACTGTCTCCATAGTAATGTTGCCTTTTCCAGAATGTGATATAGTTGTAACCATACAGCAGGTAGCCTTTTCAGATTTGTTTCTTTCATTCAGTGATGGTGTCTGAGGTTCCTCTGTGTCTCTTTATGCTGTGACAGCTCCTTTGTTTTAGGACTGAGTAACATCCTGTTGTCTGTATGTACCACAGTTTATTTATCCATTCACCTACTGAAGGATATCTTGGTTGCTTCCATGTTTTGGCAATTATGAATAAGCCTTCTATAAACATCCCTGTGCCAGTTTTTGTGTAAACATAAGTTTTCAACATATTTGGCTAAATACCAAGGAGCGCAATTAGTGTATTGTATGGTAAAAAGGATGTTTGATTTTCTAAGAAATGCCAAACTGTCTTCGACATTGCATTTCTGATAGCACTAAATAAGACCCCCTGTTGCTCCACATCCTTGTCAGTATTTGGTATTGTCACAAAATGCCTTTGGGAGTTCTATTTCTTGAAAAAGCTAAAAAATGTAAATAACACCCACATTTCTTTATTTTCATTGTAATGTGTTCAAATATCATGATCGTAGATGATTGCAAATGGTTGTGTTGAGTGCTAGAACAATGTCTTTGAATGAACCAGCATTTTATGATCTATTACTTCCTTTACTTAAAAAATCTGAGCTTCTAGGTTTTGGGACTGACTCTTTCTCATTATATGACTTCTTTGGCCACCAGACAGCATGGGTTTTATGATTTTTGTTAGAGAGATCCCCAAACATATGTGCCCAAGTTCAAAAATAAGCCTTCCATTACAGAAGTAGAAAAATTGACAAAAAGCCTGGTGATAAAAAGATTGACAAGAGGATAGAACTCTTGCAATCTTAAAATAAAATGAGAAGTAAATGAATTGTTAAAAGCTATTCACCTTGGCGGAATATTTTATTTAGTCTTTGGGACTGAAGATATATTGGGTTTGACTGAAACAAGATATTGTGAATGGAACATCAGATGATAAATGCTTAGTCTTCTAACCAAATTCTCTATCCAGAACATTTAATCTATGTGTTATAAGACTATTCTTTAATTTATCCTTAGTACCATGATCATAATTTCAGAAGAAATAATTAATATTTCTATAGAACCCACTCCCAATATTCCATTAAAATATATCTTACACTAAAATATATCTGAAATGAACATAGCAATCTCTTAATATTTCTAAAGTTTAATTGCATCAGACCTATTCTGCCACTTACCAAACACAGCACAGAGCCGGCATTGAAAATAGTTTACAACTTGCTGAGCCAATTCCAGGAGGGTTAGAAAAATTCTGGATAATTTTTTTGAACTATGTTTAGATGATTTATAATTTCTTAATGATTCTGTTTATTTTCTAATGTTTTATTTTAATAAACAAAGTTTACAAGGAGAGAGTAGGTCAGCATTAAGAGCCAGCATGAGGAAGTGCAATTTTTTTAAAATTCAAACGCTCTGCAAGAACATAGGATATCTCTTAGACTCCCACCTTTGGTTTCCACAGCAATTTTCTGGCTTGTCTCTGGAATATTCCCTATAAGTGACAAAATTTTCATGATTTTAATATTTACCAGGTTTGCATTGGAGGAGGAGCAAGGGCTGGTGAATGGAAGAGATGTTTAAGATACACAAGACTCTCAGTATAAAAGTTGAAAAGTAGAGCACATCCTCATGTTGCATTGACCCTTTCTGATCTAACTTCTTGGGTGTTATGAATACTGCTGATTTTAGACCGGAATCTTTGAAGCCTAAGTAGTGTTTTCTAGAAATTGCTTTAAAAAGAAAGGATGGCATAAAAGAATTAGAGCATAGGACTAACAGGTGATATGAAAGAAAATAAAACATAGATTATTTATCAAATCAATCCATGTGAAAAAGTTTTACAGATGGGAAAAGTCAGGAAATGATGGCAGAAATATAGTATAAATTATGACAGATATTGGTAATACAAGCTTTGAATTTGATGAGGGATAAATATGATTATAAATGTAAAGTATCATAAAGCAAATGTTAGGCAAATGTCATAGACTCTCTTCATCTTGATCATTTATTTCAACTCATTATTCAATCCTTAAAATTTATTTTGGCAGACATACAATTATTTAGTTTTTATTGTTTCTTTTTAATTTAATCATTAGTTTTCATATTTGAATATGACCTTTGTTTCTCATTAAGTGGTATGGAATGTAGCAAGGCAATGAAAACTTCTAAGAGACCAGAAAACTAGGTAGAAAATACTTTTAAGTTAGACTATAAAATGTTAATTAAGACTAATACATTTTACAGTTCAAGGTGGAATGAAAACCATTTGAGAGAGGAAAGCTAGAGATTCTAGTCAGAAAGAACAACTTTATTTTTGCAACTCTTATACTGAGAAGTTGCTAAATGTCTCAGAAGTAAATAAACAAAGACTAAGGTCACACTATTAAGGTATGGCCAGACAAGTAAGAATCAAGAGGTATCAGCAATTCTTGGGCTGAAGTACACAAAGAGAAAATAATAAATTACTTATTATTGGAGTAGTTAGCATTTGTGTTGAACTACTTCATTTAAAGGAGTTATCCAAAATGTATATAGGCTCTTAGTAACAAAAATGTAAAAACTTTGCTAACTCATTTTTGAAAGTATCTTATTTCATATTTCTACAGCCTCTCAAAGGTTCTTTAGACAATTTGGTTTATCGGTTGTTGGTTATATCTGTAGTCTACTGATAGGTTGGCAAGAGAAAAAGAACCATTTCTTTATAATGCTCATTTGCCCAGATAAATCCTTCCTCAGAAATATAAGAGTCAGATAAAAACTCCACATCATGATAACAGATTTAAGGCCAGCACGTGATTCTGAGGTTCTGACACCATTAGGTTCCCCAGCTGATGGATTCTTTACTTCTGAGGGGTATATACAAACAATGTAAAAAATCTATTATTTCCACATGAGATTATTGGTGAATTGGGCCAGTTCTTTCTTTCCCTAAAGAGTCATTTTTATTCCAGTGGATTGCACAAGACACTGACTTTTCTTTCCGTTTCTCCTGCAATGTCCGCAGAGTTTCACATAGATTACGGACTATTGTGATAATCGGAAGAAAGATAGTATTCTGTCTCTACAAATATGCATATATAAGCAGACATTAAAAAATCAATTATACAATTTCCTCAGGTTCATGGGCTCCCCTAAATCTTATCCTTGGAATCTTGTTTAATTAAATAGTCTTATACTGGATGGGTCAGAATATGATTCCTTGGTGAATCCTCTGGAGGCTGCCACATAGAGTGATGGCAGTGAACACTGTTGATGCTTTATCCAGATCTCCTGTTTCTATTTAACACTCTGTGCCTTCCTCCTTCAGCCTTGTGGTGCTTTTCATATCCAATACGAGGTTCTTTCTTAGAGGACCGTCCTTAGCTGCTGAAGTCATTTTACTTACTCCTAAAGTGCTTGAGGGTACACTTAGCCAGTGACTAGGGCACCCAATCCCTATGAAACCCAGCTCCGCTGCCTCATTTTGGGATAATCTCTGTGGTGTATTTTCTATTCCGACATCCCTTGAACGACTAAGTAAAAGCCATCTTCAGTAAAACTGCATGGACTCGTATCCTCCTTGACTTCTCCTTTCCTTCTCTGCTCTTCTTCCTTTACCCATTTCCTCTGGGAGCATTTCATTAATAAATCACTTAGCATACAAAACATTCTCTCAGGGTTTGCTCTTCACCTAAAACTAACCATATCATTTAATCATCCAAACTAGCAAAAATACTGGACAGCAAATGGGGATGCTATTATCAATTATAATGTCATAAGTGGTATAAATGGCAATGATGTAGAACAAATCAGAATACATGGTTGTGCCAGGGCTACATGGCTTTTTACAAAGACAGCTCTTGTGAACTGTTTTATTCAAAGCCCTTCTAATATATGGCACATCACTGAGTTGCTCTCATTAAACTCTCTTTAACATCTTGATGTTCCTAATATGTTACTAACCATGAGTCTCTATTAGCTCATGGTTAACTGATATCCTTTTCCAGACTATCTCCTCATCCCACCTGCTACTCCAAGACTCCTCTCTTCCCATCCTATCCTTATCTTCCATACTGGGTTATAACTTGAAGTCTGTCTTTTGTCTTGGAAATATCCTTACTTCAGTATCTTCTGGAAGTTAACAACAACAAATTCGTCTTCACATATTCTCCCAGAGAGCTCAAAAGCAGAATGCAAAATGAGTTCTAGCAATAGCCCACAATATTCCATATTTCCCAAAGGAATCTAGGTAAACTGACCTCTGTAAGTGGCCATTAGTTACGTGCGATTTTTTTGCATCTGTTCTTCCCTAGTTTTGACTAAACTTTTAATTTGCATACTGAATTTAAGGAAGATACAGTTATGAGATTCAATTGAGATTCTGTTGTTTGAGAATTTTAAAATTATTTACAGAATTATTGTGAGCTATTAAAATCTTATCCTAGTGGACAATATATACTCTGTTTGGTTTTAGTTAAATTCTAGAAGTGTAATATGTGAGTCTTCTGTTGACAAAACAAAAAGCCCTTTCATTAAAAATAATATTGTATTGCAATAAACCCTATTTTTTTAGATTAAAAATTCTTATCTCAAAATTTTTACCTTCTCTTATGATACACTAGCCCCATTTTACAAATACAGTTTGTCCTTAAAGAGCACAGCTTTGAACTGCTCGGGTATACACATACACAGACTTTTGTCAACCAAGCACACATTTTAAATGTAGTATTCACACAATGAGAAACCTGCATTTACAAGGGGCGTTTTCCCATATGCCATTTCCACAGGGCTGACTGTGGGACTTGCATATGTGGGGATTTTAGTATAAGCAGGAGTCATGGGTTCAATCTCCTGCATATACTGAGAACAACTATATAAACAATATAAACAGTCATCTCTTAGCCATAGGTCTGAATGGACCTAATTCAGTTTTAGAATTATCCAGTTGACTATGCAGCCATACAGAAGCACTAGATCATGTCTTTTGTGGGAACATGGAAGGAGCTGGAGGCTATTATCCTTAGCAAACTAATGCAGGAACAGAAAACCAAATATTGCGTATTCTCACTTTCAAGTGGGAGCTATATAATAAGAAATTAAAACACAAAGAAGGAAACAACAGACCCCCTGGGGTCTACTTCAGTGGGGAGGGTGGGAGGAAGGAGAGGAGCAGAAAAGACAACTATTGGGTACTGGACTTATTACCTGGGTGATGAAGTAATATGTACAACAAACCCTTGTGACACGTGTTTACCTATGCAACAAAACTTTACATGTACCTCCTAACCTAAAATAAAAGTTAAAAAAAATTATCCAGTTGATTCCAAAAAAATAGAATGTAACTGAATTGGTTGTAGGTATGAAGATATTTAAACCTGGTTAATATAAGTCATTTACAGAGGTTAAAATGGATTGAAATGTAGATTTTTGGCACTATAGGATAAAAATTACCCCCACAGCAAATAGAACTCAATCAAATCAGAATCATAATCCAGTGTTAAAATAGATAGGTTTAAATAATAAGTTGTTTGATGATACAACGATTGGGATACTTTTGATTTCAAAGAAGCACTGCAATGAAATGTTGTTGTACAGATTGGAATCTCATAATCAAGTGCAGTGATCTCTTGTTCTTTCTCAGCCCAAAGTAAATACCATTTATGAATTGGATATCTTTCCAAAACAAAGATATAATTAAACTCAGGAGGTAGAGAATATAAAATAAATTGAGTGTGTAAATTAAATTTTTGTCTAAGGGCCAATTAGGCATGAAATATTGGCAGTTCTTGTAATTTCAATGTAATGTTACCATTTGGCATAATAAAGCAATTAATTCAAATATAAAAATAAATATCAATTATGAAAATGTAAATTTTTACTACCAGAGAATTTTAAGCACATTAATTATACTTTAAAAATTATCTTAAGTCTTCACAGTATTTACACAGGGTTAGCTGTTGCATTAGGGTTCTCTTAGAGGGATAGAACTAATAGGACAGGATTATAGGATATAGGATATTTATATACATATATATGGGGGTTTATTAAATATTAACAATCACAAGGTCCCACAGTAGGCTGTCTGTAAGCTGAGGACCAAGAAGAGTCAGTCTGAGTCCCAAAACTGAAGAACTTGGAGTCCAGTGTTCGAGGGCAGGAAGCATTAAGCACTGGAGAAAGCTGTAGGCTGGGAAGCTAGGCTTATCTCTCCTTTTCATGTGTTTCTGCCTGCTTTATATTCACTGGAACCTGATTCGATTGTGCCCACCAGATTAAGGGTGAGTCTGCCTTCCCCAGCCCACTGACTCAAATCTCTTTTGGCAACACCCACACAGACATACCCAGGATTAATACTTTGCATCCCTCAATCCAATCAAGTTGACAGTATTAACCATTACAGCTGTGTGACAATCTTATTCCTAAAAACTTCAAAAAGAAAGTATTTTACTTTATCTGATGCTTATGCCAAAATGCCTCTTAGAAAATAGGATACTTAATACATTAAG
Source organism: Piliocolobus tephrosceles (assembly GCF_002776525.5). Lineage (NCBI taxonomy): Eukaryota > Metazoa > Chordata > Mammalia > Primates > Cercopithecidae > Piliocolobus > Piliocolobus tephrosceles. Next base: position 101,868,363 of record NC_045441.1, read on the forward strand.
AATTACTAGTACATTGAATTAGCAAGGAATGAATTTTCCTTACCATTATTATCATTATTATCCAAAGTATAAGTCAGAATTTTTGGAGTTGTTTACATATGACAGTGAGCATAGCCTCATTATCCATAATGACATGTGGCATATATATACACACACACACACGCACACACACAAGTATATATATGAAAAGATATATCTTTTGATCTTTTAAACATATATATCTATCTATAACCTACACGAGAGAAAAACCTACATGATTGAAAGAGGTTTATCTCTAAGAATACTGATCTCATGTCATAGGATTGGCCTTTGCAAAAGGAGACAAATAGGAGTGAAAATATTGTTATTTGTCTTTTCTATTTTCCCAAATCATCAAACAATAAATACAAACAACAGTATCATCTGTTTGTAGCCGATTTATGTGTTTTTCCTATTTAAGGGAGATATGAGGAATATTGGTAAAATTATTAAGAGGATGCATATAAATTACACAGTTTGCTAATGTCCAAAAGTTTTAAAGTTTATCATTGTCTTATTAGGTATGGAATTGGTCTTTGTTTTAGAACAGCATTGCCAATAATTTAGTTAAAACTTGGGGTCTTTTCATATCATAAAGCATTCTTCCAAACAAACCTTCTTTTGCCCTATTGTTTCCTTCTGTCGTCAGTCAGTCGTGATGATAATTTCTTAAGAGCTAAATCGCAGAAGCGTAAAGCAGTAACAGATTAAGATGTGCCTCTTCTCAGTCATTGTGACACTCACTGTCTCAGCTGAATCCACAGAATATTCATTTGCCCTTCTTCCACTTGTGTTGTACTTACTGGATGTGGGAAATAATTAATTATAGAAGTTATATTTCTATAATTTCCCATATGTCAAATTTTAATTATTCTACTATATGGATTGAGATCTTAACTGTGTCAACAATGATAAATATGTTAGCCTAATTTGTATAACTCATTTTGAGTTTAAAGTGAGTGTGACACAGAGTGAAGTGTTTCTCAATAATACCAAATCTGAATAGTGGAAAATATCTTCTTTGCATTTGAACTGTTCAGCTCTAATCCTATTTCATGACTCTTTGTTTTTGTTAGAAAAGATGGGATTTACACTCAATCACCATGTGATTATTTTGAACTTATTGAAGAAGACCAAGAATAAAATCATCATTTTTCTGTAGATACAGATGCACATCTGTAGAATCACCACTCTTTGATTAATTCAGTTATTTTTTTAAAAAGTAGAATTTAAAAGCAGAAAGTAAAGTTTCCTATTAAGAGTGACTGAGCATTATGAAATATTTGTGTAGTTGTTATTTTTTATGTTTGGGGGCTTTTATGTCTTTATTTTCCATATTAATTTTTATTACATTAATAGCATATTAATGGATATTATAAAACACACCTGCAATATTTTTAATGCTTTATGATAAATTTGAAATAAATTATAATAGATTGTAATAGTCATACATTGGGAGGGGGAAACAATGATTTTTTTCGGATATTATCAATTACCTGAATGAAATAGCAGAAATCAATGGAACATTGTTTTAAACAGTATCAGTCAATAGTCAACATACACTCTGTATATCATACTAACTTTAAAAGTAACATTGGTAAAAGGAAGGTCAGCTAAAACTTACAAGAAATCTAATGTAATTTTGCAAGTTGCCTCACCTTGCTTTTCTTAGAGAACAAGAAGTAGTGATCTAAGGAATACATTATTTCACTCAGAAAGCATTTATATCACAGAATGTTAGAGCTAGATGAGCTCTTGGCATTCATTATTTATGGGAAATTCCTAGTCATCCTTTAAAATTTGCAGGAATGTTTACACTTTGCTTAGTCTTTCCTACCACCCAGGATCGAGATAAATATTCTTTTTTCTGCTCTTTCTTGACTTACTTGACATATTTAAACGTAATTATTATTTTATCATGTGACTATCTTTATGAATCTGATTTGTGTTTATATTACCAACTTTAAACATAGGAACTGACAGAATGTATTTGCCTAATAGATATCTAAGAAATGGATAAATGAATTAATGAAGAATTATTGAAGTGACTTGCTAGTGATATTAGTGGCAGTACTTTGATGTAAGTTTTATGCTCATGAAATTCACCTTCTAATATCCTCCTGGGTAAACTTTTAAGATTTTATATCCTTTGGCTGCAAACAAAGGATACATTGTACAAATCAGTCTGATTAACTACGGATATGTTGTTGTCTTTTGAACCAAAATGCATAAATTCCATTGTGGGTTTTATAGGAAATATGTCTATGTAGTTCTTCATGAATGAAGCTATGAAAAGAATAAATTGTGTGTACTGATAAATTTGCAATTGTATTCATGTTACCATAATCACAGTGATGATGAATGTTAATTTATTCTTTTAAAGAACATAATAAAAATTTAGCCTAAATTATTTTTGATGTTCTATGTTATTTAATTTTTGTCTGATATTCATTAACTCTACATAAAAATTGATATGCAAAAAAACCAGTAATGATCTAGTGTCTGTTTTAAACTGGGTTTTAACTCCAGGAATTGGAGTGAGCTAACAGAACATAGGAGAAAGAAGCAATACGACTTGGACTTCTAAGTGGTCTTGTTACTTCTAATTTGACCTCCTTCTGATCCATAAGCCATACTCTGGTGTTTGTGAACTACTATTCTTTGCCAGGCACTGTTCTAAGAGCTTTATATGTATTTAGGCCTCATAAATCCAACAGATAAATATATTCCTCTCTCTGTTGTGCAGCATATAGAAATTGGGATAGAAAGGTTGCTGAAGGTCACACAACCAAAAAACGAGGGAGTTGATTCTAAGCCAGACACTCTTAATGGAAGTGCAATGCCCTTGTCCACTATAGGGTAGATACTATAGCCTTGTACTGCTTTTATACTGTGAGCTGCTTTGACCCTCAAACTGTGGGTTATTAACCTCTGAAAACAGCAAACACTTACTTGAAGTGAGTGGTTTAGAGCCATCTATTTCAATATTTGTTCATTGCTATCTTTTTGGTCAACAAAATTATTTTCATGTTTTACACTTAAATGATAAAATTTAAATGAATTCCCTGTCAGTTTTATTTTAAAACTTTACTTAGAGCTTACCATGTTTTTACTTTTCTCTCCTTTGACTGAGCTCAGCTACACATTCATTTCTGCTTTTTCCCTCAAAGATATGCCTTGAGGTTTTTGTGAATATGATGTTAATAAGTAATTAATTTTGTGTACCTAGAGAATAACATGTTCACACAGCAGGTGTGACATTATTTTGAAAAATGTTCTGCTAAACAGAGCTGAAGAGAAATGAATTTGCATATAGCTTAAGTCTGGTTTTTTTGTTTTTTGTTTTTTGTATCTTAAAGTGATATTTCATTCATCTGTTGGATTAATGCAAAAAAATGCAATAAAACTCTCATACATAATGAATCATCCACTAAGTAGTTCTTCACTGTGTGATGGTTTATGATTAAAGCCTGATATGTTGTAATTTTTAAAATTTAACCTGGGTAGCAACCTGAGTCCATGTACCTTTCCACAGGGAGACTCTAGCTAAAAGTCTTTGAATTCTTACTAATATTGGTCAGATCTAGTTTTAATTTTATATAAATCTTCATATATAGCAGACAGAATGACACTAAAATGACCCTGAGAAATATTAAACACACCCCAAACCCTGTTTGTCCATCAGATTGTCAAAATTATCCTATAATACCTAAATGTCAAATAATGTGAACTTTTTATGATATAGTTTGGCTCTGTGTTCCCACCCAAATCTCTTTTGGTAGTGTAATCCTCTTCATCCCCATGTGTCAAGGGCGGGACCAGGTGGAGGTAATTGGATCATGGGGGCAGTTTCCCCCATGTTGTTCTTGTGATAATGAGTGAGTCTCATGAGGTCTGATGGTTTTATAAAGGTCTAGCATTTCCCCTGCTTGCACTTCTCCTTCCTGCCACCTTGTAAAGAAGGTGCCATGATTCCTCTTCACCTTTCACCATGATTGTAAGTTTCTTGAGGCCTCCCCAGCCATGGTAAACTGCGAGTCAATTAAACCTTTTTCCTTTATAAATACCTGGTCTTGGGCAGTTCTTTATAGCAGTATGGAAATGGACTAACACAGATATATTGCTGTTAAAGAGACTACAGGCTCAGGAAGAAGGATAATTAATAGATCGATAAACCTTTGTTCCCTCCCTCTGTCTCTCCCTCCCTCCCTCCGTCCCTTCCTTCTTTCCTTCCTTCCTTCCTTCCTTGCTTCCTTCCTTCCTTCCTTCCTTTCTCCATTAGGCATATCTTCCTTTCACCCTTCTATTTGTCCAAACTTCTTTCAACAAACATTTTTTGAGCACCAATTATGTTCCAGGTATTGCATTATTTACTTGGTATTTATAATTAAATAACATTGACAAAGATTCCTGCTCTCCTGGAAATTGCATTGACATCACTCTCAGAACAAAATTTCCCTAGCTAGATGTGGCATGGGCATCAGAGCAGAATGAAATAGAATAATATGTAGGCTTCGAAACAGAAGTGTGCCAAGAATGAATAGTGGACATAAATATTATGTGATTAGCAGTTTTTATCAGTGAGGTCTCTGACCTTTGCATCAACATCACAGTGTTTTACAATTGTTGTTTGTGATAAAAGTTGAGTTTAACTTGAAATTCTGAAAGCTAAGTTCACATAAAATGGCTCAGATTCACTCATCTACAGTTTGCAAGGCTCACCAAAGGACTAACCATTTATAACACTAAAAGATCTCATATTTCCACCTATCTTGAGAAAGGTGAATGTTTCTTTGCCAGTTGTTAATTTATGTGATTTTCTGATTTGCCTTTTATTGAAACATTTTTGGTCCTCTCGTGGATAACTTCTAGTGGTTTTAAATGAGGAATGAGAAGTAAAAGCTTCTTAGGCAGACTCCTGAATAGTATCTGAAATAGCAGAAAGACCTGCAGCTGGGCTCTGGTCTTTCCGTTGTTTGAGCTCCCACATCAACTGCTTGAGTGGCTTGATTCTTACTGCTAAGAAGCAAAACCACTTATTTACATATCAACAGGAACTTTCTAAGTGGCAGGTTGTTAGAATTTTGTAGTGTGGAAGAGGCAGAGTTGATGAGTCATCAACAGTTGTTTGCTATATTTAAATTATCCACTGTTTAATTATTAGTATACTGTAATGACAAGCTTTCTTTAGTGCCCTGGAAATAAAAATGAAGCCTATTACTAAATTCCACTAAGCACTCTGTATTTTTTCCAGACAAATGCAATTAGCACAACACTGTTCAATAATGCAGTTGTAAAATAATGCACTATGTAATAATAGTAGCCCACTGCTATTAAGTGACTATCTAATATATAACAAAGCAGGAAACATACAAGGCAACAAATGCTCCAAATGGTTTTGGAGTTGATTAGAATTCAGTGTTACCTAATACCTTATAACAATATGAAGTAATACCTTTTTCTTAGGAAAATTAATTCTGAATTTTCTGAAAAAGTACTATATTCTGGGTAAACGCTGATATTATTCAGGCAGCATGAATTTCTGTGTGGTTTATTAAATTTCCATCTTCTTAGTTTTTTGTAGAGGTACATACAAAAGCGTTTTATGAAAAACAGAATTTTAAAGTAACTCTACGTAGGACAGGATTTAATGTATAGGTGGCTTTTTGTTTCCGCCATTTCAATGCAATATTTCCTCATGCTAAGAAAAATAAAGTAAAATAATTTGGATCTTCTGAAAAATATGCCTTGAAGATTCAAAATACTTTATAGCTTGAAACTCATAGGGCAAGTAAGATGATTAGTATCTTTACTAACTACATTTGAAATTAATCCTAATATATGCATCTGAAATGCTCTTCTGTTATGATACTTAACATTCATTTCAACATTTATTGATCTTCTGCTATGTTGAAGACACTGCTCCAAGAAACTTGGGAGACACAAAGTAAAAGGAGAATAAACAAATAACATGCCCTGAAAGCAAGCTTAATATTTGGCAGGTAGTAGGATGGGTGGTAAAGTGTGACTATGATTCAAGGCAGATTATAATAAATGCTTCACCAGAAGTATACACAGAAGACAGGGAGAATCCAAAGGAAAGAATAATTAAAACATCGAATGGGTGTGTTTCTCTGGGCCTTAAAGTAAAAGCAAATTCTTATGGGTAAATAATTAGGAAAATATATTGTCTATTGTAGACTGAAAGAATAGCAGAGGAAAATGAATATACTGTTTAGGAAAAAAGTAATCTCAGAATTGGGGTATAATGAATAGGATGTTGTGGTTGTACATATGGAGTAAGATGTAGAACAAGTTGGAACGTAGAAATTCTCGAATGCCATGTGTCTTACCCATACCCTAAAAAACAGAACCTGGGGCGAAGCTTACATGCTCTAGCGTTATTGGATATTTCACTCCTAGGAAATTTAGAGCATGGGAAAGTGCAAGTGAGGCAGGCAGGATGGAAATAAAATGTAAGCTATTGCATTTCTGAGTTGTCACCTGTTTTACAAGAAATCGCAGCTGGGTGTTTGGTCAAGCAGGACCTCTCCAGAGAGGCCATATGGAACAACTGCATCTCAATGCAGTCTGTCACAGGATAGAAGGTGAACAATTTTTCTCCTGTCTGCTTCCCATCTTCTATCTCTCATAGATCAAAATTCAACCCATAAGTGATGATAGTGTTCTAAAATTAGATAGTGGTGATGGTTGCACAACTCTGAATATATGAAAAACCACTGAACTGTACACATCAAAAGGGTGGATTTTATAGTGTGTGGCTCATATCTTAATAAATTCTAAAAAAGGTCAATCCATCACAAGCTAGAACGTTTTTGGGATCCAATTATGTTTTACTTAGGAGTTACAGCTTCTGTAGGTTCTGTATGAAACATAGCAACTCAAATAAGCTCAAGCCCAGTTCCCACCTTTATGAACAACTGAGACAGTTATAAGTATGAGAAGATGGGGTGAAGATTACTGTGGTCATAGCACTGGTAAGAAATGATTTGATCCTCCACCCAGGTTAGGAAACAAAGTTATTGGGCAAGGCCCAGATAAATAGCTAAAACTAAAAATATCTGGGAATATGCATAAACCAGATCCAATATAGCTTCATTATAATCTATTCTGATCAGTTGCACCCCCTGATATGAGAATAATAAGTCTAAAAAAGGCTCAGAAAAAATTAAGAAACCATACTGCAGTTTCCATTACTGCACTGGATTTTGAGCTCTGAGATTAAAGATAGTCACAGATCCTTTGTTCCTTCTTCCATTAAGAGGTGGAATCCAATTACCCTCCTGTTGAATCTGGGCTGGTCTTAGTGATTTTCTTGACTAGCATAATGAAAAAGAACCGACTTTCTGGGAGTTGGTTCTAGGTTCAATAAAGACTTGCAGCTTCCATCCTAATCTTAGAACACTCCCTCCCAAAACACAGCTGTATTTGGCAAGGAAGCTCCAGATGCCCAAAGGAGAAGAACTAAAGCACATGGGTGGAAGGTTCTGAGCTCCCAGCAGACAGCCAGCACCAACTTTCTTCCAGCCAACAACCAGCAATAACTTGCAAGCACTGTGAGTGAGTTATCCTGTATCGAGCTTCTCCAGATGATGATGCTGTGAGAAGGAGACGCAACATGCCCAGACAAGCCCTTACTGAATTCCTGGTACACAAAATGATGAGACATAATAACATAAATTTTATTTTTATTTATTTTTTAAACTTCTATTTTAGGTTCAAGGGTACATGTGCAGGCTTGTTATTTTATTTATTTTTATTTTTTAAATTAAATTAAAATTTTTTTTTTTTGAGACAGAGTTTCGCTCTTGTTGCCCAGGCCAGAGTGCAATGGCACAATCTTGGCTCACTGCAACCTCCAGCTCCCCGGTTTCAAGTGATTCTCCTGCCTCAGCCTCCTGAGTAGCTGGGATTACAGGTGCATGCCACCACACCTAGCTAATTTTTGTATTTTTAGTAGAGACGGAGTTTCACCATGTTGGCCAGACAGGTCTCGAAGTCCTGACCTGAGGTGATCCACCTGCCATGGCCTTGCAAAGTGCTAGGATTACAGGCATAAGCTGCCACACCTGGCAGCAAGTTTGTTATTTAGGTAAACTCGTGTCATGGGAATTTGTTGTACAGATTATTTTGTCACCCAGGTACTAAGCCTAGTATCCAACAGTTATTTTTTTTTCTGATTCTCTCCCTCTTTCCACCCTCAAGTAGGAATCAGTGTCTGTTCTCCCTTTTGTGTCCATGTGTTCTCATCATTTAACTCACTTATAAGTGAGAACATGTGTTTTTAAGTCACAGAGTTTTGGAGGGCATTTGTGGTGCTGTAGTAGAAAACTATAATTGATATTCACAATCTCTCTCTTAAGTCACCCATTCTAGATTTTCCTCACCACCATTTGGCTGGCTTGAGTTATTCACCTGATAGCATAGCTCAGATTTTCTTCCCCAAGGTATCTAAGATTTTAGTCTCCTTGATTTGAAACCATATTTTCTCAACTTGTCTTTTCACCATGATTACTTGGTCTGGATACATTGGAAGCAACCCAGGGATCACCTGGGTTTAAGAAATACTTCTCCTTTCTCCCATGGTTTAATGGCAAACCTAGATCCTCATGATTATTTTATCATTATATCAGTGTTTTCCTCTGCCCACTGGTAGGCTGGCATGAAGTGCACAGGTGGACATGTGTTTGCTGCAGCTTCTACTTTAGTGGAAACTTTTCTGTGTTTCCTAACAAAAGTGTTTACCCGTGGGAATTAGGTCTCCAGGTTGAGAGGGTAAAAGGTTTTAAGAATACAAAGAAACTCATCAAGTAGATCACTGGCAGTGATAGTAAGAAGAATCAATCTTATTTCCACCTTTTACTTCGTGAACCCATGGGTTCAAGCTGTTGGGACACAGCCCTAAATCCTGGCCGTTGATAAAGTGCACATACTGTACCCCAGTAGACAGTATTTCAACCCTCAAAGTATTGTCGCTGAGCCTACACTCTAGATGAACTTTCAACAGGTCATTCAACTATATTATCAACTGACTATTTCTGGATAATGAAGTCCATTGCCAGAATGATGAATCTTGTGTCGTTTGTTGCATCTCTTTTGTCATAAAACGTGCCTCCTAGTCCTATAAAATATAATGTGGGATACTATATCAATTAATGACTAGTCTATAAGCTCTTGGATGCTGGTACTGTCATAGTCTTTGCAAACATGGAAAGTAAACCAATATTTACAGTAGAGAATGATTCTAGGAAAGCCAAATTGATACCCACTGCAAAGTGAAATATATTATAAAAACTCAAATATTGTAGCTGTTCCCTAATTTTTGGAGTTTTATATCAAAACATCTGTCATACATGTGTCTAACTAGAGCATCTAGAGTATTTGTCAAGTCCTGCATGATACCATTAATGTAAAGTCATCAATGTTGTAGAACAGGGCAATTTTTCTTTGGAGTGTCAAGGTGGTCAAAGTTCCTGATGAGTATATTATGACACAGATTATCAAAATTAGTATAGTTTTAAGGAAAGACACAGATTTTGATCCTCTCTACTATTGAAGATTGAAAAAAAGCTTTCTAAAATATAACCATATTTACAGTGTGCCAGAGTCTATGTTGATATGCTTCTATAAAAAATCACATATGATGTGACATATTCAATATGGGCTACAACCTGATTAAGTTTACTATAGTCAACCTTTGTTGCCCAAAATTGCTCTGTTTTTTTTCAGAGGCAACAAGATGAATTGAATAGGGATATGGTAGAGTTTACCATATCTTCAATACTCAAGTCCTTGATGGTGACTTAGATTACCATTCCTCCCAAGGAATGGCTTTTAATTTACTATCTTGGCCAGGATTGTGGGATAAGGTCTTCCCCATTGCCTGTCCTATAATATGTCTGTTATACTACAGATTGTGAAACCAATATGAACCTTTCTGTTACCTTAGAAGTGTATTATTCCAGTTATAAAGTTGGATCCTGGATTAATAACCAAATAGGTCTACTAATTACCTGTTTGCCATGAGTGTCTACGATGAACTGAAGTCCATGATGATAAATTTTAAGGGTGACATAAATTCCTTAAATTGCCTTCAGTACTTTTTTTAAGTTATTTTGGAAAACTGCCTCTATTTCCTTTGAAATATCTCTCCCTCCTCTGCCCTCATCTATCTATTCATCATATCTCTCAAAGTCAACATGTGCTTCTCTGGGTTACCACAGCGTTTAAATCTACCTGCACACACATTGCCTTGGCTTCTGCTGGTATATATTAACTAGTTTCTATAATTCCTTTGGTAAGGGTGTGATTTATTCTTTTTTTTTTTTTTTTTTTGAGACGGCCTCTCGCTCTGTCACCCAGGCTGGAGTGCTGTGGCCCGATCTCAGCTCACTGCAAGCTCCGCCTCCCGGGTTCACACCATTCTCCTGCCTCAGCCTCCCTGGTAGCTGGGACTACAGTCGCCACCACCTCGCCCGGCTAGTTTTTTGTAGTTTTTAGTAGAGACGGGGTTTCACCGTGTTAGCCAGGATGGTCTCGATCTCCTGACCTCGTGATCCGCCCGTCTCGGCCTCCCAAAGTGCTGGGATTACAGGCTTGAGCCACCGCACCTGGCGGTGATTTATTCTTTGAGCAGATATTATACTCTGTCCTCAGGCTATGCCCAGGCCTGCTATGGTTATCAGCCTGGTAGAAATGAAATGGAGGAAACTGAAGAAAACGAAAAAGATTAGAAGAACAGATTCTTTTGCAACAAGGGTTAAAGGGTAGCTACTTTTGGCCAGGAGGGTTAAAAGAGACATGGAAGTTAAAATATTCAGTTTTTCCGTCCCATAGACCTTAGAGCCCCACTCTTTTAGTCTCAGAGCACTTGTTTGATGATCAGATACCTCAATTATTGAAAAACATTTTCCTTTGCAGTACTACAGTCCTTATAACCAGGTAAATTTTTAGTACAGTGTGTCTTGGGGCTGTAAGAAGACAGTCTTCATTAAAGCTCCCATTGAAACTCTCTCGTTTCATAGTCTGATATATGTTAGCAAATGTGTCCTTAAGCTCATCTTTTTTTTTTTTTTTTTTTTTGGCAAGACTTCCCATGCTGTTTAATGCAACCACCAGACATCAAATATATTATAATTGTTATTGCATTATACTGATCAGAGTAGCACCACTTGATCTTTCCAGTTTTTACATTTTACTTGCACACTCTTCTAATTTAATCATAGATGAAAGCTTTAGTAATTGTGATTCCACTAAATTTCAAAAATTGTTACCACCTCTCTTGTCACCAGCAATATGGTTCCTATTGCTTCCAAACAGTCGGACAATGAATGTAGTTGATGGTTTACTTCCAAGAGTCCCTCTGATATTAATTGTCATGACCTAGATTTCCTAGAAAACAGAAGCTAAAATAAATGTTCCATTCCTGGGATCAAAAATGAGAAGAAAGGAAGCAAAACAGGAATATAGGAAAATCAAATAAAGATGATGCATTATTGAACTGGTCACAGCTTCCATGTAATAGTTAGTTAGTGGTTGGGTCATAAGTGATGTATCTGGAGAGACCAAATATATTCACTGCTTTTTGAAATACTACATTTAAGTTAAAAAGTCTTGAAAACTCCATCAAGGGAAGAAAGGGGAAATCAATTTATTTGATAGCTCTTTTCTACCTCTTGCTGATTAAAATTTGTTCCATAGGATACTAGTCTCACACTTTTGTGTTCTATTACACATATCCTCTGGGATGCCGGGGAAGTTTGGATTTTATGACACTAATTGAGTCACAGCTGGGCCTTAGAGCTGTTGTGGCTTCCACTGAAGTGAGTATGTGTCTTGCAAAATTCTAGCCTTGCTCTTGTAGAGGTATGAGACAATTAGAGGTTATGGGAAATGAGGTGATAGTGGTAGCATTTTGGGCTTGGAGACTATATGTCTAAAAAATGCATACCATCATTAGTACATATTCATAATCCACAGGGGAAGGCAACTGTATAAAATACATTTGAATATCTCCACCTGAAGTACATTAGGACACAGTACTTCTCTATGTCCAACCATTACAATTTTTCCAGGATTATGTTGACTATAGGTAAGACATGATTGGATATATCCACTGATATTAAGAAGAGTTATCAATCACTGTTTGATTAATAATGTGGACAATTCATTCCTTTTATTGTGGGTTATCTCATGAAAAAATAATTCTTCAGGTATTCATTTGAGTTTATTTTGTGTCACCATTCAGCCATCCTTTGTTATGGCTTATTATACAATACATTCTTAGTATTTCACTTCAGGATTGGTGGTCAAATTTTATGCATCTATAAATGGAAATTTTTACCTTCATGGATTTTTCTTTTTGTTGTGTAAGAAGTCTTTGCACAGAACATTAGTCAGCAAAACTGGCTTAGCACAGTGACCTGTGTAAGCATTTCCTGTACATACACTTTTTATGTCTTTTATGTGGTCTCTACCTTTATAATCACAATTTTATCAGGTAGCATCGAATCATCAAGTGATGAATATATTTGTTGTCCAATTTTTATAGGAGTACCTGAAGAGGTTAAGAATCATCTGTGTTTCCTTAGAATTTTAAAGCTGTGAGCTATAAAAATCTATCAGCTATCTGTGATTATGTTTATCCTTTTACACTAATCAAATTGACATACCCTGCAAAGGGCTGAAAGTTTAGCCACTTGAGCTGATTTCTTTTGGTAAGAAACTGGATTATATGCATGAATATGGAGTAGTTATTCATAACCAGTCTGGTATTTTACCTTTTCATTTGTGAGATAAGACACATCAGTACACAATGTTACATAAGGATTTGGTGTGAGAACGTCTAAATAATATGCTATGAAAATGAGCAATTATCAAACTACAGAAGCATAATCATATTCTCCATCAGATAAGGATATTAAACTTGCTAATTGAGAGTGTAGACCCACATTTAAGATGAGTAAAGGATATAAATTTTTCATACTTAATCAGCTAGAGCATGACCTAACCATTCATGTACATACAAGAAGAAAGACTTATAATGATTTGGTAGACCCATATAGGTGGGTGTTGAAGGAACATTTTGAGATTATTTAAAGGTCTTTCTGTTTCTGTAATCTCTGGGAGTGGTTCTAAGATGTTTGATTTAGTCAGTATAAAAGCTCATTTCTTTATTTCAGAAAAATGTTGGTGCCTGTTATCTAGATTATCTGTTTGATGCAAGAAATTCCTTTGTCCTTTAATTATTGATTATGAGTAATTTGGGATAATTTGTAATCTGCTCTTGGATAATGCCTTCAGTTGGTGGGTCATAGTCTAGAATAATGAATTGTTTTGCGGTGTTGAAATTTTTTTCTTAGAAGCTTGATATCCCTTTTTAAACAGCTTGATGAATTTAGGTAGAGAATCAATTTTAGGATTTTCCAAATTAAGAGAATGTAATAGGGTGTTATCTCCCTATTAGATCAGAGTGAGTCCACTAGGGCTGTGTATACTGTGAAGATGTTATTTCAATATTTAGGAGAAGTAACATATATCTTCAGTAAATCCTTTGATAGGCAACTTTCTAGGAGAATTGTTGATTTTCTCTGGAGGATGTAAGTAAACATTGAATATGTTTTATCAATTTGGAGACTAAATTAATAAATATTTCTGAGCATGGCTATATTACTGTAAAGAATCTGGCTATAGATGGAACTGAGAAGAATATGAGTTAGATACTACTCGAAAGCAAGGAGTTACAAGGAGTTAGTATTTTGTGAATTTCTCATTGAATTTGAAAGCAATATAAATCCTCCACCAATCACATTGCTGGGGCTGGCTAAATGAATGATGAGTCTACTGTCCATAGATACAATTGGTCCAAAAACTTCCTTGACTTCAGCTTAACAGGGTATTGAAAAACTTTAGCAAAATTTTTGAAGACTAATCTGGGCAGACAGAGGTTTACTCTAATTATCTTGCTGATATGTATAGATTCTTTGCCCACATGTTTCTGGAAACAACTAAGTTTTTAGGTGTTTCTTGAACTATATATAGTGTAGGTACGTAACTGTACATATCAGCTATCATTTAATGGTGGGTAGAATTTTCTGGGGCTGAAGAACACTTTATCTGGAAATATCATTTTCAAAATAATTCTCCATCGAACTTGCAGGAGTCATGACATAGAGGAGTCGTGCTGCCATCATGGGCATGTGCCCTGTGCAGTGCCACAGGGCCCCATGGTTACAAGGATCTCATGCTTGGCTTAATGCCCTGCTGCAATCATCTTAAAATTCCTAATAATTATTGAACAGGGGCCCCACATTTTCATTTTACACTATGTCCCACAAATTATGTAACTCGTGTTGCAGAAGACGGGTACCAGAGTTCATAGTTACAAGTTAGTCATAGGCAAGAATTTAGGATTCTTAGAAATTCCCAGTTTAAGTGGTTTGAGTACTCTGGGAGATTTGGTTTGCTGTATAGTAATAGAGTTGATGGTAGCGTGGTACCCATAAGAAAGCTATATTATTATCTATTTATATTATAAGTATTTCCCAATGGAGCTTTAAAACGAGACAGAAAATTGCTGGTGCTTATGTTTCCATTGGATCAACTGTTTTTGGACAGTTTTTTTTTTTTAATCAATGTGAGATATTGAGTCTTCCAATGATCTTTTGCTTCCAATATCTACAAGAATCCTTACTTATAAGCTTTATGTTCTTAGTTAATAGAAAGCCCTTTCTGACTGTGTTTGTTTGTGTGTTTGTCTTATCTGGAGAGCTGGAGTATATATAGAGAGTGGAATGATTGCCACAATCAAAGTAGCTAATACATCTGTCACCTCACATAGTTACCACTGTTTTCCTTTTGTGGTGTAAACACTTAAGATCTACTCTCTTAGCAAATTTCACATATCAAATATAGCATAATTAATGATAGACACTATGTTGTACCTTAGATCCCCAGAACTTATTAATCTTACAACTGAAAGTTTGTAGTCTTTACTAACATCTACCCAAACCTTGCCCCTTCCAAACCTTACCCCTGGAAACCACCATTCTAGTATGTGCCTTTATGAGCTTGGCTTTTTACCATTACACATACAAGTGAGAAAAAACAGTATTTTTCTCTCTGTGTCTGGCATATTTCACTTAGCATACCGTTCTCTGGTGTTATTAATATTGCCACAAATGACAGAATCTCCTTCCTTTTTATGGCTAAATACTATTCCATTGTATGTATAGACAACATTTTCTTTATAAAATCATTCATTGATGTGCAATTAGGTTGTTTTCATATTTTGGCTATTGTGAAGAATGTTGCAATAATCATGAGGTTGCAAATATCTTTTTGAAAAATGTATTTCATTTCCTTTGTTTATATATCCAAAAGTGGAATTGCTGTTTCATAAGGTAGCTTCATTTTTATTTTTTCTGAGTATCCTCCACACCTTTTTCCATGATGGCTATACCAATTTACATTCCCATCAACAGTGTAAAAGGGTTCCCTGATTCTCTACATCTTTACCAGTACTTATTGTCTCTTTTCTTTTTGATAAGAACCTTCCTAACAGGTATGAGGTGGTGTTTCATTGTACTCTTGATTTGCATTTCCCTGATGATTAGTGATGTTGAACACTTTCAGATAGCTGGCAGTGTTTGTGTATCTTCTTTGGAAAAATGCCTATTCAGGATCTTTGCCATTATTTAATAGGATTATTATCTACTTTTGCTCTTGACATGTAGGAGATTATTACCTAATTTGGATATCAACTCTTTATCAGATAGTTTGAAAATATTTTCTCCCATTTTGTAGACTGCCTTCGTAGTTTTAGTTGTATTATATCTTTCAGTTCCAGAATCTCTGTTTGATTCTTTTTTAGGGTTTCTATTTTTTCATTAAACTTCTCATTGTCTTTATGCATTGTTTTCCAGATTTTGTTTAGTTGTATATCTGTGTTCTCTTGTATCTCATTGAACTCAAGATAATTGTTTTAAAATTGTTTGTTAGGTAATGTATACATTTCTGCTTCGTTGGGGTAGTTTATTGACACTTTATTGATTTCCTATGATGATGTTGTGTTTGTCTGATTCTGTATGATTTATGCGTCATTGAGTTTGTGTCTGTGTATTAAGGAGCAAAACACCTCTTCTAGTCTTTACAGATGGGTTTCAGCAGGCAAAAACCTTCTCCTGTCAATTTGTTGGGCTAATGAGATTCCTTTTGGGATCCAGGTTGAGTGGGGTTGGAACCAGGTCACATGGCTGCTACTAGATCTGAGGTTGACAGCACTATGGCCAGGAGTTCAGGTGGGTACAGATCTTGCTTAATCTTTGAATAGGCAAGACTGCGTTCAGAACCTTGGTCAATAGAGCTGGTACTGAAACAAATTTCAAGATCTGCAGTTAGCTCTGCACATGGTAGAGCTGTTACCAGATTCATGTGTAGTTTTGGCTCCTGTAGGTTTCCTGAGAAGATTCCCCCTAGGTCACTGGGTGTATTTCTGGGTGTTTATGGCTGTTCCTGACCACAGCTGAGAGAGAATGGAGCTGGGTGATGAACCACTTCAGGATCCACTCCCAGAACCAAGTTGGTAGCCTGTTACTTCAGACCTGGGAAGGCGTGGCTCCATCTGGGTCTCCTGGAGTATGGCACTGGTGGCAGGACCAAGGCCAATTGGAGTTGTAACTGAATCCACAGAGGGAGGGGGCTGTTTCTGGGTCCCTAGTCAAGACCATCATCATTGAGCCTGTCATCAGGGTGCAGGCCTGATCTCTCAGTATAGCCCTCTTTGGTCTTAGGATTCATAAGGATTTTAAAACATTCTACCTGGATTTCATTGTTCTACAAACAAACTGTTTTTATCTGGATAACTATCAAATTATTACTGCTGGAAGGGAATGTGAGTGGAGGACCTACTGTTCTGCCATTTTGCTGTTCTAACTCCCCACCAAATCTACTCTAAAGAAAAAGGGGTTTCCAACAGTCTTATTACATAATGTATTTCCTACATGTTCTTGGCTTTTCAAGGCTGAATTTTTGAAGTACGTATATTGGGTTTTTTAGATTTTCTCGATCTTTCTTTTCTATTTTGCTGCTTTCAACTTGTAATAAGAAAACAAATTGATAAAAAATTAATACTCCAAGACATTCATTATCTAAGAAAATACTGAATTGCATAGCAAATTTTACCTACTTTTTTGAGGCTTAGGGAAATTCTTAATTATAGTTCTTAAGAACTCTAAACTAAGGTTTAAGTACAAATTCTATAGACCTGTCGTTTAGTCCAGCAAAGGGATTTTAAAAATGCAATTGTTTATTTCCTGAGAAATACCATGAGGAAAATCTTTCTTATTTATGAGGTTAGGGGAAAGAACAGAAGGAATAGAAGTGGTGTAATTTATGAGGAAAGTAAGTCTGAGAGAAAAAGTGATACAAGAAGGGGAGGCTTCAGAGATTTGGAAGGAGTTTGATTGTATTTTTCCTTGGATTTTTCTACACAGTCTTTGAGGATTTCTATCTTGGAGACTTCCTAGAAGAAAGTCAATCATAGATTACTTGGTATTTGTCTGAGGTTTTTTTCTTTCTTTTTTTTTTTTTTTTTTTTTTTTTTTTCCGTAGCTCCTCGTAAATGTATTATTCTTGATATGCCAGAAGTTTCCCATATTGGCCATTGTAATTCTTATTAAATCTTCCTATTTATCAAGATAAGCATAATTATTTGAGTTAAAGTAAGACAAAATAGAGGAAGCAGACGTTCTGCCAGAGGAAAGTCAGCTTTAGGGTGCCACCAGACGCAGACAGCTTGGACTACCAGAATCAAGCACTCTTTTGGAAGAGTGTAATCTCCCTCCAAAAACTGAGAACACTTACCTTCCCCATATATTGAGTCCAGCTGTGCTTGGTGGCCCAGGTAATAATTTCAAGATGCCAGGACTTTCCAATTCAAATTCAGGTTCAACTGGTTTCATCTCCTTCAGTGGTGTAGAGTCTGCTCTCTCCTCCTTGGAAAAACTTCCAAGCCTGTGTCACCTCTGGTGTGGACACAGCTTCTAGTGTCGCTTTGGATCTCATGGAAAGTCAGACTGAAGTGAGTAGTGAATATAGTATGGATGAGGCGATGGTTGAATTTGCTACAATGGATTGACAACTGAACCATTATGTAAAGGCTGTTCAATCTACAATAAATCATGTAAAATAAGAACGTTGAGAAAAAAATACCAGATTTAAAATTATTGGTGGAGAATAAATTTTTGGCTTTACAGAACAAGAATTCGGACGTGGACTTTCAAAATAATGAAAAATTTTTACAGTTTAAACAACAGTTGAAAGAACTAAAGAAGCAATATGGCCTTCAAGCTGACAGAGAGCCTGACGGAACAGAAGGAGTGGATGAAGATATGATTGTGACCCAAAGTCAGACCAACTTCATCTGCCCCATTACACAGTTGGAAATGAAGAAGCCAGTGAAAAATAAAGTGTGTGGCCACACCTATAAAGAGGAAGCCATTGTTTGCATTATTGAGTCCAAGCACAAGCAGAAGAAAAAGGCCTGTTGCCCTAAAATTGGCTGTAGCCACATGGATATAAGAAAGTCGGATCTCATCCAGGATGAAGCACTTAGAAGGGCGATTGAGAACCATAACAAGAAAAGACTTCATTCCAAATAGGAAAAGCCACCTGCCTGCAGGGACACCAGCAACCTACCTCCTACGCCAGCTGTCTGTTGAGAGCAGTGCTGACTCCAGCAGTTAGGAACTGGCTGCATAGCATCGTTGTTTGGGGTAAAACTTGATGTTTTATGTGTGCTTGAAAACATTTTTCTAAGTTACACAACAGAAATGCAAGCATATTGTTTATTTTTAAGTGTTCTATAATGTTAAATAAAACTTTGATCATCTGCAAAAAAGTAAATAAATAAAAGATGAACTTGAGATTAACAAAAAAGTGCACTAAAAACAGTAAACTCTCTGCATTTGTGAATAGTGTCTTGGCCTTCCCCAGTCAAGCAAAAGGTGTGTCAACAATGCCTCAATAATTTGTTTAATTTGTTTAAGCTTTATTGAGGTATAATTGATATACAAAAATTTGCATGCATTTAATGTATACATTTTGATAAATTGAGATACATGTGTATACCCATGATACCATCACAACACCCAAAATACTAAACATATTCATCACCTCCAAAGGTTTTCTTGTGTTTTTTTTTAGTTGTGTATATGTTTTTTTTGTTTGTTTGTTTGATAAGAACAGGAGCTCTTTTCTATAACTTATTTTAATGTACATAACACTATATTGTTAACTCTAGGTACTATGTTATGCAGCAAGTCTCTAGAATGTACTGTTATTGCAAAACTGAAACTTTGTACCCACTGGGCAACAATTTTCCATTTTCCTCAACCCTGGCCCCTGGAAATCACCATTCTACTCTCTGTATCTATGAATTTGACTCTTTTAGACACCTCATACAAGTGGAATATTGCAGGCTTTGTCTATCTGTTATTGGGTTATTTCACTTAGCATAGTGTTCTCTAGGTATGTCTGTGTTGCAAATGATAGGATGTCCTTCTTATTTTAAGAATGAATAATATTCAATTGTATGTATTTACCACAATTTCTTTATCTGTCTGTTAATAAACATTTAGTTTGTTTTTTATATCTTGACTATTGTGAATAATATTGCACTGAACCTGGGAGTAAAAATATCTCTGTGAGACTGATTTCAATTACTTTGGACATAAACCCATAAATGAAATTGCTGGATTATATACCATTTTTAATTTTAAATATTTTGAGAAACCTCCTTATTGTTTTGTATAAAAGCAAACCATTCTAAATTCCCACCAACCTTATATGGGTATATAAGGATTCCCATTCCTCCACATCTTTGACAAAATTTGTTACATTTTGACTCAGTAATGGCCATCCTAATAGGGCTGATTTAATATCTCATTGTGATTTCTTTTATTTTATTTTATTTTATTTTATTTTTTATTATACTTTAAGTTCTAGGGTACATGTGCATAACGTGCAGGTTTGTTACATATGTTTACATGTGCCATGTTGGTGTGCTGCACCCATCAACTCGTCAGCACCCATCAATTCATCATTTATATCAGGTATAACTCCCCAATGCAATCCCTCCCCCCTCCCCCCTCCCCATGACGGGCCCCATTGTGTGATGTTCCCCTTCCCGAGTCCAAGTGAGCTCATTGTTCAGTTCCCACCTATGAGTGAGAACATGCGGTGTTTGGTTTTCTCTTCTTGTGATAGTTTGCTAAGAATGATGGTTTCCAGCTGCATCCATGTCCCTACAAAGGACTCAAACTCATCCTTTTTTATGGCTGCATAGTATTCCATGGTGTATATGTGCCACATTTTCTTAATCCAGTCTGTCACTGATGGACATTTGGGTTGATTCCAAGTCTTTGCTATTGTGAATAGTGCCGCAATAAACATACGTGTGCATGTGTCTTTGTAGTAGCATAATTTATAATCCTTTGGGTATATACCCAGTAGTGGGATGGCTGGGTCATATGGTACATCTAGTTCTAGATCCTTCAGGAATTGCCATACTGTTTTCCATAATGGTTGAACTAGTTTACAATCCCACCAACAGTGTAAAAGTGTTCCTATTTCTCCACATCCTCTCCAACACCTGTTGTTTCCTGAGTTTTTAATGATTGCCATTCTAACTGGTGTGAGATGGTATCTCATTGTGGTTTTGATTTGCATTTCTCTGATGGCCAGTGATGATGAGCATTTTTTCATGTGTCTGTTGGCTGTATGAATGTCTTCTTTTGAGAAATGTCTGTTCATATCCTTTCCCCACTTTTGGATGGGGTTGTTTGTTTTTTTCTTGTATATTTGTTTGAGTTCTTTGTAGATTCTGGAAATTAGCCCTTTGTCAGATGAGTAGATTGCAAAAATTTTCTCCCATTCTGTAGGTTGCCTGTTCACTCTGATGGTAGTTTCTTTTGCTGTGCAGAAGCTCTTTAGTTTAATGAGATCCCATTTGTCAATTTTGGCTTTTGCTGCCGTTGCTTTTGGTGTTTTAGACATGAAGTCCTTGCCCGTGCCTATGTCCTGAATGGTACTACCTAGATTTTCTTCTAGGGTTTTTATGGTATTAGGTCTAACATTTAAGTCTCTAATCCATCTTGAATTAATCTTCGTATAAGGAGTAAGGAAAGGATCCACTTTCAGCTTTCTACTTATGGCTAGCCAATTTTCCCAGCACCATTTATTAAATAGGGAAGCCTTTCCCCATTTCTTGTTTTTGTCAGGTTTGTCAAAGATCAGATGGTTGTAGATGTGTGGCATTATTTCTGAGGACTCCGTTCTGTTCCATTGGTCTATATCTCTGTTTTGGTACCAGTACCATGCTGTTTTGGTTACTGTAGCCTTGTAGTATAGTTTGAAGTCAGGTAGCGTGATGCCTCCGGCTTTGTCCTTTTGACTTAGGATTGTCTTGGCAATGCGGGCTCTTTTTTGGTTCCATATGAACTTTAAAGCAGTTTTTTCCAATTCGGTGAAGAAACTCATTGGTAGCTTGATGGGGATGGCATTGAATCTATAAATTACCTTGGGCAGTATGGCCATTTTCACAATATTGATTCTGCCTATCCATGAGCATGGTATGTTCTTCCATTTGTTTGTGTCCTCTTTGATTTCACTGAGCAGTGGTTTGTAGTTCTCCTTGAAGAGGTCCTTTACATCCCTTGTAAGTTGGATTCCTAGGTATTTTATTCTCTTTGAAGCAATTGTGAATGGAAGTTCATTCCTGATTTGGCTCTCTGCTTGTCTGTTACTGGTGTATAAGAATGCTTGTGATTTTTGCACATTAATTTTGTATCCTGAGACTTTGCTGAAGTTGCTTATCAGCTTAAGAAGATTTTGGGCTGAGACGATGGGGTTTTCTAAATATACAATCATGTCATCTGCAAACTGGGACAATCTGACTTCTTCTTTTCCTAACTGAATACCCTTGATTTCTTTCTCTTGCCTGATTGCCCTAGCCAGAACTTCCAACACTATGTTGAATAGGAGTGGTGAGAGAGGGCATCCCTGTCTTGTGCCAGTTTTCAAAGGGAATTTTTCCAGTTTTTGCCCATTCAGTATGATATTAGCTGTGGGTTTGTCATAAATAGCTCTTATTATTTTGAGGTACGTTCCATCAATACCGAATTTGTTGAGCGTTTTTAGCATGAAGGGCTGTTGAATTTTGTCAAAAGCCTTTTCTGCATCTATTGAGATAATCATGTGGTTCTTGTCTTTGGTTCTGTTTATATGCTGGATTATGTTTATTGATTTGCGAATGTTGAACCAGCCTTGCATCCCAGGGATGAAGCCCACTTGATCATGGTGGATAAGCTTTTTGATGTGCTGCTGAATCCGGTTTGCCAGTATTTTATTGAGGATTTTTGCATCGATGTTCATCAGGGAGATTGGTCTAAAATTCTCTTTTTTTTGTTGTGTCTCTGCCAGGCTTCGGTATCAGGATGATGTTGGCCTCATAAAATGAGTTAGGGAGGGTTCCCTCTTTTTCTATTGATTGGAATAGTTTCAGAAGGAATGGTACCAGCTCCTCCTTGTACCTCTGGTAGAATTCAGCTGTGAATCCATCTGGTCCTGGGCTTTTTTTGGTGGGTAGGCTATTAATTGTTGCCTCAATTTCAGAGGCTGCTATTGGTCTATTCAGGGATTCAACTTCTTCCTGGTTTAGTCTTGGGAGAGTGTACGTGTCCAGGAAATTATCCATTTCTTCTAGATTTTCTAGTTGATTTGCATAGAGGTGTTTATAGTATTCTCTGATGGTAGTTTGGATTTCTGTGGGGTCGGTGGTGATATCCCCTTTATCATTTTTGATTGCGTCTATTTGATTCCTCTCTCTTTTCTTCTTTATTAGCCTTGCTAGCGGTCTGTCAATTTTGTTGATCTTTTCAAAAAACCAACTCCTGGATTCATTGATTTTTTGGAGGGTTTTTTGTGTCTCTATCTCCTTCAGTTCTGCTCTGATCTTAGTTATTTCTTGCCTTCTGCTAGCTTTTGAATGTGTTTGCTCTTGCCTCTCTAGTTCGTTTAATTGTGATGTTAGAGTGTCAATTTTAGATCTTTCCTGCTTTCTCTTGTGGGCACTTAGTGCTATAAATTTCCCTCTACACACTGCTTTAAATGTGTCCCAGAGATTCTGGTATGTTGTATCTTTGTTCTCATTGGTTTCAAAGAACATCTTTATTTCTGCTTTCATTTCGTTATGTACCCAGTAGTCATTCAGGAGCAGGTTGTTCAGTTTCCATGTAGTTGAGCGGTTTTGATTGAGTTTCTTAGTCCTGAGTTCTAGTTTGATTGCACTGTGGTCTGAGAGACAGTTTGTTATAATTTCTGTTCTTTTACATTTGCTGAGGAGTGCTTTACTTCCAAGTATGTGGTCAATTTTTGAATAAGTGCGATGTGGTGCTGAGAAGAATGTATAGTCTGTTGACTTGGGGTGGAGAGTTCTATAGATGTCTATTAGGTCCGCTTGGTGCAGAGATGAGTTCAATTCCTGGATATCCTTGTTAACTTTCTGTCTCGATGATCTGTCTAATGTTGACAGTGGAGTGTTGAAGTCTCCCATTATTATTGTATGGGAGTCTAAGTCTCTTTGTAAGTCTCTAAGGACTTGCTTTATGAATCTGGGTGCTCCTGTATTGGGTGCATATATATTTAGGATAGTTAGCTCTTCCTGTTGAATTGATCCCTTTACCAATATGTAATGGCCTTCTTTGTCTCTTTTGATCTTTGATGGTTTAAAGTCTGTTTTATCAGAGACTAGGATTGCAACCCCTGCTTTTTTTTGTTCTCCATTTGCTTGGTAGATCTTCCTCCATCCCTTTATTTTGAGCCTATGTATGTCTCTGCATGTGAGATGGGTCTCCTGAATATAGCAGACTGATGGGTCTTGACTCTTTATCCAGTTTGCCAGTCTGTGTCTTTTAATTGGAGCATTTAGTCCATTTACATTTAAGGTTAATATTGTTATGTGTGAACTTGATCCTGCCATTGTGATATTAACTGGTTATTTTGCTCATTAGTTGATGCAGTTTCTTCCTAGGCTCGATGGTCTTTACATTTTGGCATGTTTTTGCAATGGCTGGTACCTGTTGTTCCTTTCCATGTTTAGGGCTTCCTTCAGGGTCTCTTGTAAGGCAGGCCTGGTGGTGACAAAATCTCTAAGCATTTGCTTATCTGTAAAGAATTTTATTTCTCCTTCACTTATGAAACTTAGTTTGGCTGGATATGAAATTCTGGGTTTAAAATTCTTTTCTTTAAGAACGTTGAATATTGGCCCCCACTCTCTTCTGGCTTGTACAGTTTCTGCCGAGAGATCTGCTGTCAGTCTGATGGGCTTCCCTTTGTGGGTCACCTGACCTTTCTCTCTGGCTGCCCTTAAGATTTTTTCCTTCATTTCAACTTTGGTGAATCTGGCAATTATGTGTCTTGGAGTTGCTCTTCTGGAGGAGTATCTTTGTGGCGTTCTCTGTATTTCCTGAATTTGAATGTTGGCCTGCCCTACTAGGTTGGGGAAGTTCTCCTGGATGATATCCTGTAGAGTGTTTTCCAATTTGGTTCCATTTTCCCCCTCACTTTCAGGCACCCCAATCAGACGTAGATTTGGTCTTTTTACATAATCCCATACTTCTTGCAGGCTTTGTTCATTTCTTTTTCTTCTTTTTTCTTTTGGTTTCTCTTCTCGCTTCATTTCATTCATTTGATCCTCCATCGCTGATACTCTTTCTTCCAGTTGATCGAGTCGGTTACTGAAGCTTGTGCATTTGTCACGTATTTCTCGTGTCATGGTTTTCATCTCTGTCATTTCGTTTATGACCTTCTCTGCATTAATTAGTCTAGCTGTCAATTCTTCCACTCTTTTTTCAAGATTTTTAGTTTCTTTGCGCTGGGTACGTAATTCCTCCTTTAGCTCTGAGAGGTTTGATGGACTGAAGCCTTCTTCTCTCATCTCATCAGAATCATTCTCTGACCAGCTTTGATCTGTTGCTGGCGATGGGCTGTGCTCCTTTGCAGAAGGAGATGCGCTCTTAGTTTTTGAATTTCCAGCTTTTCTGCCCTGCTTTTTCCCCATCTTTGTGGTTTTATCTGTCTCTGGTCTTTGATGATGGTGATGTACTGATGGGGTTTTGGTATAGGTGACCTTCCTGTTTGATAGTTTTCCTTCTGACAGTCAGGATCCTCAGCTATAGGTCTGTTGGAGATTGCTTGAGGTCCACTCCAGACCCTGTTTGCCTGGGTATCAGCAGCAGAGGTTGCAGAAGACAGAATATTGCTGAACAGCGAGTGCACCTGTCTGATTCTTGCTTTGGAAGCTTCCTCTCAGGGGTGTACGCCACCCTGTGAGGTGTGGGGTGTCAGACTGCCCCTAGTGGGAGATGTCTCCCCGTTAGGCTACTCAGGGGTCAGGAACCCACTTGAGCAGGCAGACTGCCCCTTCTCAGATCTCAACCTCCGTGTTGGGAGATCCACTGCTCTCTTCAAAGCTGTCAGACAGAGTCGTTCGCGTTTGCACAGACTTCTGCTCCTTTAGCTGAGCCCTGTCCCCAGAGGCGCAGTCTACAGAGACAGGCAGGTTTCCTTGAGCTGCTGTGAGCTCCACCCAGTTCGAGCTTCCCAGTGGCTTTATTTACCTACTTAAGCCTCAGTGATGGCGGGCGCCCCTCCCCCAGCCTCGCTGCTGCCTTGCGGTTAGATTGCCGCAGACTGCTGTGTTAGCAAGGAGGGAGGCTCCGTGGGCGTGGGACCCTCCCGGCCAGGTGTGGGATATATTCTCTGGTGTGCCCGTGTTATAGCACAGTATTGGGGTGGGAGTTACCCGATTTTCCAGGTGTTGTGTGTCTCAGTTCCCCTGGCTAGGAAAAGGGACTCCCTTCCCCCTCGCGCTTCCCAGGTGAGGCAATGCCTCGCCCTGCTTCAGCTCTCGCTGGTCGGGCTGCAGCAGCTGACCCGCACGGATTGTCCGGCACTCCCAAGTGAGATGACCCCAGTACCTCAGTTGAAAATGCAGAAATCACCGGTCTTCTGTGTCGCTCGCGCTGGGAGATGGAGACTGGCGCTGTTCCTATTCGGCCATCTTGCTCCGCCCTCTCATTGTGATTTCAACATGAATTTACCTGATGATTAGTGATGTCGAACACCCTTTCATATATGTGGTGGCCATGTGTATATATTCTTTGAAGAAATGTCGATTCAAGTCCTTTGTGCATTTTAAAATCTGGATACTTATGAGTTTTTCTACTGTTGAGTTGTAGGAGATTATTATGCTTGGATATTATCTTCTTATCAGACTCATAGTTTGAGAATATTTTTTCCCATTCTGCATGTTGTCTTTTTACTCTGTTGATTGTATATAATTCATTGTTCAGAAGGTTTTTAGTTAAATGTAGTTTCATGTGTCTATTTCTGGTTTTGCTTCCTGTGCTCTTGGTGTCAAATCCAATAAATCATTACCAAAAACAGTATCAAGAAAATTTTATCCACTTTCTTCAAGGAGCTTTACAGTTTCATGACTTAGTGTTTAATACATTTTTTGATTGGTTTTTGTGTATAGTACAAAGTGTGGAGTTCCATTTCATTTTTTTGCAAGTGGATGTCGAACATCAGTTTGGGAGAGACTATCCTTTCTCCAGTGTGTGATCTTGATACCCTTGTCAAAGATCAGTTGGCTGCACATGTACGGGTTTATTTCTTGGTTCTACATTCTATTCCCTTGGTCTATGTGTTTGTCTTTGTATTAGTATACTGTTTCAATTATTGTAGCTTTGTAATATGTTTTGGAATCAGGGAATGTGATGTCTCCAGCCTTGTTCTCTCTCAAAATCACTTTGGCCATTCAGGGTCTTTTGCAGCTCCAGATGAATTTTAGTACTATTTTTTCCTATTTCTGTAAACAATGCCATTGAGATTTTGACAGGAATAACGTTGAATCTGTTGATTTCTGGGCATAATGTGGACATTTTAACAATATAATCCTTTTCAATAAACATGGAATGTTTTTCCATTTATTTGTCTACTTTAATTTCTTGCATCAGTGTTTTATAGTTTTCAATGTTCAAGTTTTATCTTTATGGTTAAATTTATTTGTAAGTATTTTATCATTTTTAATGATGTTGCTAATAGGATTGTTCTCTTAATTTCCTTTTCAGATAGTTCATTTTTACTGTATAGAACCACCAGTGATTTTTATGTATTAAATTTGTATTCTGCAAGTTTGCTTGATTTCTTTACTAGTTCTGACAGATTTGCGAAGTCTTTGGGAGTTTTCTACATATAGGATTATGCCATCTTCAAATAGAGACAATTTTACTGCTCCTTTAAAATTTGGATGCATTTTATTTGCATTTGCTGTTGTTACTGCCTAATTTCTTTGGGTAGGATTTGTAGTACTGTGTTGAATAGAATTGGTGTAAAAGGAGGCATCCTTGTCTTGTTCCTGATCTTAGACAAAAATACTTTTAGTTTTTCACCATTCAGTATGATGTTAGCTGTGGACTTGTCTTATATGGACTTCATTATAGTGAATTAATCAACAACTGTTGCCCTCAGAATATAGGCCAACCAAAACAGCTTTCTTTCACAATTTTCCCTCATGAAGTCTTTGTAGGAAACCTGAGGCAGTTTGACCAATTGCCTTTTCTACAAATGGACTGCTGGTCTAACAGACCTACAAACTTTTGATAGGTAAAACTTTTTTCCACATAGTGTTGATTTTTGTATATGCATACTTACAGAACCTTTAAAAATTATTTTATTTATGAATATTCATTCTCATTTTATTTTCTATTCTTGCTATTGTTGGCATAAGAGGATAATATTGTTTGTGGGTGTGTCCACGCATACATTGATCATTTTTTTTCTGTCAGGTCTCCTTAACTCTCTTATAAGTTCTCTAATATTTATTGAATAAATAAGCCTGTGTTGGGGGTAATATATATGAGTGTTTTACTACCTTCATATATCTCTCTAAATCCTAGACACTTGATGTTTTAGAAAGCTGTTAAGCACAGAACCTGCTGACCCTCACCCAAGAAGTTAGTGTCTTTTATATTTGCTGAAGTAAAATACACATTTCCCTGTTAGAGAAATGAGATCATTTTGATTGCGTTATTCTTATTTGCTTATCTGAATCTGGCTTAGGTATTTTTATGGGAAATCTTCAAAAGGCAGCAAATTATTTTAATTATACTTGTGGGTTTCTAATAATAGATAAGTATTTAAAATTGCAAAATCTTAATTCTGCTAGGACACTGTTTTTTCTAGAATTGCTTCTTAACTGAATCCTTTCCCAAAGCACAAAGACCTCAAAAGCCTTGCAAATCTTCAAAGGTTCATCTCTATTAAGGTAAAGAAGTTCACGGCATTGCAATTCTTTATGTCTCAGTAGGGTATTTTCCAGTAATATCTCATCAGGAGACATTTCATGACTACTTCATTGTCTCACCTGATCCAGAGGGATTCTCTTTACTTTTCTATAATAACAACATGAAGTCTAGACTGTGAGGGTCTTTGACTCACCAGTAGTATATTATATTAATGAAACAAGCAGTTCACTATTTTTCCTGGACCATTTTTTAACTCTTATCTCTTGTGTGTGATTTATGTCTGCTTAGTACATTTGAGTGGAGACACTTCAAAGATAGTTCATCTCTCCCTCAGGAAAAAAAAAGGTAAAGTGTCTCAGAATTTTTTTCTGAGGGTAAAATCAGCAAAGTATAATACAATGAAATACACTGATGTCATCAGAATCCATATATAGCCATTTGCAGCATTTACTTTCAGCTACCAAGGAAACATAGAATCAGACTATTCACTGGTAGTTTCTGGAAAAAAAATTAACCCTTGAATTATGGAGTAAAATTTGGTTGTTTCATGAGTAAAAGGACTAGATTTACTTCCATTTAGATATACAGTGACTTATGATAACTAAAATCTTACAGGATATCACATAAAAATCTTAAAATTGTGGTTTTTATTTCAAGATTAAATGTGGGCTGCAGTTAATATTTAGCTTGTGTATATAGCATCTAAGTATGCCATAAAGTAATTTTCAAAATAAGAAAATCATTAATTTATGAAGACATTAGTACCCATAAAATACTTTTCATATACATGTACTACTAAGTGTCCAGAAATGTAAATATGAATTTCAGAGTCTGTTTTTTTCTTTTTTCTTAGCAAAACATTATTTCACAGAACATTTTTAAATCACATTTTTCCTCCTTTCCTATTCACTCTAAACTATCTATCACATAGCCTCTTCCTCTATCCTCCTGTGAAAATCATTTTGCTGGGATCTCAATTGCGTCTTAATTGCCCAGTTTAGAGAAGACAGCGCATTTAATGTCTTCTAAGACCTCTCAATTGCATTGCATATTTTTGACCTTATGCTCTTTATTGCAATTCTTCTTTGCTTTCTGGGACACAATATTTTGCTTGTAAGCATGCCACCACCCTGAGATTCTGTGCTTGGCTTTCTTCTCACTCATATTCTCTCTCTCAGTCATTTCATCTATTTCTATGACTTCAAATGCTCTTTAGAGGCAGAATTCTACTAAGTCTATACAGCTGGCCCTTGAACAACATGGGTTTGAACTGCACAGGTCCACTTATATGCAAATTTTTCTCAATAAAAGTTACACTGAGTGTGCCTGACTCTCTCTAATGCCTCCCCTTCCACCTCCTCCACCTCTTCTGTCTCTGCCACCAGAGACAGCATGATCAAACCCTCCTTTTCCTCCACCACCTCAGCCTATTCAGCATGAGGATGAAGGATGAAGACTTTTTTGGTGATCTACTTCCATTTAATGAATAGTAAATATATTTTCTCTTCGTTTTGATTTTCTTAACAACATTTTTTCTATAGCTTACTTTATTATAAGAACATAGTATATAATATATACAACATAAAAAATATGTGCTAATTGACTCATGTTATCAACAAGGCTTTTGGTCAACAGTAGGATACTAATAGTTAGGTTTTAAAGGAGTCAAAATTTGTACACAAATTTTTGGCTGTGTAGGTGTCAGAACCCCTCACTCCCATGTTGATCAAGGTCAACTGTATTTTCATTGCAGAACTATTATCTGAATTCTGGACTATTATTATCAACTCTAGTCCTGGGCATCATCTGCATTACATGCTGAACTCATAAGCTCTACTCCATAAGCATTTATTTACCTATTCTGACCTATTTTAGTTAAAAGAACCATTTTTTTTCTGTTATATTCTAAAGTCTGAACCCTTCAAATTCCAGATTTAGATTTCACTATCAAATTCTATTCATCTGGAGTGCATCTTGTCTATTTTACTTCGTATTTCTCATTCAGTCTGCTTATTAGACACCTAATTAGTGTTTTGCTCTTTATTTTTATGTAGTCTAGTCTTCACAATTTTAGTAGAATAATCTTTCAAATATTAAATAAGTACTTCAACTTAAATTGAATTTGGTATACAAAATAAAATAATTGGTTTTGTAAAATTGCAAGATAGTTACTGAAAATCTATTTAGCAAACATTTCTTATTGCATTTGTGATGTCTATATAATTATATAATCAATTCTTGTACACAACTGAGCCTCTTTCTGGGCAATCCTTTCCAATCCATTGTTATTGTTGCTGATTTGTGGACTGTTCTACTCTATATTACATATTATATCTTTATGATTTAGTGAGATGTTTTAAAAATCCATATTCTTCACAATAGTCTTTTATTTATAAATTACTTTTTATATAGTCACCTATTGATTTGTTTTCAAATAATTTTGTCAGTGACTCCCACAAAATTTCATTTGAATTGCATTGAAACTGTGGTATAATATTGGGAGAACTGATGTTTTTTGTGTATCATTGCTTTTGAATAATATGATATACCAACCCATTTATTCTCTCAAAGTGTTATATCCCTAAATAAAAAAACAATGTTGTTTCTTTATAGATTTCAAACAGAGAATTAGAAAGAGGATTGAAAGGTCCCTTTATACCACTTTAGTTTTCAAGGCAAAATGTGGCAAGAATATTCCCTTCTAACACTTTTATATAATTTAGGGTTGGAACCAGAAAGCTAGTCATTCATTCATCTCCTCTCTAAAGCACAACTAACTATCTGTGACTTTTTCAAGTCACTCTTCCCTGAACATCTAAAGAGAGTGATTTAAGGTCAAATTGGGGCAGAGACAGCTGAAAGTCCATTACAATTTGGTGTTTAATAAAAAATGTGACCTTAATTTGTAGTCACAACTGGTGGAGTGGGGATATTATAACTGCAACTTAATTTATTACAAGATGGAACTGTAAAACATATTTTCTATACTGTCTGCTATGTTTATATAGTCCAAGAGATGATCCATGTCTCTGACGGATTCAAGCTAACAAAACAAAATTCACAAAAGACTAGTGTTTAAAGCAGAATGATACATTATTATTTTAAAATAACGTGTATCAACTGGTAGTGGTCATAGTTGCCAAATAAAAATAGTAAGATTAGTAATAACAGCTCTTATTTAAGAAAGTATTCTGTTCCATGCACAGAGGGAGTATAATAAGCCTTACGTTTCAGAGTTTAGGCTCTGTTAAACTTTTTAAGTTCAACCTTGGCTCTTTCAATTAATCAGTCCATTTCTTGGGGCATATAACTTAACCTCTAAGTGCCTTAGTTTTATCATTTTTGAAGCATTTTAACATGCTTCCTAGAGCTGTTGTGATGATAAAATGATGTATGTAATGAACTTATAGTGCCTGACACATACTAAATGATCAATGAATGTTAGGTATTACTTAGATAACAAGGATAATATTCTGAAAGTGTTAAATCTATTAATTTAATCTAATTTAATTTATTCTTATGTTCATTTAAGTTATATTTTCTTGCATTCTTGCTGTTGTTAAGACTAAAATATGAGGCTTATCATCCAAAATAATTTTCATCAAAGAACTTTTTACCACCTTTGACTCTCAAAACTCCCTTGAAATAATAAACCCAGGTTTTATTGAGGGAAAAAGTATATTTATACATTTTCTTACAAACTAAGAGACAGTTCTAGTGTGTTCAGGCCACCAAACTTTTGTCATACTACAAGTCAAAGGAAAAGAGACCTCAGGATATGACATGGGAGAAAGGAGAAGGTATACTCAGGATTGAGAGAATAAAGAAAAGGTTGGGGAAGAAGTCCTATTTGAGAACTAGGGATGGTAGAAATCCCAAATGAGTTGAGGGTGAAGCCCAAAGCAGATGGTCTTAGATCTGGGTATCTGCTTGAAACTGTGGGTAGAGGCCACTAAACAGGTGTCTCTGAGCTAGGAAAAAAAAAATAACAGTTTAGTGAGTTTAGAGAATCATAAACAGAGTACCCGGGTCTCTTTTGGGTCTTAGGTTTTGAGAATCCAGAAATTCTAGCATGCTCTCAGAATTCAAGCAACGAGCTGAAAGTTAGTGGAGCAGTCCTAGTGCCATAACGGTGAAAGGCTGGGGAGACTTTCCAGGAGAGCCTATGAGGCTTTCCATAAAGAGCCCATTAGTCTTTACGGAAGTTACAACTGATAGTAAATGCACAGCTTATGACAGCTTGAGTGGGACCTATTTATTAAAGTGGGGATTTCCCTAGGGACCAGACTGGAAGCTGAACATGCTGTTGACCTCAACTGGCATGGACATTTGCTACCAGAGTGTCCACTGAGCAAGAATCCCTGGAACAACCACTGTTGATTTAGATGGTGGAACAAACACCTGCATTCATGTCAGTTGCACCTTTAGCTATCACCAGAGAAATAACTATGCCATATGGGGGTAAAAATATAAATAACTCAAAAAGACTAATTTTTACTAAAAGAATTCCAGTTCATTCAAAAGAAACTAAATTAATATAAATTGACTAAATTTTTACTAATCATATCTCATTCACCATCCACAAAAATTGGGACTTCATGGAAATCTGAAAATAGTATTAGAAAGTAAAGAATTATACTCTTTTCCACCATTTAAGGCATGAAGTATACGTGTCAACATCTAACACATTAGCATTATCTTTTTTTCTTTGAGATGGAGTCTTGCTCTGTTGCCCAGGCTGGAGTACAGTGACATGATCTCGGCATTCTCCTGCCTCAGCCTCCGGAGTAGCTGGGACTACAGGTGTCCGCCACCATGCCCAGATCATTTTTTTGTACTTTTAGTAGAGAAGGGATTTCACCATGTTAGCCAGGATGGTCTTGATCTCCTGACCTCGTGTCCTCATGATCTGCCCACCTTGGCCTCCCAAAGTGCTGGGATTACAGGCATGAGCCACCGTGCCCAGCAGCATTATCTTATTAAAACATCTTATGAACAACTACTTTTCCCTTCTCTGTTTTGACAATTAAAAAACCCAAAATCAAAAAGGAAATCTAACTGAAACTTACAAAATTTGTATATGAGAGAGCCAAGAACAAAACCAAAGGAGTTTATTGCCACAATCTGTGTGCCTAAGTGCTCTTGTGCCATACAGGGCTGCCATCAGATACCATATCTATATTGTCTTTGTACATTTCCACTTTAGAGTTTTTGGTTACTCTCTCACAATGTCATTACCATACTATGTTTCTTACTCTGAACCATCTCACCATATTCCTCCCCCTCAAAGTCTTTCCTTCTTTTCTCTGGAACTCTGATGTTATGGCTAACAACTATTGACCATCCTCTACTTTTTCACTGAACATTCACTCTACCTTGAAGTTTTAAATAAAATCTGGCTATTTCCTGAGTGTCCCCTTGATGCTGTTCTTCCTCCCACATCATGGTACTTGACGGCTGGTGAGTGGTCAGTGTCAGATCCACCTTCATACTATTAAAAATGTCAGGTCACTATTCCTTTATCTTCATGTTAAAATTTTGTTCCCTTAAAGTATATGATTTTCAGTGATTCTCAACCTTCAGCATTCATCAGAATCATTTTGTTAAAAGAGACAGGAGATGTGGGCTGAGATCTAAGAATTTGAATTTTCTAGCAAGTTTCCATGTGATGCTGATGCTGCTGCATAGTTATATGTATATCATTTTAGATCTAAATAGTAATAATAACATCTATAGAGATTTTAGAGGTGCTGTTTAATCTTGAATTGAATAGAATTATATCAGCAATTCTTTCATTGTTATTGAAACCTGAAACAATCCTTTAATTTTTGAAGAAATTTCTACTTAATTCTACTAAATGTTAATTTGATAAATTTTAATGCTACCCATATACATAACTTTGCACTTTTTTCATATATTAGAAAGAAACATGAGTAGCAATTATAAAATGCTTTATGTGAGCAAATCAGGTAATTCATGAGTAGAATAGTAATACATTGATGTAAAATTATCCTGTTTCAGAAGCATTTCTGCAGTGTATTCTCCTAGGTATCATTTTGAATTTCAGTCTTTACAAAACCTTCTAAAAGACCCTCAGTGTTCCTTTTTCTCCCTGGTGTTTTGTATTATTTATGGTAATATTTTATGAAGAATAGTATTTTCTATTTTCCATTAATATTTATAGGTCCATTATCAGCCTTTTGCAACTCTCAATATATGTAATCTCAATAATCATACAATGAATGAAACCGGCAAACAACCTCCATTCTTCGGACTGCTTTGCAATTTTCTTTTCAATTTATCGTTTAGGTACACTAATAAATTAATGCTAACAACCTGTGTCGAAGATAGCATATATTAATGTGACAATTCTAATTAAAGCTGTGAGTTGACTCTCAGTTATTTTAAATGTCAAATGACAGGCAAAGCACTGTTTTCTAGATAAATCCAACACATACCTAAAAGACATTTTAAAGCACAAATGTCAGCAATGGTAAAAACAATGTTTGTAACCAAAAGACAGAGAACAAGATTATCTATACATTATTCAGGAGACACTGACAGAACAAGATTAAAACCAATGGGGGAATAAAGAATACTTCTTATCCTCCATTATGTGAGTCCTTTGAAAATAAGTGATCCCCATTCCTTTCTGTAAAACTACATTCTTTTAATTCACATATATTATGGGTCTAGATAATTTAATGTTAAATCCTATGGTAGTTATGACTATACATATAACATTGAAATAAACATAACCAAGATGAAAACTCCCTGATTTTCTTATCCAGGGATGTTTTGTTGCAGAGAATGGAAACAAGTTTGAATTAACTTATTTAAAATAAGTTATATTTTAGTGGTATCCGTAAACTCAGGGAAACATAGGACAGTGTCATGGGAACTTGAAACTTTTTATAAAGCTACTTAGCCTTTCTAGGCACAAATTCTCATATTTTCTCTTTCTGCATGTTGGCTTGATTCCCCTGCCTCTCTCTGTGGCCCAGCTCTCTGTGCTTACATATCACTGCATTCTTGGCTTATCAGGGCTATCCCATGGCAGCTTCAGTTTCTAGTCTGTCGAAGCTTTCACCTCAGCTCCACACATTTGAGTAACTCATTCTGTTTCTCAAATGGAAATTGCCAGAAGAGAAACTGAGCAGCTGATTTTGAATCAGATACCTAACTCCAGTTAAAGTTTGGTCGATATATAAGTGCAATATTCTAAATCTTTACTTTTCTTCCTACCTCAAAAAAAGAGAAAAAAGTCCAGATTCCTAAAATGTGTAGAATCCATGTAAATCATGTTCCCCCACTGTTCTTGGTGATTAGATATTTGTATATCGTTATTATTATGTACTTACCAACAGTATTCTCGAAAACGGTTTTGAAAGTGCCATGCAGCCCAGCTTAGAATGCTTGCAGACTTTCACTTTCTTGATGCTTCCAGCTTTTCATCCATTCTCATTCTAAGTTAATGACTATATCTTACATGTCATAGAGAAATGCACAAGAAGGAATTCTTCCATCTTCAGAACACTGTACATACACCTTCATCTACATCTATTCTTTCCTTCTTCCCTCTTGTTATGAAGGAGTAATAAAAATTTATCCTCCCAAAGCTCCAATACACTTTCATTTACCCTTATCAAATTTCTCAGGGATCTTATTTCTCAGCCATCTCTCTGATGAATACTCCTTACCAGAATTTCACACAAATTGCTGTTTCCATTTATTTACTTATTCTAACTTTTATTTGAAGTTCAAGAGTACATGTGCAGGTTTATAACATAGGTAAACATGTGTCATGGGGGTTTATTATGAAGATTATTTTATCAGTTATGTATTAAGCCTAGTATGCACTAGTTATTTTTCCTGATTCTCTCCCTCCTCCCAACCTTCATCTTCCAATTGGCCCCAGTGTGTGCTGTTCTCCTCTGTGTCTATGTGGTCTCATCATTTCACTCCTACTTATAAGAGAGAACATGCAGTATTTGGTTTTCTGTTATTGGGTTAGTTGGCTAAGAGGCCTCCAGCTCCATCCATGTCCCATGGATGAAGAATGAGATCATGAGGACATGATCTCATTCTTTATTATGGCTGCATAGTATTCTATGGTGTATATGTACCACATTTGCTTTATCCAATCTATCATTGATGGTCATTTAGGTTGATTTCATGTCCTTGCTATTGTGAATAGTGTTGCAATGAACATAATGTGCGCATGCATGTGTCTTTATAATAGAATAATTTATATTCATTTGGATATATAATCAGTAATGGGATTGCTGAGTTGAAGAGTATTTCTGTCTTTAGGTCTTTGAGGAACCACCATGCTGTCTTCCATAATGGTTAAACTAATTTACACTTCCACCAACCGAGTGGATAAGAGTTCATTTTTCTCCACAACCTTGCCAGCATCTGTTATTTTTTGACTTTTTAATAATAGCCATTATGACTGGTGTGAGATGGTATCTCAGTGTAGTTTTGATTTGCATTTCTTTAATGATCAGTGATATTGGGTTTTTTTCCACATGCTTGTTGGCCACATGCACGTCTTCTTTTGAAAAGTCTGTTTGTGTTCTTTGCCCACTTTTTACTGGGGTTGTTTGTTTTTCTTGTAAATTTGTCTAAGTTCCTTATAGATGCTGGATTTTAGACCTTGGTAAGATGCATAGTTTGCAAAATTTTTCTCCCATTCTGTAGGTTGTCCATTTGCTCTGTTGATTGTTTTGCTGTGCAGAAGTGCTTTAGTATAATTAGAGCCCATTTGTCAATGTTTGCTGTTTTTGTGATTGTTTTTGGCATCTTCATCATGAAATCTTTGCCTGTGCCTATGTTCTGAATGGTATTGCCTAGGTTGCCTTACAGGGTTTTTATAGTTTTGGGTTTTACATTGAAGTCTCTCATCCATCTTGAGTTAGTTTTTGTATAGGATGTAAGGAAGTAGTTCAGTTTCAGTCTTCTGCATATAGTAAATAATCTCTAAACCACGCAATCCTTCCAAATGTTGTCTTCTTTACATATTCACCCTTTACAGTCAGAGTCCTTGAAATATTTTCCTACAGTTTTAGATGTTTCATTCTTTCTTTCCCATTCACTTTTCAGCCCACTGTAATGTGATTTGTTTGCCTACCATTTCACAAAACAGTCCTTGCTAGATAACTGATAATACCCATGTTGCTTAATATAGTAAACACTATTCACTATTAACTTTACTTGACATTTAGCTAGCATTTGACATTGTTGGCATTTCCATTATTTTTAAACATAATCTTATCTTGGTTTCTATGGTGATGCATTCTTCTAATTTTCCTTCTACTTTTCTGGCCTTTCCTGGTTAGCCATTGTTTATGCCTCATTTTCTTTTTTCACATATTATACTTCTTACAATATGGTCTTGGATTTTCATCTTTTATTTGTCTCCACTATTTAAAAGTGATCCTAACCATTTGCTGATCTTAAAATAATGTTTAACTGCTAGTCCCAATGTATATTTGTACTCCAGAATTCTCTTCTGTGTCACACACACACACACACACACACACAACTCACGTACATACACACACGTAAATTGTTGCAGGAAGCCAGGGAATGGAGGGACTGGCTGAATCTATGACAGAAGAACATAAATTGTAAAGATTTCATGGACACTTATTAGTTCTGCAAATTAATACTTTTATAATTTCTTATGTCTGTCTTTACTGCAGTCTCTGAACATAAATTGTGAAGATTTCATGGACACTTATCACTTCCCCAATCACCCTTGTGATTTCCTATGCCTGTCTTTAATTTAATCTCTTAATCTCATCATCTTCATAAGCTGAGGAGGATGTATGTCACCTCAGGACCCTGTGATGATTGTGTTAACTGCACAAGTTGTTTGTAGAGCATGTGTGCTTGAACAATATGAAATCTGGGCACCTTGAAAAAAAACAGGATAACAGCGATGTTCAGGGAACAAGGGAGATAACCTTAAACTCTGACTGTTGGTGAGATGGATAGAACAGAGCCATATTTCTCTTCTTTCAAAATTAAATAGGAGAAATATCGCTGAGTTCTTTTTCTCAGCAAGGAACACCCCCAAGAAAGAGAATGTGTCCCTGAGGGTTAGCCTCTAAATGGCCGCTTTGGGGCGGCTGTCTTTTACGGTAAAAGCTGAAGGGATGAAATAAGCCCCGGTCTCCTGTAGCGCTCCCAGGCTTATTAGGACGAGCAAATTCCCACCTAATAAATTTTGGTCAGACCAGTTGTCTGTTCTGAAACCCTGTGTCCTGATAAGATGTTATCAATGACAGTGCATGCCCGAAACTTCATTAGCAATTTTAATTTCGTCCCGTCATGTGGTCCTGTGATCTCACCCTGCCTCCATTTGCTTTGTGATATTTTATTACCTTGTGAAGCATGTGATCTCTGTGACCCACACCCTATTTGTACACTCCCTACCCTTTTGAAAATCACTAATAAAAACTTGCTGGTTTTATGGCTCAGGGACATCACGGAACCTGCCAATATGTGATATCTCTCCTGGACACCCAGTTTTAAAATTTCTCTCTTTTGTACTCTTCCTCTTTATTCCGCAGACCAGTGGACACTTAGGGAAATAGAAAAGAACCCACATTAACTATCAGTGGAGGGTTCCGCCAATAGTAAATGTGTACATGAAATCTCTCCTCCTAGGTTTAACAGGAAGTTTTCAAGCACTGCATTCCAAAACAAAATTATTTACCTCAAATCCTCTAGTTGCCACATAGTTCTCTAATTCTCACCTCAATAAATAACCTTTTTCATATAATTCTTCATGCAAAAAACCTGGGAGTCACTACTGGCATTTTACTATTCCTTATTTCTCACATTTCATCTAGATTTCCTCTTCTCTCTACCATCATTAGTAGAACTACTCTGTGCTACTATCACTTCTTGTTGGCATTTCTGTAATAGCCTCTTATTTCTTCTAAATGCATTTTTCATAGTAGAGTATCCAGAGTAATCTTTATATTTAGCTTTTAAACAAATATTTATGCAAGATATGCATGTATATAGTTGAAAGGGTCATTCCACAAGGTTTATAAAAGCAAAACAACACAAACAAAAAATCAACACAAGGCATAAGTAATTACCCATTTTCAGTTTCAATTTCTATTCTACAGATGCAACCACTTTCCAACTTATCAGTTGTCTTGTACTATTTAGCTCTATCTCTCTAGGTAACATTCCTACAATAATGATGCTGGTACTACTTATGTGTTTTTTTGTTTTATATTTGCTTTTTATTTGTTTTTCAGAAATTATCTTTTAATTTCAAACCATAGAACATAAAGTTTTACCTCATGTACCTAATCTCTACAGAAAAATATTGTCCAGCCACACCCTTGACTTTCTTTTCAAAGCATTTTTATAATATTACATCTAATATGAGCATCTTCTGCAAACTGAATAGATTGAAATTTTTTTCAAGCTATTGTGTTGGCTTTTTGTTTTTCATGAAATTTTTCCCTCAATTTATCTCCTTCCTTTCATATTTTACTATAAGCATCCAAACAAACAAACAAAACTAGCTTTACCTTCAACACTTTGCTTGAAAATCTTATAAATTAAATATTCAATTTTATAATTTACAAGTTTTGCTTTACACACAACTGTTAAACACACTTCATTCAGTTTTCAACCACTACATAACAGGGATCACCTTTACTCCAGTTTCCAATAATGTGGTCCTCATTTCTTCCTGTGCCCCATCAGTAGCTGTTTTAACATCTGTACCTCTATCAATAATATCTTCAAGGCATTCTAGGCTTTTTCTCTATATTCTTCATATTACTTTCACTATTCTTCCATCCTCTACCCATTACTCAATTCCATAGCCATTTCCACAGTTTGAGTTGTTACCACAGCACCCCATTTCCTGGTATTCAAAGTTTGTTATATTCCCATGGCTACTATAACAAACTACTGTAAACTGGAAGGCTTGAAACAGGAAAAAATTATTTTCTCACAGTTCCTAAGGGTAAAAGTGTAAAATCCAGGTGTCAGCATGACTGTGCTCCCTCTAGAGGCTCTAGAAGAGAATCCACTGTTTGTCACTTCCAGTTTCTGGTGGTGGTCAGCATTCCTTGGCTTGTGGTTGCATCTCTCCAACCTCTGTGGTTAAGTTGCCCTTTTTTCTGTCTGCATTAAATCTCCCTGCTTCACTCTGATAAGGATGCTTATTGAATTCAATGTCCACCCAAATAATCAAGAACAAGCACCTCATCTTGATGTTCTTAACTGAATTATATTTGCAAAGACCCATTTTTCCAAATAAAGTAACATTCACAGATTCCAGGGATTAGGATGTGGACATATCTTTTCGGGAGCCACCATTCAATTCACTACAGTGTATTAATACTTTACATCCTCTGTCCCCAAAATACTCCTCCCACATGCAAGATACTCTATTCCAATGTTCTCAACACTCTCAACTTATTGCAGCTCCACTATAAGTCTAAACTCTTACTTAAATACCATGAACTCAAATGTCCCCAGTCTCATTATCTAAATTATCTAAATCAGTTATGAGTGAGACTCTGAGTGTAATACACCCTGAGGAAAACTTCCCCTCCATCTGTGGACCTGTGAAATTTAAAATAAGTTATCTGCTTCCAAAATGTAATGGTGGGAGAGGCATAGGATAGACATTCCCATGCCAGAAAAGAAATTGGAAGGAATAGAGTGGATGAATTACACTAGATTTTAAGGTCTGAGAATCATGCTCTGTGGCTCAGTGGACCCTCTGAGCTGTGGCTTTGCTTTCTGTGCCCACAACTCTACCAGCCTTTGTCTTTGTACCCATGGTTTCAACCTCCAGTCAGAGGATTTGCCTTCAGAGTTACTCTCCCTCTTTCTGGAGAGTTGGCACGTTTGGAGCTGAGTAACTTTCTCAGCAATTTCCTTACTGTAGAACTCTGGAAGTTTGACAGACTTCTTCCAATTTCTGTCTCTGTCTTTTTCAGTCAAATCTGATAGACTCCAAGAATCCTGGCTTCCAGAACAGTGAGAGAATACATTTCTGCTATTTTAAGCTATGCTGGTTGTGGCAATTTGTTATAGAAGTCACAGGAAATGAAAATAGCGTTACATATCACCTGGAAAGGCATATACTTGAATGTCTACCTGAGAAATACTGTATAGAAGGTATTTTTTGAGACATAACATGTCTAAAAATATATTTCCATATACATAGCTTATAGTTTGGGTATAGAATCTAGTTTCAGAAATGATTTTCTCTCAGAAATTTCAAAGCATCATTTTTTTCTAGTTGTGATAGGCAGAATTCTAAGATGTCTACCTAAGATCTTTGGCCCTTGGTATACACACATTATCTCCTAGTTATTTAATCAATATCAATCAAAATACTGCTATGAAGGAATTTTGCAGATGTAATTAGTGTCCCAAATCAATTAACTTTAAGACTGGCAAGTTATCTGGTAGTGCTGATTTAATCAGATAAGCCCTTTAAATGCAGAGTTTTTCTTTGGATGGTCACCTAACAGGAAGCCACATATATATGGAATGAGAAGTTTTCAATGCACCACTGCTGCTTTGAAGATAGAGAAGGCCATGTGGCGGAAAAAAAAAAAAAAAAAAGGAGATGGCCTCTGGGAGTTAAGAGTGGCCTCTGCATGATAGCTAACAAGAAAATGGGAACCTAAGTCCTACAATCACACACAAAAAACTGAATTTTACCAGCAACAATGAGCTTGGAAGCAGACTCTACACTTTGTCTCCAAATGAAAATTCAGCCTAGCTGACCCCTTAATTTCAGCCTTAGCAGAGAACCCAAATATGCCTTGATGGACTTCTGACCTACGGCGAATGAATAGGTGTTGCTTTAAGCTGCAAATTTTTTTTATTGCGCTGCAGTAGAATACTAGTATACCAGTCGTCTATATTGGCATGTTTCTGAGAAATCTAAACACATTATCATCCAAAGTATGATATTTAATTTCATCCTTCTTAGTAAGATTTTTAGAATCTTCTTTTTGATGCACTATTTTGAAATTTCTAAATTATATACATTTAACAAGAATCTACTTCCATTCTTTCTTCTGGGTACATGATAAGCTCTTTTAATAAAGAAAAAATTTTGTCCCTGGAAAATTTGATGAAATCATTATTATTTTTTCTTTCTGTTTTCTCTGTAATGTCTTTTTAGAAATCCCATTACTCATATGTTGAACATCCTTGATTAATATACCAATTTTAAAACCTTTTCTCTAATTTTTCATTTCCATGCATTAATGCTCTTTTCCTTCTTAGCTTAATCAGTTTAAGTTTCTAACACTTCAGTTAAGTTTCCAATTTCTGCTATCACAATATTCATTGCCATAAATTCCTTTTTTCCTCTGGTTTTCAAAGTTTATAGAATTTAGTTGTTTTGTGGACACTCCTTTTTACTCTCAGACAATATTAAGATTTTTTTGGTGTGTAGCTTCCAACTTTTCTCATAAGCTTCTATTTTTTCCAACTTTGTTTTCTGTTAGTGGTGTTTTGTCTGTGTCTTTTATGTTAGCGGCTTTCTTAAGATGTCTGGTGCTCTTTTACTTTCTGGTCACACATGAGAGTGCAGTACTCAGTACTGACAGGAAGGTGTTGAATGTAGGAGAGCTGTCATCTGACTGTTGTACTATTGGGTGATTCAGAAGGGCTTTCATTGGAAAGTCTCCAATATTGTGACTTACAAATCTTTTCTCTCACTCTGGAAAGGAGACCATGCCAGTAACTGGGATTAGAAGAATGTAAGCCTTACCATTTTAATTGTGTGAAAAAATCACCTGGTCAGTGCTCAAGGAACAGGATGAGGGAAGAAAAGTATAGTCTTGATATTCAGTATATAGCATTTCATTTAGTCTGTTTTCAGTATGGTACCTCTGCCTGTTCACTCTCAGTTCAGAGACTCTGTTTTATTTTCTCCAGAGAGTAAGCATCCTTTTTCTGCTGTGGGTAGGGTATGATGTGGGCCAGTGGCCTGACTGTACAAAGTAGAAATGGGGAACTGTAGTCGGGATCTGGGGTGGTGTGGGGGTGGGCAACTGCAATGAAAATTTTATCAACCACTATTCCTGGGATTGGCTCCATTCTCATAGTTCTCCCAAGGGTATTAGAGTTTGGAGGGCATTCTGAAATGCAAATCAAATTGATTCTCAGTTTTTACCTCTCCTGGCTTGAAATAAACTTTTTATTGTTCAACATCAGCTACTGCTTATCTTTGTGATTTCCAGTTTTCAAATTTTGCAGCCATCATTTTTTTCTACTGTTCTTTGTCCTTTTACATTTATGGATTTTTAAAGCATATTTTATTGCTGTTTGAGCAGAGATTAAACATCTTCCATATTTTAGAATAATCTTTATAAATCATATCATGACAAATTTAAATATATCAATGACTTCCTTTTCCATTGGAATTGGAGCACAAAATTCTACCTGTGTAGCCCTTGCTTCATGTTTCTGTTCTGTTTTGTACCATTCTACCTTGATCAATCTGCT
Organism: Piliocolobus tephrosceles; assembly: GCF_002776525.5. NCBI lineage: Eukaryota > Metazoa > Chordata > Mammalia > Primates > Cercopithecidae > Piliocolobus > Piliocolobus tephrosceles. The sequence continues at coordinate 101,912,291 of NC_045441.1, forward strand.
TTGAATATTAATCTCTTTTTTTCTATCATTCTAGATTATGTCTATACCAGGGTCTTCATACATTCAATTTTCTGTTTGTAGACTATTTCTTCTCTTCTTCTTAAAGCTTTTTCTACATTTCTTACCAGGTTAACTTTTAATCATTTGGTTTAACTGTAATTCTTTCTAGGAGGCCTTCTCCACCTCCCAATCTTAAGAATGTCTTTCTGTTACATTACTTGGTTACATTATCCTACATATTTTTGTTCTTTCTGTTGCCTGACACAATTAGTAACTATATCTTAGTGTGATTATTTCTTGAATGTCTGACTTTGCTGGTGGTATTTAACTTCTTGAAGAGAGGAAATATGTATTTTTTTTTTTTTTATTCACCAGTGTATCAGTTAAAGCCTGTTGCAGCTACAGATGTGTAATTAGCAAATTAAGATTTGTTAGGTATATGTATAAATGAGTTGATGAATATGTAGGGATGCCTCTTTCAGGCTGAGTTTTCTCAAGAAAAGTGGACAATATGAAGGGATAATGCTGTGAAGTTCTTAACTGAAAAAGAGAGATGCAAAAGAGAACCCACAATAGTTTCTGAAAATGTAACATAATTGAGGACTCTGCCATATCCCTTTCTTTGTATACTACAGCTTTCTCTGGAGAATTTCTGTTATCCTTTATTGGCTGTGTAATTCTGAGCTTGATGAATACATTCTTCAATTCTTCATTTTTTACTTTGTAAAATCGCACAATGTCTTAGACACTAGCTTTTTCAAGGGTTGCTCATTATATACATGTAAAGCCATTAGTATTCTGTTTGCCTTGAATATTGAATGCAATTATTAAACATATTTTCTTTTCTTCCTTACTTCCTCTATGTCCTGCATTGATTAGATATGAGGAAGATATCTTTTCCAGGCAGTGAAAGACTTAAAACAAAATAAGTTACCTTGGGACACTGTGAAATTTGCTTTTATAGCTGCCTTAAATATTAGGATAGATTTATCTGTCAGATCTTGATTGACTAAGCCACGCTGTGGATTAAATGAACTCTCAAGGTCTCTTTCAGGCTTGCTGATTCTAAAGCAGAAGAATAGTATAACTAGCACTAGGGATGTCATTCATTATGTGGAACAATCCTACTTGCCAACAGCAGCAGCAGCACTATAATTGTTTGAAAAACGTAACTAATCTTACAAGGCTTAAGGTACATTAGAAAGAAATATCAGAATAGCTAAGAGTCAAAGGTGTATATGCAATATCCTTGAAGTCAGGAGATTCTATCTTATGCATTCTAGATTTATCAATATAGAGCACATGCTGTAACATGGCATATTGACTCAAGTAGCTATTTTAGCCAATTAACAATTAATTACTTGGCTAAAAAGAGAACTGCAGCACTTTCTTGTTATGACAGACAGGAATTATCTAAACACTCAGCATTTTGACATTGCTTTTGGTTAGTAATCTTTCTTAGGTCAATCTTATCCAGCCAACATACACAATTCGAGGACCTATTACATGCAAAGAACTATTAATTTTAATTTTGTGTAATATTGGAGATAAATATTACTCCAGGCTCATTTTTTCTTTCTTTGAAACTTGACTTACTAAGTAGTGACTTCTTATGAAATGTTAAAATTGCCAACACTGAGCAGAAACAGTAGCTACATTGAACTGAAAAGTATCAGCTAATACTTCCTGTAGGAGGTGATACTAGAGCTGCCTGTTAAAAGGTGCTCAAAAATTTGATAGCTTAAGATAAGGTCTGGTCCATATCATTAGTAGAGGCACAAAGCATATTCAGGCAATATAAATAAAATAAACTAGCTTTATCGTAACTGAATTCATATAGGGTAGTTGTTGGAGTTAAAATGGAAAGTAATTTCTAGGCAGCATCTCTATATCCCTATTCTTTCTGGTTAATTTGGCAAATTCCCATTTCTTCAACCAATATTAGTTTACTTATCTTCTGCTGGGGCAATCCTACTTTGACTCCCTGTAGTACATTAAGTTCCCTTATACCTAATGTCTACAGCTTCCTTTTAAAATGCTTAAAACTTGCCTCAGGGCTAAAGCTGAAGAGGAGATTTGGGCCTGGCAGCTATAACACTTTGATGTAGTGTATTCGTTTTGGATTATAATTCACAATCTACAGAAAAGGCTGTCTTAATCATATAATCGAAGGTGGTCTTTGCCACACCTGATCAATTGATAAGACTCTTTAAATACAGTCATAGGATCAGGTCAGTTTCTGAATCATTCTATTGAAAATAAGTAGTAGTGAGAGTGGCATAGATTTTCTGTATCAGAGTTGCTCAGTAATTGAGCTCAAATTCTCAGAATCAAAATAAGCATTGGTGTTTCTGTTTGTGTGGGAAATTTCCCAGGCACTCAGTTAAATTGTCCTTAGAATACAGTTATGGTTGAAGGATACCATGAAAGCCGTTATCCTGACTGGGCATTTTTGGCATTTAGCAATTACAAAGGCTTATAAATTCTGAGCAGGAAGAAAACCAAGCTTCTTTTAAATTAACTCCTCTAGTATGTAAGCAAATAATGTGAGTCAAGGACTTGCTGGATGTCTATTTTGGGATGTCTTTTTTTTTTTTTTTTTTTTTTGAGACGGAGTCTCGCTCTCTCACCCAGGCTGGAGTGCAGTGGCGCGATCTTGGCTCACTGTACGCTCCGCCTCCCGGGTTCACGCCATTCTCCTGCCTCAGCCTCCCGAGTAGCTGGGACTACTCCCCCACCACACCTGGCTAATTTTTTGTATTTTGTTTAGTAGAGACGGGGTTTCACCATGTTAGCCAGGGTGGTCTTGATCTCCTGATCTCGTGATCTGCCCGCTGTGGCCTCCCAAAGTGCTGGGATTACAGGCGTGAGCCACCGCGCCCGGCCGGAAGTCTCTCTATTTTATGGGGAGGAGCTTGGAGCTATAGTTTTCCTGGAAGTCTGTTACGCAGAGCCTGGGCTCACTAGGTCAACTTTGCCAACGGTTTGAATTGAGAGAGAAGTTGTGACCACTTAGGAGAAGCAATAATGACTTTCAGAGAAGATCATCCTCAGACTTATATGTTGGACTTTTTTTTCTTCAAGTTTTTCAATTATGTTTATAAAGTTGAATGTATTTGTTTTACCTTTTAATAGATTGGTAAGAATATATTGAGGAACTTTGTTCCTTGGATAGAGGTTAAACTGAAATCGCCTATGTGTTTTAGATTCCTTATTTATTTACGGAATCCTACCTTTAGAGAATTTTAATGTGTGTAAAATCTAAGTAGAAGATGGTATGGGCTGTATATATTGAAAGTAGATCAATTCTGTACTCTGTTAAGCTGTGGGAAATGTCCTGATTTTCAAAGTTATGATATTTGCCATATTTATCTTCATTTCAGTTTGTTGTGTTTTTCTTCTAGTAACAGAAGCACAGGAACAAAATCCATAGTTTTCAATAAGGAGTGACTTTGACTTATTTTAAATGAATATTGACTTCTAATTATATGAATTTGTTTCTGTTGGCAAAGTTTCTAAAATTTTAGAAAAGTTTCTCCTACACTTTACCTATTTACATAAAGGGCTAAGATATTCTCAACTACAGTGTCAAAAAACTCAATTTGAGGTTGTTGCCTGTTTGTTTTAGGTGTATAGAAAAGCAAACCCTGATACTGATAGCCACTTTATAAGGAAAGGTATTTTGAAAGTTTGTTACTTTCTGGAAAAATTTCTATCGCAGGGTGGAAAAAAATAGAACTAGCTTATCAAGTAGCTTACCTATTTGAAAAAGTTTGTTTTTTATCTTTGAAAAAATTTTCACTTGCAGACTTTTTTTTCTCTAAGATGTTAAATGAATGAAGCAACTGTTAAAGTTAGTGGGAAAAAGATTTCCTGAAAATTGTGAAATAATTATTTGAGTCAGCATTTCTTTCATGAAGTACAAAGAAGATTAATGAAGATTAATTTTATAATAGAACTTTAGGATTTAATGCCACTAGTATCAGAAATTTTTCTACATTTGCTGCATGTAAAAGCCCTAGAGTCCTGGTTTATAGAAGTGAGGGCAATGTATATTCCATTTCATGTTCTAGAAAACTATTTTGCCCTCTAACATGGCCTTCCAGTTGTGTAACTGCAGCCAAGTATGTAGTTCTTAAAAATATTTTTGTAAGGTAGAATGTTTCTCTATTGTAGTAGTTGAGATCAGTTTAAAGCAGCAACAACAAAAACAAACACCTATTAGCAAAAGAAAAAAATGAATAAAATAAGATTCTTTGTATACATTCCAAAACACACAAACAAGATATGCTCTTTTTACTCCCTTACATTTTCCCTAAAACTTTGCTAAACAATAGGGAGGTGTGGTCCTTTCCTTTTCTGAAAGGGAAATAGATATGCCCTTAACTTAATTGTATTTATATACAGCCCTGCAAATGTATTTATTTAAAGGGCATCAAAATCAAATTATAGTTTCTCAAACATTGAACTTTGCTAACGAAGACTGAAAAAAATGATCTATTCTTAATCAGCTTTATATGAACATTTTATTTGTTTACCTAGAAGATATTTTTAGTTTTATATCACCATTCTTTTTGCACTTCGTACTTGGTTGAACTAACTGGTAAGAATTCTCAGGAAGACTAAACTCAATTTAGCATTAGTCTAAGAAAAATTTAATTAGAAATATGATACATTGGTTGCATAATAAATCATGTAATAAATTCCTTAGCTCATCATGAAGGATTGTGAGTTGTGGGCTAATTTGAATAATCCAGGCCAACTGAGAATTTCCTCTCTGTTGTTTGTATATGAAGAAAAACAACCCTGCAGTGAGTGATCTGTTTTTACTATCAGTTGAAGTGATTTCTAAATAAGTTAGAAAGTGTTGTGGAGAGGTTAGAATAAAGGATTTACAGAAACGTTTTACTCTTTGAGATTTCTTTACTCATTACCCCTGTAGGATTACGACTAATGTACTTCAAGCCAGTCAGCATTAACATTCATATATCTTTTGTGCAGACAGAAATGCACGGTGCCCTGGGCCCTATACCTATGGATATGGTAATGGTGGGGACCACAGAGAGGGGAAAATGGAATGTGGATGGAATAGAAGTCTGCCAAATAAGATAATATGCAATGTATTCATCAAGAGTCATAAGCTTAAATGCTTTTAGGGCTGTGTGAGCATCCTAGTGACCGGAAGAAAACATGCCTCATTTCAGAAGTCGCACCTCCAGAATGCATTGCATTGTTGCAATGAATGAATCCAATCTTAGTGTTGCTAAAGTGTGGGATCCACCAATAAATGAATTATATCCCAGATGAAGCTCAGCATTCATTTACAGGATGCAACAAAATATAGAAACTCAAAAATGTAACATTTACTAGTTTCTTGCAACAAATAAAAAATCACTAGCCAAGCAAACAAATAGAAAAATATTGCTCATGATAAGGAGAAAAATCAGTCAATAGAAACAGATTTAGAAATGAAAGTTGATGGGATAAGAAGGCAAAAATTTTAAAACAGCTTACATAAATATCTGCAAAATAAATATAAAATATTACAAGTAGAAATTTGACCAAGGGAATCTAATTAAAAATAATACTTTCACTATGGAAGCCAAATAATTTGTTGCCTAATGATGTCACCCAAAATAAAATGCATGAGGAGTGCGTGTGTGTGTGTGTGTGTATGTATGTATATATGTAATTTGAAATACAGATACAAGCTGTCTAAAATGCAAAAAGTATTATTTTTGACCTCCAGGCTCAGTAATGAAACATGTGTGTGTACAAATTACCAGACAGAGATGATGTGTTTTGAAAGGCAAACAGGTTTTTTTTTTTCCTTAACACTTCAGCAGTAGTTGTATGATAAACACATACATAAACACACAGAGATTTACCCCCTTTTAGATATAGTGAATTCAAGTATGTGGGATGTATTTGTTTGAGTCTTTAAACATAGCATCCTTACAGACTTATCTAAGTGAAAATGTTGATCCTGAAAAAGACAGAAGAAAAAATATTTCATTTTCATTAGTTTGCTCTTCTAGTAAGAACTATTTAAAAGTTAAAACTTGTTTGTTTGTTTTATGTTTCTTCAGAGAGAGATAGTGGAAGAAATGAGAGGGAAAGGATTGTTGAGCTAAATCCTAGAAGCAGGCTCTTGACTTTTACAGCAACTAAGCTCTTGGGTTCAAGGGACAGCTTCTCCAACTTACCCAAATGACTTTAATTTAGAACAACCTGTGCTGTGCAGATACTGGCAAGAAAGAAGATTTAACACTTCCTTTCAGTATTGAATAAAAATTGGAATAGTTTATAAATTATTCTTATTTTAATGATCTTGATTCAAAAGATATGCAAATTCACTTCAGATTAACCAAACCAAGTAAGTTGCATTGCGTTTTGTGAGCACAATTAAGGTCTGAATTTGGTATAGGCCATTGCAATATTATCAAGTAATTCCACTTTAAATATTTCCCAGAGGAAATATTAAAGACAGTCTGCTCTCTTACTCTGTATTTGTACAACTTGCCTAGTTCTCACCCTTAACTTTCTAATTCCTTGGGCTTGTGGAAGAGCTTGATTTGTAAGTTAGTTTTGTTCTGGTTTTTGGAATCTCCAACAAGATTTTACACTGATTTTAGTTCTAATAGGTCTTGTAACGTAGAGCGTTTTCTTTGAGTCATGAAAACATTTTGTTACTAAATATTACATAGAAAACCTGTGAGTAAAGAAGGGAAACATTTAGCTGCCTCTAAAAAGCCTCTCTATCCCACGTCTCTGAGGCAAGTCCATGGACCTTTAGATCTTGTGAACTTTAGTTTTCTTATCAGTAAAATAGAAATAATACCTATCGTATCTACATAGGATGTTTTTTAAGAGGATTATAATGAGTTTTTTTTATGTTTATCCTATGGTAAACATGCTTATCCTATGGTATTCTGACCTTTGATGATTTTAATTAGGTTTCACTGTTGTCCCCATAATATATTTTACAAACGGAAAATGAAGAATTCCAAATCTCTAGGCTTAGCTTTTCTAGATGAAGCAGTATTCTGTACTAAGGAAAACCGTGTTCTTGAGATGGCTAGACAGACAGACCAGCTCAGTTTTCCACTGAGCAGAAGGAAATTACCTTTCCCCTTTCTAGCGCATGCATTCATAGACAAATACATGAATGTTTTCAGAAGAGTTTTAGGTTTAAATAATTATTGTGAAGATAGTACAAAGAGTTCCTGTATACCCCACACCAACTATCCTCTATTTGTTACAATCTTACATTAGTTTGGTACATTTAGTACAATAAACAGACCAATACTGATACATTATTAGCTAAAATATATAATTTATTCCAATTTCTTTAGCTTTTACTTGACATCCTTTTATTCTTTGCTATTCCAAGATCCTATCTAGAACAATACATTACATTTTTCGTCATGTTTCCTAGACACCTCGTGACTGTGACGATTTTCTCAGATTTTCTTTGTTTTTGAGGATCTTGACTGTTTTGAAAAATATTGGTATAGTAATTTTCAGAATGTACTTCACTGAGGTTTTTCTGCTGGTCTTTTATGACCGTATTGGTATAATGTGTTTCTGAGAGGAGGGCCACAGAGGTGAAATGCCATTTTCATCACATTATATCAAGGATATATGCTATCAATATGATTTATTACTCTGGATGCTAACCTTGATCACCTGACTTGATATAGTGTTTGTCAGATTCGCCCACTGTAAAGTTATTATTTTTACTTCCTTTCTATTCTGTTCTGTTTGGGAATAAAGTCCACACTTAAGGAGTCGGGAGGTATGTCTCACTTCCTTAAGGACAAAGTATCTATGTTAATAATTTGTGATTCTTATTCATGGGAGATTGGTGATTGGTTTATTCTCCCCTATTTATTTATTGAATCATTTATGTATCTCAGTATGGACTATTTATTATACACTTTAGGTTATAAGCCCCACTATTTCATTTGCTTTTGCTCATTTTTTTCAGCTTTGACCATTTGGAGTACTTTCATTTGGTCTAAAATGTTCCAGGCTCATCTTCTGTATTTCCTGCCCCAGTCGTAGTATCAGCCATTTTTCTGAGGAGCTCTGGCTCCTTTAATCAGAAAAGGTCTTAGAAATCAAGACCTTGTGCTAAGTGTATACATTGCTACTGATGTGTCATTGTTTCTAGGTCCATTCAAACAGACAGTAATGGACATATACACATATAAACTATTATATGTATATTCATATATATGTAAAATATGCAAATATTTCTACAGGTAGCCGTCTATGTTATACTGTATTTAGCTAAACATGACTTCATACTGATGTCTTCTACTTTAACTTTACTCATTATTGAGAGGTGAAGCCAGCTGGGCTTCTGGATTAGGTGGGGACTTGGAGAACTTTTGTGTCTAGCTAAAGGATTGTAAATGCACCAATCAGTGCTCTATGTCTAGCTAAAGGATTGTAAATGCACCAATCAGCACTCTATAAAATAGATCAATCAGCACTCTGTAAAATGGACCAATCAGCAGTCTGTGAAATGGACAAATCAGGATGTGGGCAGGGCCAAATAAAGGAAAAAAAGCTGGCTACCCAAGCCAGCAGTGGCAAACTGCTTGGGTCGCTTTCCATGCTGTGGAAGCTTTGTTCTTTCACTCTTCACAATAAATCTTGCTGCTGCTCACTCTTTGAGTCTACACTACCTTTATGAGCTGTAACATTCACCGCAAGGGTCTGCAGCTTCATTCCTGAGGTCAGCAAGACTACGAACCCACTGGAAGGAACAAACAACTCCAGACGCACCACCTTTAAGAGCTGTAACATCACTGCAAAAGTCTGCAGCTTCAGTCCTGAAGTCAGTGAGACCACCAACCCACTGGAAGGAAGGAACTCCAGACACATCTGAACATCTTAAGGAACAAACTCCAGACACACCATATTTAAGAGATATAACACTCACCATGGAGGTTCTTGGCTTTATTCTTGAAGTCAGCAAGACCAAGGACCCACTGGAAGGAATAAATTCCAGACACATTTTGGTGACCACAAAAGGACTTTCACCTATTGCCAAGCAGTGAGTATCATTGGACCCCTTTTTCTTGCTATTCTGTCCTATTTTTCCTTAGAATTTGGGGGCTAAATACCAGGCTCCTGTCAGCCAGTTAAAAGCGACTAGCGTGGCTGCCAGACTAAAGATACGGATGTCAGGCTTTCTGGGAAAGGACTCTCTAACAACCCCTGACTCTTCGGAGTTGGGAGCATTGGTTTGCCTAGAACCAGCTTCCGCTTTTCCTGTACTTCTGGGCTGAGCCCAGGATCAACAGAGAGGAAAGCCATTCAACTCTGGGGTCCCGACAAGTTGGTTGACCCTGCAGCCATAAGCGGAACTCTCAAAGTTGTGTCACCCAAGCGAGCCTCGCCCATCTATCCTATCTATCCTGATCCTGACTCCTGGGTCCTAATGCCTGTCACACAAATTTCCTCCTGCCTCTCTTCTCTGAGGTTAGTCCCGCTTCTAAAAACCACTCCCTGTCTCTGGTGCTTTTCTAGTTTCTCATGTAAGAATGATTTCTAGTATAAACTACAGGACTCTATTCCCTTCTTTAGGCATCTGGATTTACCAATCAGAAAGACATAATTTTTGCCCAAAGGCCCATCATAGGGGAGACTATCTGGAATTTTAAGATCCCTCCTCAAACAAGCAGGCCTAACAAAAGCTATTTCTGAAGCTAATATATGGGGAGCTTCAGAAATAATATCCTTCCTATTCAAGTGAGGACAAAAGGTGTCACTCTTCCAACCCTGGAGATCCCTTCCTTCCCTCAGGGTATGGCCCTCCACTTAATTTTTGGGGCATAACATCTTTGTAGGACAGGGGTAAAGTCCCAATACTAACAGGAGAATGCTTAGGACTCTGACAGGTTTTCAAGAATGCGTAGGCAAGGGCCACTAAATCTGATTTTTCTCGGTCCTCTTTGTGGTCTAGGAGGAAAGGCAATGGTGCAGGTTTTCGAGAATGCAACAGTAAGGGCCACTAAATCTGACCTTCCTTGGTCCTCCTTCTGGTTTAGGAGGAAAACTAGTGTTTCTTCTGCTGCTGCGTTGGTGAGCACAACTGTTCCGATCACCAGGGTCCAGGGACCATTGTGGGTTCTTGGGCAAGAGGTGTTTCTGCTGCTGCGTCATTAGCACAACTATTCTGATCAGCAGGGTCCAGGGACTGTTATCGGTTCTTGGGCAGGGAGAGAAACAAACAAACCAAAACCACAGGCGGTTTTGTCTTTCAGATGGGAAACATTCAGGCACCAACAGGCTCACCCTTGAAATGCATCCTAAGCCATTGGGACCAATTTGAACTGCAAACCGTGAAAAAGAGGAGGCTCAGGTTTTTTTTTTTTGTTTTGTTTTGTTTGCACTACAGCCTGGCTGCAGTATTCTCTCTCTGATGGGGAAAACTGGCCACCTGAGGGAAGTATAAATTAAAATATTATCCTGCAGCTTGACCTTTTCTGTAAGAGGGAAGGCAAATGGAGTGAAATACCTTATGTCTAAGCTTTCTTTTCATTGATGGAAAATCTACAACTATGCAAAGCTTGCAATTTACATCCCACAGGAGGACCTCTCAGCTTACCCCCTAATCCTAGCTTCCCTATAGCTCCCCTTCCTATTAGTGAGAAGCCTCCTCTAATCTCCCCAGCCCAGAAGGAAACAAGCAAAGAAATCTCCAAAGGACCACAAAAACCCCTAGGCTATTGGTTATGTCCCCTTCAAGGTGTAAGGGGAGGGAAATTTGGCCAACCCAGGTACATGTCCCCTTCTCCCTCTCTGATTTAAAGCAGATCAAGGCAGACCTGGGGAGGAAGTTTTCAGAGATCCTGATAGGTACATAGATGTCCTACAGGGTCGAGGGCAAACCTTTGACCTCACTTGGAGAGATGTCATGCTATTAGATCAAACCCTGGTCTTTAATGAAAAGAATGCGGCTTTAGCTGCAGCCCAAGAGTTTGGAGATACCTGGTATCTTAGTCAAGTAAATGACAGAATGACAGCCAAAGAAAGGGACAAATCCCCTACCAGTCAGCAAGCCATCCCCAGTATGGTTCTCCACTGGGGTCTAGACTCAGATCATGGGGACTGGAGTCGTAAACATCCGCTGACCTGTGTTCTAGAAGGACTAAGGGGAATTAGGAAAAAGCCCATGAATTGTTCAATGATGTCCACTATAACTTAGGAAAAGGAAGAAAATCCTTCTGCCTTCCTTGAGCAGCTGTGGGAGGCCTCAAGGAAATATACTCCCCTGTCACCCAACTCCCTCCAGGGTCAATTGATCCTAAAAGATAAGCTTATTACCCTTTCAGTTGCAGATATCAGGAGAAAGCTCCAAACGCAAGCTCTGGGCCCTGAACAAAATCTGTAGCCATTATTAAACCTGGCAACCTTGGTGTTCTATAATAGGGACCAAGAGGAAGGGGCTGAAAAGCAAAAGCTAGATCAGAGAAAGGCTGCAGGCTTAGTCATGTCCCTCAGACAAACAAACCTTGGTGGTTCAGAGAGGACAGAACATGGAGCAGGCCAATCATTGGGTAGGGCTTGTTACCAGTGTGCCCTGAGCTTCTGGGTTGGGTGGGGACTTGGAGAACTTTTGTGTCTAGCTAAAGGATTGTAAATGTACCAATCAGCGCTCTGTCTAGCTAAAGGATTGTAAACGCACTAATCAGTACTCTGTAAAAACGCACCAATCAGCAGTCTGTAAAATGGACCAATCAGCAGGATGTGGGCAGGGCCAAATAAGGCAATAAAAGCTGGCTACCCAAGCCAGCAATGGCAACCTGCTGGGGTTCCCTCCTACACTGTGGAAGCTTTGTTCTTTCATTCTTCACAATAAATCTCACTGATGCTCACTCTTTGGGTCTGTACTACCTTTTTGAGCTTTAACACTCATCATGAGGGTCTGCAGCTTCATTCCTGAAGTCAGCGAGACCACGAACCCACCGGGAGGAATAAACAACTCTGGATGCTTCACCTTTAAGAGCTGTAACACTCACTGCAAAGGTCTGCGGCTTCACTCCTGAAGTCAGCAACACCATGAACCCACCAGAAGGAAGAAACTCCAAACACATCAGAACATCTGAAGAAACAAACTCTGGACACACCATCTTTAAGAGCTGTAACACTCACCGCAAGGGTCTGTGGATTCATTCTTGAAGTCAGCCAGACCAAAATCCCACCAGAAGGAATGATGTCCAGACACATTATCGCATGGATTATTTTAGTTTTCTTCACCACTGTATTAGTTTCCTATTCCTACTGTAACAAAGGACCACAAACTTTGTGGCTTAAAACAACACAAATTCACTATCTAATAGTTCTGTGGACCAGAAATAGGGAATAGGGCAGTCTCATCAGTCCATAATTAAGATGTCAGTAGGGATGCTGTGTTCTTTCTGAAGGACCTATAGGAAAATCTATTTCCTTGCATTTTCCAGCTTCTATAGGCTACATTTGAATGTTTCTAACAGCTTTATTATTATTATTATTTTGAGACAGAGTTTCTCTTTTGTTGCCCAAGGTGGAGTGCAATGGTGTGATCTCGGCTCACTGCCACCTGTGCCTCCTGGGTTCAAGCGATTCTCCTGTCTCAGCCTCCCAAGTAGCTGGGATTACAGGCACGTGCCACCATACCTGGCTACTTTTTTGTATTTTTAGTACAAATGGGGTTTCACCATATTAGCCTGGCTTGTCTCAAACTCCTGACCTCAGGTGATCTGCCTGCCTCAGCCTCCCAAATTTCTGGGATTACAGGTGTGAGCCCCATGCCCAGCCTAATAGCTTTATTATCATCACCTCCAACTATAAGCTCATATAAACATTTGAATGTAGGACATTATTTTTTAAATTGATTGGATAAATACCTAGGAGCGCAATTGCTGGATTATAAATAAAGATTATGTTTAATTGTTTAAGAAACTAACTGTTTCCCTAAGTGGGTGTATCATTTTGCATTCCCACCAACTACAAACAATCATTCCTGTTACTCCATATACTCACTAGCAGTTGACATGGTCAGTTTTTAAAATTTCTGTCATTCTGACACATGTGAAGTTATATCTTGTTATTGTTTTAATTTATAGCTTGCTAATGACAAATACTGTTGAACATATTTTATATGCTTATTTGTTATCTGCATATTTTCTTTGGAGAGGTTTAGGTTCTGGTATTATGCCCATTTAAAAATTGTGTTTCTGTTTTCTTTTTGGTGAATTTTAAGATGTCTTGGGCTTGGTGTAATGGCACATGCCTATAATCCCAGCTACTTGAGTGGCAGGAGCAGAAGGATCACTTGAGCCTAGGAGTTTGAGGCCAGCCTGGGCAATGTAGCAGGACCTCATCTCAAAAACAAAAACAATAAAATGAATAAATAAACAAAAACCAGTTCTTGGTATATTTTGGTTACAACTCCATATCAGATATGTGTTTAACAAATACATTTTTCCAGTCTGTGGGTTGTCTTTTCATTCACTAATATTGTTTGATAATAAAGAATTTTTAATTTTAATAAAGTCTACTTTGTTTATTTGCATGGAGTAATGTCTTATTTTAAAACTCATCACCAAACCCAAGGCCATGTAGATTTTCCTTTATGTCTTCTTCCATAAGTTTTATAGTTTTGCAGTTTACATTTAGGTCTATTTTTCATGTTGAGTTAATTGTTAGGTAAAATGGCTAGATCAGGGTTCTTTTTTTCTTTCATATAGGCATCCAGTTGTTCCAGCACCATTTATTGGAAAGACACATATTGGATTTGCTTTAATCTGTTATCAAATATCAGTTGATTATGTACCTATGGGTCTATATCTGTTGTCTTAGTCCATTTGGGATGCTATAGCAAAGTACCACAGACTGGGTGGTTTATAAACAATAGGAATGTATTATTTACAGCTCAGTAGGCTGAGAATTTAAAGATCAAGGTGCCAGCAGATATTGTGTCCAGTGAGGGCCCACTTTCTAACTCATCTATGGTGCCTTCTTGCTATCACTTTACATGGTGGAAGGAGCAAACAAGTTCCCTCAGGCCTCTTTTTTGGGGACACAATTCCAATGATCTAATTACCTCCCAAAACTCTATCTCTTAATAGCATCACAATGGGGGTAGGATTTCAAAATACAAATTTTGCAGTGACACAAACATTTGAAAACACAATCTTGGTTCTTTATTCTGTTTCATTGATGGATGTGACTATTTTTTCACCAGGAAAATCTTTAATGTAGCATTACTTAATGTAGCACTAAATATCTTAAATAATGTAGCATTATAGTCAGACTTGAAATCAGGTGAGGGGAATTCTCCAACTTCCTTTTTCTTCTCCCATGTTACATTAGCTCTTCTAGGAACTTTTCCTTTCCATATAAACATTATTATTAGTTTGTCAATATCTACAAAAGAGATTGCTCAGGTTTTGTCTGGGATTACATTTAATCTATAGATCAAGTTGGAAAAATTTGGCATCATAACAATATTGAGTCTTCTAAACCACAAACACAGAATATTTTTCCATTTCTTAAAATTATTCATTTTTATCACTATTTTGCACTTTTATGAGTTCTGTGCATATTTTGTTGGATTTATGTGTATTTCAACTTTTGTGTGCTATTTTTAATATTATTTATTAAAATAAATAAATTTTATATTCCAATTGTTCATTCCTGATATATCAGAAAGCAATTGATTTTTGTATATTAACCATGTATGCCACAATCTTGTTATTTCCATTTACAAGTTACAGGAATTTTTTGACAATTATTTGGTACTTTCTACATAGACAGTCATGCCATCTGATAATAGTGACAGTTTTATTTCTTCTGTCTAATTTGTGTAATTTCATTTATTTTTATTGTCTTATTGTACTAGCTAAAACTTCCCATTTATTCCCTTTCTACTCAAGGACATTGAGTAGGAGCAGTGAAAGGAGGCATACTTGCATACTTGTCTTGTTCACAGACTTAGATAACCAACATCCAGTTTCTCGCCATTAGGGAGGGTATTCACAATAAGTAGTTAATCGAGTTACTGTATCAAATTAAGGAAATTAATTCTCTAGTGTTGAGATGGCTTCAGTGGTCACAGCCTTGTGGAAAATAACAGTCAGTTGGCATACAATCCCTGGAATGGCCTCTGAAGAAGTACAGGCACAAAATCAACTGTGGAGGCTAAAATAAATGCCTAATCCCTCAATGCATAGATATATACTTTCACAGACTCCAAGAACATTTAGGGAAATATGACCTTACAAAATAAAATAAAAAAAAGGTGTAGAATGACTGTAAAGTGATGGAGATTTATGATCTCTCAGGCAAATAATTAAAAGTATCTGTTTTATGGAAGCTCAATGAATGTCAATGAAAGACAGAGAATCAATCCAGAAATCAAATAAAAATTTAAAGCTATCCAGGGACTAGAAGGTCAAGTCACCAATCAGATTCAACTCAAATAAAAACACCCCACGACATATTATAATCAAACTCCAAAAGGCCAAAGACAAAGAGAGGGTCATGAAAACAGAAAAAACAAATAATATATAAACGAGATCAAATAATCCTGGTAGAATACGTCTTAGCAGAAATTATACAGGCCAGGAGGGAGAGGAACAATATATTCAGAATGCTGAAGTGAAAAAAAATAAAGCCAAAGAGTAATAATTTAACCAACAAAGTAAATCATCAGAAATGAAGGAAAGGTAAAGATTTTCCTAGACAAAAAACAAAGCTGAGGAAATTTATTCCTACGAGACCTATTTTACAAGGAATATTAAAGGGAGTTCTTGAAAACAAAAGTAAAAAATGTATGATTGCTATACTAATATTGTAATCATAGTGTTTAAACCACTTCTATGTTTAGTAAGAAGTCTAGAAAATACCATTAAAATAATAACTACAACAAATATTTAGGAGATAGGCAATGTAAAAATGTAAATCATACCATCAAAAGTTCAAAATGTGGGAGGAGAAGGTAAATAATAGGTGCAGGGTTTTGTTTTGTTTTTTGTTTTTGGTTTGTTTCTTTTATTTCTTGTGATAAAAAAAGTTGGTATCAGTTTTAAATATTTGCTATAACTACCATATATTTTTCTCTAAGCTTCATGGTAACTACAAAGCAAAAATCAATCATAGTTGCACTGAAAAAGCAACAAATTTATACCAGAGAAAATGACCACAAAAAAGACAATAAGAAAAGAAGAGAGAGTTAAGAAAAACAACTAGTAAACAAGTAATAAAATGGTAGTAGTAAGACATTACCTATCAGCAATAATATAAATGTAAATGGACTAAATTATCCAATAAAAAGACATAGAATTGGTGAATGGATAAGAAAACAAGATCTAAAAATATGCTGCCTAGAGGAAACTCACTTCATCTTTAAAAATATACATAGTCAAAGTGAAGGAATGAAAGAAGATATTTTATGCAAATAGAAACTAAAAAAGATCAAGAGTAGCTATAATTGCATCAGATAAGATAGACTTTTGGTCAAAAAATATAAAAAGAGACAAGGTAATTATATAATAAATGAGTCAATTCAGCAATGGGGTATAACAACAGTAAAATATATATATATTTAACCCTAATCCTAATATTTAATCCTAAGTCTGGGATTTAGAGCCAAGATGACTAGACACAACCAGGAAGTACATCTTCAATCAAGAGAGACAAGAACATCAGTAAGACCAGCACACTGCAAACAGATCTTCAGAGGGAAGGTACTGACAGTGGATGAAGGGAGGATGTAGATCCTTGGATGAAGGGGAAGGAAGGTGGGAACTCTGTACAGGGCTGCTGATGACCGGAACTCATTCCCGGCCCCTCGAGGTTCCTGGGGAAAGGAATGGCATGCTTGTACCACAGAGCTCTGGAATCCTAGCTGCAGGGAGCCCACAACTCCTCTGGTCACTTGTGCTGGCAAGGAGAGCTGCTTGGAGAGGTGATAGAGGCAGGACTCAAGTCTGTGCATAGCCCAGAGGTTTTGGTATGGAGCACAGCCAGGGACTCCTATTCCCCAAGGATCACTGTGCTTCTAAAGGTGGCTCTGGCCTTTGATGATGTTTCAACCTAGAAAGAACTGGAAGATTTTTCCTGTGGGATGAGGTGACTCTGATCTGAGAATATCCCTGTCTTCAGGCTTCTTCTTGGGCCACAGTCTGGCCACACCTGCTTGCAGTGCATCCCCAGATGCCCAACTAGTGTGCTTCCTGAGCGTCATCACATAGCTCCTTTACTGACGTACTGCACCTAACCATCAGAGAGCTCCAGCAGACATCCCTGGCTGACATGCACCCACCCACCTGCAGCCTCCCTCTGACACTTTGCCAGTGTGAACTTGCAGACAGCCCACCTCCACTACTTTGCTGGCCCACACTCACAAGTGGATCTTTGCTAACAGCCCCTGTCATGTTACTGCTAAGGTGCAAGCACACACATGGACACCACAGTACTCTCCTCACCAGCATGCCAACCCCAAAAACTTGTTAGCACCCTGTCATGCCACTGCTATTGCTGAAGCATATGAACAAGCACAGATCCTGCTGCCACTGCCCTTATGAAGTGCATTGGCCAGCACCCCCCATTGAAGTGTTGTTGCCAATGGAACAGGAACATGTTGGTCCCTCCAATGTAGCAGGTTCCTAACCTTGACGGGCCAGAGAACAAAACTGGGGGCCTGGCACCAGCCCCCCAGTGTTAGAGCACACAGCCCAGTAGCGCTGAGCTGAGGTTTGGTCCCCTAAAATCTTCCAGAAATGAAGCCAGTTTAGTGAACTCACCTTATACCACAATCAAACCCTCGAGGGCATCAGAGAGGAAAAAAGCAAAAATACTCAAAGAACAGCAGTGTCAAAGACTAAAGGAATATCAGCCCACACAGTTAAGAAAGAACAAGTACCAGACCTCCAGCAGCTCAAAGTCAGAGTGTCGTCTTACCTCCAAATGACCACACTAGTTCCCCAGCAAATAGTTCTTAACCAGACTTAAATGGCTACAATTACAGAAATAGAATTCAGAATCTGGATTGGAACGAAAATCATCAAGATTCTGCAGAAAGTTGAAACCCAATCCAAGGAGTCTAAGGAATCCAATAAAATGAAACAAGAGCATAAAGATGAAATAGCCATTTTAAGAAAGAACCAAATTGATCCAATCAAGCCAAAAACTCACTACAAGAATTTTATAATACCATTATAAGAATTAACAGCAGAATGGATCCAGCTGAGGAAAGAAACAGAGCTTGAAGACTAGTTCTTTGAATCAATGAAGTCACACAGAAATAAAGAAGAAAAACCTATAGAAGAATAAACAAATCCCCCCAAGGAATAAGAGATTATGTAAATGGACTCAATCTATGACGCATTTGCATGCTTGAAAGAGGGGAAGAGCAAGCAACTAGAAAAAATGTTTGAGGATATTGTCCAAGAAAATTTTCCCAACCTCACTAGAGAGGCCAACATCCAAATTTAGGAACTGCAGAGAACCCCTGAAAGATACTATACAAGACTACCACCCTTAAAACACATAGTCATCAGATATACCAATGTCAACATGAAAGAAAATATATCAAAGGCAGCTAGGGATATGGGGCAGGTCATTTACAGAAGGAAACCCATCAGGCTAACAGCAGACATTTCAGTAGAAACCTTACAAGCCAGAAGAGATTAGGGGCCTATATTTCAGCATTCTTAAAGAAAAATTTCAACCAAGTATTTAATATACAACCAAACTAAGCTTCATAAGCAAATGAGAAGTAAGATTCTTTTCAGACAGGGAAATGCTAAGGGAATTTATTACCACTAGATCTGCCTTACAACTGGTCTCTGAAGGAATGTAAAATATGAAAAAGAATGACCATTACCAGCCACCACAACAACAAACAAATAACAAAACACTTAAATACATAGACAGTTTATACTATAAAGCAACAACAAATCAAGTCTTTATAATACCCAGCTAACAACACAATGACAGAATCAAATCTGCATATATAAATATTAAGTTTGAATGTAAATGGGCTAAATGCCCCAATTAAAAGACATGGGATGGCAAGTTGGATTAAAAAAAAAGCAAGACCTAATGGTGTGCTGTCTTCAAGAGACCCATCTCAGATGCAATGACATTCATAGTTTCAAAGTTAAGGGATAGAGAAAACTTACTAAGGAAAAGAAAAAGAAGAAAATGGCAGGGATTGTTCTCATAATTTCAAACAAAATAGAATTTAAACCAACAATGATCAAAAAAGGGAAAGAAGGACGTTACATAATGATAAAGTTTTCAATTCAACAAGAAGACCTAATTATCGTAAATATATACGCACTCAACAAGGGAGCACCCAGGTTCGTAAAGCAAGTTCTTGGAGACCTATGAAGAAACTTAGATAACAACACAATCATAATAGGAGACTTCCACACCTCACTAACACTATTGACCTGATCTTCAAGACAGAAGACTAATAAAGATTGTCAAGACGTTGACACTTAACAAAATAGGCCTAACAGAAATCTGCACAACTCTCCACACCAAAATAACAGAATGTACATTCTTCTCATCTGCAGATGACACATACTCTAAAATTGGCACACATTTTGCCATAACAAAGTTCTCAGAAAATTAAAAAAAAAAAAAAAAAAACTGAAATAATACCAACCACATTCTCTGACCCCAATCCAAGAAAAATAGAAATAAATACTAAGAGGATCACTCAAAACCATACAATTAAATGGAAATTTAACAACATGATCTGGAATGACTTTTGGGTAAACAATGAAATTAATGCAAAAATTAAAAAAATTATTTCCAAGTAATGAAAACAGATATAACACACCAGAATCTCTAGAACATAGCTAAAGTAGTGTTGATAGGGAAGTTTATAGCACTAAACATCCACATCAAAAGATTAGAAAGATCTCAAATTTACAACTTATCATCATGCCTAGAGGAACTAGACAAATAAGAGCAAACCAACCCCAAAGCTAGCACCAAAATCAGAGCTGAGCTAAATGAAATTGACATGGTAAAAAACACACAAAACAGCAACAAAATCAGACTTTGGTTCTTTGAAAGAATAAATAAAATTGGTAGACCACTACTTAGACTAATAAAAAAGAGAGAAGATAAACACAATCAGAAATAACAAAGATGATATACCCCTGAACCCACAGAAATACAAAAAACCCTCTGAGACTATTACAATCCTCTCTATGCACAGCACACAATATGGAATACCTACAAATAATATATAATGCCTGGAAATACACAACCTTCCAAGATTGACCCAGGGAGAAATTTAAACCCTGGACAAACCAATAATGAATTCTAAAATTGAATTGGTAATAAAAAGCCTATCAACAAGAAAAAGCCCTGGACCAGACAGATGCACAGTTGAATTGTACAGATGTACAAAGATGTAGTACCATTGCGACTGAAATTACTCCAAAAATTGAGGGCAGGGAATTCTCCTTAATCCATTCTATGAGGCCAACATCATTCTAATACCAAAGCCTGGCAGAGACGCAATGAACAAAGAAAACTACAGGCCAATATCCTTGATGAACACAGATGCATAATTTCTCCACAAAATGCTAGCAAACCAAATCCAGCAGAACATCAAAAAACTAATCCCCCATGATCAAGTAGGCTTTATCCCTGGGATGCCAGATTTGTTCAACATATGCAAATCAATAAATATGATTCACTGCACAAATAGAACTAAAAAACAATAACCACATGGTCATTTCAATACATACAGAAAAGGTTTTCAATACAGTTTAACATCATTCATGTTAAAAACCCTCAAAAAACTAGGCATTGAAGAAACATACCCCAAAATAATAAGAAACATCTTTGACAAACCTACAACTAACAACATACTAAATGGCAAAGGCTAGCATTCCCCTTGAGAACCAGAACAAGACAAAAATGCCCACTCTCACCACTCCTATTCAACATAGTACTGGAAGCCCTACATGGAGCAATGAGGCAAGAGAAAGAAATTGAAGGCATTCAAATAGAAAGGGAGGAAGTTAAACTATCTCTGTTTACAGATGATATGATTGTATACCTAGAAAACCTGATAGTCTCTGCCCAAAAACTCCTAGGTTTGATAAAAAAACTTTAGCTGAGTTTTAGGACAGCAACATTAATGTTCAAAAATCAGTAGCATTTCTATACAACAATAGCATAGAAGCTGAGAGCCAAATCAAGAACAGAATCACAATAACAATAGACATACACAAAAATATAATACCTAGAAATACAGCTAGCCAGGGAGGTGAAAGATCTCTACAATGATAATTAAAAAACACTGGTGAAAGAAAACAGAGATGACACAAACAAATTGAGAAACATTCCATGCTCATGGATAGGAAGAATCAATATTGTTAAAATTGCCATAGCATTCAAAGCAATTTACAGATTCAGTGATATTTCTATCAAACTACCTACAACATTTTTCACAAAATTAGAAAATCTGTTCTGAAATTCATATAGATCCCCCTGCCCCTGACAAAGCTCAAATAGCAAAAGCAATCCTAAGTAGAAAGGATACAGCTGGTGTCATCACATTCCCCAAATTCAACATATACTACAAGTCTACAGTAGCCAAAACACCATGGTACTGCTACAAAAACATGCACATAGACCAATGGAACAGAATAGAGGGTCCAGAAATAATGCCACACACCTACAACCATCTGACCTCAGACAAAGTCAGCCAAAACAGGCAGTGAGGAATAGACTCCTTATTCAATAAATGGTGCTGGGATAACTGGCTAGTCACATGAAAAATATTTAAACTGGATCACTTCCTTTTACCAGGTACAAAAATAAACTCAAGATGGATGAGATAATTAAATGTAAAACTTAAAATTACAAAAACCCTAGAAGAAAACCTAAGAAATACCATTGTGGATATTGGCCCTGGCAAAGACTTTATAATAAAGACTCAAAAAGCAATTGCACAGCGACAGAAATGATCAACAGAGTAAACAGACAACCTACAGAATTGCACAGAAAAAGAAACTATCAACAAAGTAAACAGATAACCTACAGAATGGGATAAAATACTTGCAAACTATGCAACTGACAGGGGTCCAGCAACCACGATCTATAAGCACTTTAAACACATTAACAAGCAAAAAACAAATAACTACATTAAAAAGGGGGCAAAAACATGAACAGACAGTTCTCAGAAGAAGATATACACATGGCCAACAAGGCCATGAAAAAATGCTCACCATTGCTAATTGTTAGAGAAATGCAAATCAAAATTACAGTGAGATGCCATCTCACATCAGTCAGAATGGCTACTATTAAAAGTCAAAAAGTAACATGCTGACAAGGTTTTAGAGTAAAAGTAATGCATATACACTGCTGGTAGGAGTGTAAATTAATTCAGCCACTGTGAAAATCAGCTTGGCTATTTCTCAAATAAACACCATCTGAAGGAGCAATCCCTTTACTAGGTAGGTATCAAAGGAATATAAATAATTCTATAATAAAAACAGATGCATACATATGTTCATCACAGCACTATTCAAAATAGCAAAGACATGCAACCAACCTAAATGCCCATCAATGATAGACTGGATAAAGAAGATGTGGTACATATTCACCACAAATACTACAGAGCCATAAAATGAATAAGACCATGTCCTTTGCAGCAACATGAATGGAACTGGAGTCCATTATCCTAAGCGAACTAATGTAGAAATAGAAAATGAAATACTACATGTTCTCACTTATAAATGGGAGCTAAATGTTGAGTATACATGGACACATAGAAGGGAACAATAGACACCAGGGCTTTCTTGAGGGTGGAGGTTGAGAGGAGGGTGAGACTTGAAAAGCTACCTGTTGGGTACTATGCTTATTTCCTGGATAACAGAATAATCTGTGCATCAAACCCCTGTCATACACAACTTACCTATATAACAAATGTGCATATGTACCCCTGAAGCTAAATAATACTAAAAACAATAATCACGATAAATCAAAAGAGAGAGAGAATCTACATTACAATAATAGAAGAGCACTTCAGCACTCCAACTGCTAGCAATGGACAGATCATCCATGCCAACTATCGGCAAAGAAACATTGGAGTTAAACTGTACTATAGACAAAACAAACTAATTTTTTAAAAGAATATTCCATCCAACTGCTGCAGAATACAGTTTCTTCTCATCAGCACATCGTATATTCTTCAGGATAGACCATATGTTAGGCTACAAAACATGTTTGAAGAAATTCCAAAAAAGTCAAAATTGTATTAAATATATTTTCTGAGCACAATAGAATAAAACTAGAAATTAGTAACAAAATGCACTTTGGAAACTGTACAAACACATTTTAACAACATGTTCCTAAATGATTACTAGATCATTGCCAAAATTAAGAATTAAAAATTTTCTTAAAATAGAAACACAACAGAACC
Source organism: Piliocolobus tephrosceles (assembly GCF_002776525.5). NCBI lineage: Eukaryota > Metazoa > Chordata > Mammalia > Primates > Cercopithecidae > Piliocolobus > Piliocolobus tephrosceles. The sequence continues at coordinate 101,935,752 of NC_045441.1, forward strand.
TCATACATCATAAGTGCTATTAAGGACATTTATAGCAATAAATACATATATCAAAAAGTAGAAAGATTATATAGAAATAACTTAATGATGCACTTTAAGAAAGTAGGAAAGCAAGAACAAACCAAAATCAAAATTAGTAGTATAAAGGAAATAATAAAGATCAATGTATAAATAAATAATGTTGAAACTAAAAACGTAAAAAAAATAGAATTAAGTTTTTTTTTTAAAAAAAAAGGATAAACAAAATCAACAAACCTTTAGCTAGACTAATGAAAAAAGAGAAAAGATCCAAATAAATAAAATTAGAGATGAAAAAGGAGACATTACAACTTATACCACAGAAATACAAAGGATCATTAGAGACTATTAGGGATAACTATATGCCAATATATTGCAGAACTTAGAAAAAATAATACATTCCAGGAGGCATAAAACCTGCCAAGACTGAATCATGAGAAAATAGAAAACTTGAAAAGACCAATAATAAGATACAAAGCAGTAATAAGTCTCCCATCAAAGAAAAGCCCTTGACCTCATGGATTTATTACTGAATTCTATGAATCATTTAAAGATGAATTAACACTAATTCTACTCAAACTATTTCAAAAAAGTAAAGAGGTGAAAGACTTCCAAATTTATTCTAGGAGGCTGGAATTACCCTGATAAGAAAACCAAACAAAGACACACACACAAAAAGAAAACTACAGGTCAATATTCTGAAAGAACATGAAAGCAAACATTCTCAACAAAATATTAGCAAACAGAATACAAGGGCACATTAAAAAGATAATTCACCATGATCAAGTGGGATTCATCCCAGGGGTGTAAGGATGGTTCAACAAATGTAAATCAATAAATACGAAACAGCATATAGGCAGAGTCAAAGAGGAATGTCATATGACCATTTTAATATGAGCTGAAAAAGCATTTGATAGAATTCAACATCTCTTCATGAGAAAACCCTCAATAGATTGAGTATAGAAATAACATAACTCAGCAAGATGCAGGATACATGTGATAAGCCCACAGCTAATATCCTACTTAACAGGGGAAAATCGAAAGCCTTTATACTAAGATCTGCAACAAAATAAGAATGCCACTTTCCCCAATTTAATTCACCATAGTACTAAATATCCTCAACAGAGCAAGTAGGTGCGACAAAGAAATAACCAGCATCTAAATTGGAAAAGAAGAAGTCAAATTATCTCTCTTTTCAGACTTCATGCTCTTGTATTTACAGCGACCTAAAAACTCCATCAAAAAATTCTGAGATGAGGCCAGGTGTGGTGGTTTATGCCTGTAATCCCAGCACTTTGGGAGCCGGAGGCGGGCAGATCACCTAAGGTCAGGAATTCAAGACCGGCATGGCCAACCTGGTGAATCCCTGTCTCTACTAAATAACACACGAATTAGCTGGGCGTGGTGGTGGCCACCTGTAATCCCAGCTACTTGGGAGACTGAGGCAGGGAGAATTGCTTTAACCTTAGAGGCAGAGGTTGGAGTGAGCTAAGATCATGCCACAGCACTCCAGCCTGGGAGACAGAGTGAGTCTCTGCCTTAAAAAAAAAAAAGAAAGAAAGAAAAGAAAAAAAGAAAAAAAAAATTCTAAGATGAAAAACAAATTTGGTAAAGTTACTTGATATAAATTAACATATGAAAACTTATGTGTTTCTATGTGGTAACATCAATCTGTAAAAACAAATCAAGAAAGCAATCTCATTTACATTAAGTACAAAAAACCTCTAGCGATCAATTTAACAAAGAAGTGAAAGACCTATAAAACCCTGATGAAATAATTGAAAGATGACACAAAAAAATGAAATGATATCTCCTGCCCATGGGTTGGAAGATTTACTTAATATTGTTACAATATCTATGCTTCCTAAAGTGGTCTAAAGCTACAATGCAATCTTTATGAAAATGCCAATGACATTTTCCACAGAAATAGAATAAAAATCTTAAAATTTACATAAAACCTGCAGAGATGCCAAAGAGCTAAAGCAATCTTTAGCAAAATGAATAAAGCTGGAGGTATCACACTATCTGATTTTAAATTGTACTGAAAAGCTATAGTAATCAAAACAGCCTGGTACTGCTCCAAAATAGACACCAATGGAACAGAATGGAGAATCCAGAAATAAATTCATACACTTGCAGCCAATTCAATTTTGACAAAGGTGACAAGAACATATACTGGGGAAAGGCCAGTTTTTAAAATAAATGGTGCTAAGACTGGATATCCATATGCAGAAGAATTGAACTAGATCCCTTTCTTTCACCATACACAAAAATTAACTCAAAATAGATTAAAGGCTTAAATGTAAGACCTGAAGGTATGAAACTGCCGGAAGAAAACCTTGGGGAAGCACAACAGGACATTGGTCTGAGAAAAGTTATTTTTGGGTAAGACCTCAAAAGCACAGGCAACAAAAACAAAAATAGAGAAGTTGGATTGCACCCAGGTAAAGAGCTTCTGCAGAGAAGTGAAGCAATTAGCAAAGTACAGAGACAACCTATGGATTGAGAGAAAATACTTGTGAGCTATCTATATAAAAAGGGATTAATAACCAGAATATATAAAGAGCTCAAACAATAGCCAAAAAAACTAACATGATTTTAAAAATTGAGAAAAGTTATGAATAGATATTTCTCAAAAGAAGACATACAAATGGCCAATGGACTCATGAAAAAAATGCTTAACATCACTAATAATGAGGAAAATCAAATAAAAACCACAATGAAATTTTGTCTCATCCTCGTTAGAATTATTTTTATCAAAAAGGTGAAAAATAACAAATGTTAGTGAAGATGTAGCGAGAGTGGAATATTTTGTACACTGTTGGTGAGAATGTAAAGTAGTACAGTCACTGTGGAAAATAGTATGAAAGTTCCACAAAAACTAAAAATATAACTATTATATATATCCAGCAGTCCTCTGCTGAGTTTTTTTCCAAAGGAAAGGAAAGGTAATCAGTATATCCAAGAGATATCTGCACACCCACATTTATTGCAGCATTACTCACAATAGCCAAGATATGAAATTAACCTAAGTATTCATCAGTGGGTGAAAGGATAAGGAAAATATGGTATAAATACACAATAGAGTATTATTCATGTATAATAAAAAATAAAATCCTGTCATTTGTAGCAACATGAATGGAGCTAGATGTCATGCTAAGTGAAATAAGACAGGCGCAGAAAGACAAATATTGTACGGTCCTACTCATGTGGGAAACAAAAAAGTGGATCTCATGGAGGTAGAGAGTATAATTGTGGTTATAAGAGACTGGGAAGAAAAGTGAAAGGGAAGAATAAAGAAAGGTTAGTTAAGGGGCACAAAAATTCAGTTAGATACAACAAATAACTACTAGTGTTCTAGAGTACTGTAGAAAAATTATTGTTAATAATTCATTGTATGTTTCAAAATAGCTAAAAGAGAAGAATTGTAATGTTTCTAGCACAAGGAACAGATAAATGCGTAAGCAGTGGATATCCCAATGACATTGATTTGATCGTTAAAGATTGTATACAGGTATCAAAATATCACATATACCACAAAAATATGTGCACTGTAACATACCCATAAAACAAAACAAAACAAAAATGTTTGACTTTTTTCTACAGCAATTAATAAGAAATGAGAGTAGGGTCTTATTCTTCTTTTGCTTTTCTTATTTTTGATATCACATAAAAAGTACAAGGAATTTTCTACTCGAAGTTCCTGCTCACCTGCTCATCCATTTTAAATATCAGTTGGCACATATTAAAGTGTCATGTTCAAAGTATTGTGCTGCTGCTGACGTTTATAAGTGTGAGTTGATTGGAAAAAGTCATTATTCAGCTTCCTCTGAAAATCACCTATCAAGATGCAAGAACCTAAAGCTTTCCCTCAGGGAAGTCATCTAAATTCCATCTTTGCCTGTCATTTTTTCTCAGTTCCTGTCATTAAAATATATAGTACCTATTGATCATTCTGCCACATTTTTAGAGTGCTTTTGAAACTGGAAATCTGTGAACTTAATTTTATTATTTAGAGTATTTTGAAAAAGGTCTTCATTCAGCTTTGCTACATGTACATAGAAGTTACCTTCAAAGGCAGAACCAGCCATCCACTAGGTAAAGTAAGTGGATTAGGGATCACCCACTTGGTATGATTTGAGGAGTTCTGGGAAGTCCCGTCTCCCCTAGTCAATAATGCAGTTTGCTTATGCTTAGAATTTAATTCCTAGAGTTCCAAACTTTTGGGCTTTGTAGATAAGAATTTGTGAACAGTACTCCTGGGAGAAAGAGCAGAATACCTAAAGGTCATTTATTCTTTATAGATACATGAAAATTCCTTTTCAGAGAGCAAATTTCCAGAGGAAAAAAGATGAGAAACTAAAAAGATCTTAGGACTAGAAAACAGGATAGAGAAAATGGTTTCCCCAAGGATATAAAGAATAAATAGTTCTGGAATATTGAAATGTTACCAAATTTACCTACTTCACAGATTTGCTTTATACTAACCTCAGAAGAGGGCCACTTCCCTTGAAGTAGACCATTTCGTCTGAAGGGCTACATTACTGAAAATGTTTGCAATGGTTAAAGTGACTATTTTGAGAGAAGAGTCATTCTTAGATGTTATTCTCTGATTTAATTAGCCAGCTGGAAGAAAAGCGATCTTTAGTTAATGCCTAAATTTCCATGCTAAGCGTCTTTAAGAACAGAAGAAATACCCTCAATGATAGAGTCAAGGCTGTCTCATTCACCCAATGGTAGGAAACAACCAACCACAACTTCAAATTTACTCAACAACAGCGCTTAGCCTCACAAGACGAGTTATGCAAAACAATTTTCTCTTACCTTTATCTGGCAACTTGTTCAGGATTCTTTCAGGCTTCTGGAAAAATAAACCGAGTAGTTTATAAAAACCAGGGATTTATTTCTTATAGTTCCAGAGGTTGAAATTTCCAAGATGTAGGAACTAGCAGATTCAGTGTCCGGTGATGGCCCACTTTCTGATTCATCAATGGTGGCTTATTGCTGTGTCCTCACGAGGTGGAAGGTGGAAACAAGCTCCCTCTTGCCTCTTTTATAAGGGTGAAGGCCTATCTCTAAATACCACTACCTGGGAGGTTAGGATTTCAACATACGAATTTTTTGGGGAACCCAAACATTCAGACTATAACAGGTACCATTTCTGATCATGAATTACTGAATGGAGTTGACGCTGCTCTGTTTTTTCACTACTAAACTCAGCTAACTTCAACCATTTCATAAACTTGATGCTGGCAATTACAAGAAGAATAAAGAATTAAACAACATAAACTAATAAGCAAAATGAGACTGCACACCTGAAATTTTCTATTAGACTACGACTAATGAGATGACTTTGAAAAAGTCTTTCCATTTTTCCAGGTTTCAGTTGTTCTCTTGAGTAGAAGAACAGGGTTGCTCTCAATGATATCTATAATTAGGGTGAGGTATATCTTCCAAGGAAGTACTCTTTTGAGAGCAGAAGGAAGCAGTATTAATAACTACACCAAAAACACAGGCAGAAACAAGGTATACCTCAGGAAAACTAATATGTTATGATTACTTCACCTAAAATGTACAGAAACCTCTTGAAAGTTCTTGTCAGTGTAGTGTCTAGGAACTTGTCTCCTCCTCATAACAGTGATGAGCACTCAAAAGACATTCTACACAATGTTACTCTTATGTGTAACCATAATTAGCTGCTTGAGTGGTAAACAATGGAGTTCTTCATCTGGCAAGCTAGAATTGGAACTTAAACATTGTGGTTTCCATCTGTCTGTTAATTTTAAAGGAGAAGTTTTAATACTGGAAGTAAGTGTTCAGAGATAAAAAAAAATAGTCATTCTGAATGTGAGAGTAGAGTGAAGCTGAAGCAGGTAGAACATTTATCTCTGTCACATTTACTTAGCATAGTGGCCATCATAAAATAGACACTCAGCAAAACTCTTTTAAATGAATCTTCTGTTTCTTAGCTGACCATTAGTGTTTGACAGATCTCAAACCCTAATTTTCACTCTTTGATCATTATAAGTAATCCAGAATGGAAAACCTATTTCCAATAAAGATTCAAGGTGACTCATTAACATATTTATTAATTAGAGAAATAAAGTGCTATTGAACTTCTTGATGGTAAGAGAGAAATGTATAAGGAGCTTTGTTTCAATAACTTGTGGATTCTGAACATTAAATATTCTTTTTTTATTTTACTTTTTGTGGTTAGAGAAGGGAGGAGAGAGGCATTTCATGAAACAGAAAACAATTCTTGGAGAGAGATTTATTCAGTAATGTTGCGAAAGCATCATAGAACAGAAGGAAAGACACTCAGCCTTGGGGAAAAAGAGAACAGGGACAGGTGTGGGGACCTCAGCAGAGGAGTTTATAAATCGTCTCTCTAGAACATGGCTATTAACATGCCTTAGCCCAGTCCAGTCCTGTGGCTCTTTCTTCAGATTTCTATTCCCTGGAAGAGATATAATTGACAACATTTCATTCTATTGCTTTTATTTCTAGACCAATCATCTGTAGTGGGAAAAGAAGAATCAGTTTTCATAGATACAGCCATTGAAGGATTTACTGTGAGTCAAGTAGCCATCTAAATATATGTGCCAAATACAATGTTGCATCTCAAATTAAAATACATTAAAATATGGGGGTGTTACAGCCAACTAAATATGGTCTGAGAAGGACTCCATACTTCTACATTTGAGTCCTTCTGGACGAACTGCAACCTAACTTACTAAGTAGACAAGATTGGGCTGAGTGCCATGGCTCAAGCCTGTAATTCCAGCACTTTGGGAGGCCAAGGCGGGCTGATCACCAGGTCAGGAGATCGAGTCTGTCCTGACTAACATGGGGGAATCCCGTCTCTAATAAAAATACAAAAAAAAAAAAAAAAAATAGCCGGACATGGTGGCAGGCAACTGTAGTCCCAGCTACTCCGGAGGCTGAGGCAGGAGAATGGGGTGAACCTGGGAGGCGGAGCTTGCAGTGAGCCGAGATCGCACCACTGCACTACAGCCTGGGCAACAGAGTGAGACTCTGTCTCAAAAATAAATAAATAAATAAATAAATAAATAGATAAATAAATAAAATAAAATAAGTGACAAGATTGAAAACCTAACTAGGAGTATGCACCTGTAACAATAGCTGAGTCTTGGCCAATCCCAGCAGCCATACTTCAACCACTCTTACACTGCTGAGTGTTCAAATAAGGCAAATGCAAACCTCTAACCAAACCAGCTGTTTCTGTACCTCACTTCCAATTTCTGTAGGTCATTTTTTTTTTTTTTTTCTGTCTATAAATCTTCTTCCATCACATGGCTACACTGGAGCCTCTCTGAACCTACTGTGATTCTGGGGGCTGCCTTATTCACAGATCATTCATTGCTCAATTAAACTCCTTTAAATTTAATTTATTTGGGTTTTCCAAGGCACAGACCCTGAGAAAAGTATTTTGAGTATAAGAAATTTATTTGGAGGACAATCCTTGAAAATGCCAGTAGAGAAATGTGGAAATGTAACAACAAAAGAAAAGAGGCCAATGAAGAATATTTTATCGAGCAAGTTACTGCTGTTGTGTCTGGAATTGGTGGGTTCTTGGTCTTGGTGACTTCAAGAATGAAGCTGTGGACCCTCCCGGTGAGCGTTACAGATCTTAAAGGCAGCACCTCTGGAGTTGCTTGTTCTTCCTGGTCTAGCTGGCTTCAGGAGTGAAACTACAGACCTTCATGGTGAGTGTTACAGTTCATAATGGGCAGCGTAGACCCAAAGAGTGAACTGCAGCAAGAGTTAGTGCAAAGAGTGAAAGAACAAAGTTTCCACAGTGTCCTGGGTGACCTGAGCAGGTTTCCACTGCTGGTTGGGGCAGCCTGCATTTATTCCCTTATCTGACCCCACCCACATCCTGCTGATTGGCCCTTTTTACAGAGAGCTGATTGGTCTATTTTACAGAGAGCTGATTGGTCAGTTTTGACAGAGTGCTGATTGGTGCATTTACAATCCTTGAGCTAGACACAGAGTGCTTGCTAGATGGAAAAGTTCTCCAAGTCCCCACTAGTTTAGCTAGACACAGAGTTAGCTAGATACAGAGTACCCATTGGTGTATTTACAAACCTTGAGCTAGACACAGAGTACTGATTGGTGTATTTACAAACCCTGAGCTAGACACAGAATACTGACTGGTGTATTTACAAACCCTGAGCTAGACACAGAATGCTGATCGGGGTATTTACCATCCTCTAGCTAGACATAAAAGTTCTCCAAGTCCCCATCTGGCTCAAGAGCCCAGCTGGCTCACCTAGTGGATCCTGCATGTTGGTTGCAGGGGGAGCTGCCCACCAGTCCGGACCTGAGCCTGCACTCCTCAGCCCTTGGGCGGTGGATGGGACGGACGCCAGGGAGCAGGGGACAGCACCCATCGGGGAGGCTCAGGCCGCTGGGGAGCCCACCTCCAGTGGGGGAGCTCAGACATGGCGGCCTGCAGGTCCCGAGCCCCGCCCCGCAGGGAGGCAGCTAAGGCCCCGGCGCTGGCTGGCACTGCTGGGGCGCCCTGTGCAATGTCCGCAGCTGCTGGCCCAGGTGCTAAACCTCTCACTGCCCTGGGCCGGTGGCGCAGTCCAGCCGCTCTGTGTGCGAGGCCTGCCGAGCCCGCACCAGCGCCTGCCGGAACTCGCACTGGCCTGGGAGCACCGCGCAAGCAGCCCGCGTTCCGCCGGGCGCCTCTCCCTCCACACCTCTGCACAAGCAGAGGGAGGGGGCTCCGGCCTCAGGCAGCCCAGAGAAGGGCTCCCACAGTGCCGTGGCGGGCTGAAGGGCTCTTCAAGTGCTGCCAGAGTGGATGCAGAGGTCGAAGAGGCGCGGAGAGTGAGGGCTGCTCGCACATTGTCACCTCTCACTGTGAGCAAACAGACTTTAATATCACTAAAAGGTTCTGAGAAACGATGTAGAATATACATCAACTCATTGGTGTTATCAATGGAGCCATGCTTCTGGGGAGATTTCGTTCTCTTATACTTCTGTGCTGATTGTGCAAAGACAGAGTAGTTACCAGCAGTCAGGGTAAACAGCTTGAGCAAAGAGAGATTGTGCTGTTGGTTGTGAGTAGTCTTGCAAGCAAGTAAATAAACAACCGTGGAGGGAATATTGGTGCAATATAATAGCACAGTCTTTGGGACAGGTACTGGGAAAAATAAAGTTAGATCCTTAACCCAGGTATTTCACTGAAAAACATTATGTGACTTAATGAGTAAATCATAAAAAATAAAGCTGTAATGATCTTGTAATAAGATATATCAGGTTATTTATTTAACATCAAATAAAACATGATTGACAAAAACAGAAATAGAGCATGTGTATATGTAGCTCAAAGTAAATAAAGTTAAAGGCATGCTATGAACCAGGAAATATTTGTAGCTTATATGATGAACAAAAGCAACATTATATTTAAAATTATGTCTTTTTTTTTTTTTTGAGATGGAGTCTCGCTCTGTCGCCCAGGCTGGAGTGCAGTGGAGCCATCTTGGCTCACTACAACCTCCGCCTCCCAGGTTCAAGCAATTCTCCTGCCTCAGCCCCCCGAGTAGCTGGGACTACAGGTGCCCGCCACCACCCCTGGCTAATTTTTGTATTTTTAGTAGGGATGAAGTTTCACCATATTGGCCAGGCTGGTCTCAAGCTCCTGACCTCGTAATCCACCCCCCTTGGCCTCCCAAAATGCTGGGATTACAGGCGTGAGCCACCGCACCCGGCCTAAAATTATGTCTTAATAAGAATACATTGATTACTCCAATGGAAAAATAAACTGTGGACACTAAAACTGAAGTGCAAATGCCCAATAAAATTATGGAAAAAAAATGTTTAGTTTTTCTTATAATTAGACAGGTAAACACACCAGTTTTTGCCTACTGAATTAGTAAATTTTAGAAAGTCAAATCTTAAATGGACCTATAAATCAGTTAGTTCTTTCCAGATTTACTTTGTAAATTTCACTCATCTTCTTTTGTGGTACCTAAAATAACTATTATATTAATTATTCTGCCAGTTTTTCCTTTTTTGATTCTCACAAAGATCCTTCCAAAGTAAGCATTCGAACTGACATAAATATGCATAGGATGTAAGTGTTGGCTCCCAAACACCATAGAATTTATTTTGTAAAGTTCTGCTTTCCCACGTTTCCTAAAATTGCTTCTGCAACAAGCAAATAGCAAGGTCTGTATTTGAGGAGATAAATTTGATTGTGGAGGCTTTGGAAATCAAAAAAAGGAAATTGTTTATCAGTTTATTATCAGGCTATTTATCTGTTTGTCGTCCCACTCCATGAAAAGGAGAAGTTATATAGTGAAAATCATGTGAAGAAAAAAAATGTATTTTGGCAGATTTTGAAGGATTATTTGGCATGGAAAGAACCAGAAATAACAAGGTAACCCGGGAGTGTGACTTGGAATGATGGAAATGAGAATTGAGGGTGATAATGGTCAGAGAGGAAAAGATGTTTTACAAGCTATATATTTTATATATATATATATAAAATATATGGGTATATTAATATGTATTTTTATTATCAATTTTATTATTTTATTAACTGGTTTCCCTTGTATATCCTACATCTTCAAGCAAATATATATATGTGTGTGTGTATATATATATATATAGAGGGAGAGAGAGAGAAAGAGTTGAATATTCAAACTGTGTTCAAATAAAGCAAATGCCAACCTTTAACCAAACCAGCTGTTTCTGTACCTCACTTCCAATTTCTGTATATATGTATATATACACACACACACACACAAACACACACACACACACACACACAGGTTAAACAAGGGAAATCAGTTGATAATAAAATGCCTATAATTAATCTACATTTAGAATATGTCAGTACATTGACAACATTAATGAGGATATGCATTATTCTGGAATGAACATGTTCCTCCCCAAATAGCTTCAAAAGAATGGAAAGCATAGCAAAGCTTTGGATGAGCTAAATTTCAGAGACAAACTCTTTCTTTCCTCTTTTATATATAGAATTTTCTCAGAATGTAGGCTTAAAATCATAAGGATAGAATAGCTTGGCTTCTATATTCCTTCCACATATGAAAAGGCTGATATTAGTATTTCTAAAATACAATTTGCCAAGACACCCCAAATAAAGCTGAAAATACTAAAAGTAGGAAAAGTTTACTTAAGGGATACTTTTCAGAGATTTTATTTTTTATTAAATGTGCAATGTCTAAATTGTAATTTTTATAGTAATTTAGTTTTTAGTGTATTTTAGTGTATTCAACTCTGCTGAAGTATACATATTTATTGGGAAATTATGGTTATAATGCAAAATAAGAATGAAAATTTAATTTTACATGGCCTTAAGATTATTCATAATAATGAAGATGAAAGCTTGTAAAACATAGGACATTGAAAATGCATTTTAACATTCATTGTGCAGTCATTAACTTTCTCTCTATACCTCTTTAAACTGTATTTTAATCAAGAAGTGTTAAAGCTTGAAATTACTGCTTGATATTCCAGAGCATCTGTTTTTTTAAGCAGCACTCTAATTTCCATCACCTAAGAGGCAGACAGGATATACCAGCAATCCAGGAAGGACAGAAACAAGGAAGAGGAAGGGGCTTCACAGAATAACAGAACAGCACGAGGCACCAAGTATATATATGTTGCTCTGAAAAATTGAATGGTTACCAATAAGATGATAATTAATATATTCATTAATATATTTAGTTATGAAGAAAATAAATGGTTTTACTTATATGTGACACAATTGGTACAGTAATCAAGTTATTAGCCATTCAACTTATAGTTTGCTTCAAACTAAAGACTAATTTCCAAAGTAGAGAGGATATTTTGTCAAATGGTGACCTTGTGACTAGCTCATGTGTATTCTATTCTTATAAATACTTTTTCTCTATGTTAAGAAAAGTGACAATTTTTTGGCTGGCTCACTTCACTCCCTTTGAAGGCAGCAAGCATAGAGCTGACATGACTGGTGTGTTCAAGGTGTATAATCTGCTTAGGGGAGTCAGGCTGGAACAGTCAACCCATCTGAGATGGTTGTTTTTAAGAAGCCATCAATGAATGCAAAGTGTTTTTGTTTTGTTTTGTTTTGTTTTCTTTTGTGAGCTTTTTCATATATTCAAGCCAAGCCAGTCCTGTTTCTGGTCTCCTCTGTGTTTGGAGCCATGGTTGTTTTTGTTGGGAGTAGCCATTTAGCTCTGGACATAAATATCCATTTGTTGAGCCCAGTTTGGTGTCACCCTTTCCTTTGTTTACTGACTGGACTTTTATTTGGGTAGGCCTTGGTGAAGTCCTGATATGGTTGTCAGGTGATCTCTGTATGTCAGCTCAATCTTTGTTCAGAAAAATTCTTTTAAAATCACCCCCAGAGAGGAATCTAAATGAAGTCCTGCTCAATCCAAATGTGGGAAACTAGAGAGATAAATAGGTAGATACAGGTAGAGATAAATAGGCAGATGGATGAAATTCAGCAAGTGAAGGTGGTAAAATATGAGTATACTTGTATATCTGATAAATAAAGTTAGTAAGGAAAAATTTACTTGTCTTTATAAGAAGTATTTTATTAAATTAGGTAGTTCCTCTAATTTTCTTACTCCTATTTGTTTTCTTTGTTGACTGTAGATCTATAATTTCCAAGTACCTGTGGCTCAACCACAAGCATCCCAAGCACATATTAAAAAGTCTACAGATAATATCTCTGACACTAACAATGTATTTTAATGTCATTTATTAAGAGGTTAGTATTTACATATAAACTTACATACAAAATATTTCAATGTTAAACAAATCAGAGAAGGTAATTTACTACATCCCTTGTTCTGCTTCTACGTTGTCTAGGTGAGTTCATCTGTCTAGGGTAGTTATTTGTGTGAGTAGCCAGCTTTGAGTGAGGAGGGAAGGCTGACTAGACATCAGACGTTACATAATATTTGGGGTTAGCAAACTCTTTTGGGAATTATTTAAATCCATTTTTGTTCTGTAGATATTAGCTATGGTGAATGACTAATTTTTGTTCGTTTCTTCTTTATTTTTACTTGCTAAAAAGGAGATTTGGACAAAATGAAAATTTTGGAATGAAGGCTGGATCTGATTATCTTAGATAATGGAAAGTCTTTGTAGATAAGAAAGGGAAAGAATTACACTGTTGCTTGGGGGTATAAATTTGTTCAACCATTATGGAAAACAGTGTGGCAATTCCTCAAAGACCTAAAAACCATTCGACCCAGCAATCCCAAGACTAAGTATAAACCTAAAGGAATATAAATCATTCATGTATCATTCTATCATAAAGATTCATGTATGTGTATGTTTATTGCAGCACTGCCCACAATAGCGAAGACATGGAATCAACCAGAATGCCCATCAGTGGTAGACTGGATAAAGAAAATGAGGTTCATATTAACCATGGAATACTATGCAGCCATAAAAAAGAATGAGATCTTGTCTTTTGTGGGAACATGGATGGAGCTGGAGGTCATTATCCTTAGCAAACTAATGCAGGAACAGAAAACTAAATACTTTGTAAGTGGGAGCCAAATAGTAACTTACACAAAGAAGGAAACAACAGACACTGAGGTCTACTTAATGGAGGAGGGTGGGAGGAGTGAGAGGAAAATAAAAAATGACCTGGGTGAAGAAATGATTTGTACAACAAAGCCCTGTGGCATGAGCTTACCTCTATAACAAATCTACACATATAACCCTTAACTTACAATAAAAGTTAAAAAAAATAAGAAAGGAAAGGAACTGGAGGATATTGAAAAAGGACTTTGCCTAAAATGGGTTATGACGCTGAAGTGGAAAAAAGAAAACTGTGTGCATAATTTTGAATTCTTGGAGTTAAAATATCTGCACTTCTATGATGGTAATGCTCTATCAATTTTGGCTCATATTATTCTTTTATTCCCAGTTGTGTTTAGTGCCTGCAGTTTCTGTCTTATATTCCTTTCCTCTTTATGCCTCTCTATGTCACCTTCATCCTCACTCACCTCCTTCACAATCTCTCTCCTCTCTCTCTCTCTCATACACACACACACATACACACACACAGAAGAAGAGGTGATGCTGAAGAGAAATGGCTCTCTCTGTCACACACACACACACATACACACACACACAGCAGAAAAGGTGATGATGAAGAAAAATGAGGAGACAGATTTAGAACAAAGAGCTATTTTTTAAAATGTAGTTCACTTCCTAGCAAAGTGCTGGGTAAAGCAGTATTTATAGTTATCTTATGCTTTGTATAATTTTCACTTTTTTTCCTTCTTTCTCATTAAATGTGTTTTTTCTTACAAACAGGAATATCTGTAATCTCTGGCTCATAGACATTGATGGCTTCCTATATACATATAACCGCAACAGATATGGTCTTCTCTTGTTACCTTAAATTTTTTGCTTCCTTCTTCCTTTCTTCTGTTTTTTTTTTTTTTTTTTTTTTAACATCCAATAGTCAAAACAATATGCATATCTAGATACCTTGACAGGTGGCTTTTTTTTTTTTTTTTTTACCTAGTCAAATAATTATTCTTTGGTTGTTATATAAATTGCTTCAATTAAGAGATTGTCCCTTGATCTATGTGAAATATTTTCAAATGATCATATTTCTAATAGTTTGGGGAGGGACTAAGGAGGATATTGCAGAGGCCAGCCAAAAACTTGGGACTATAGCTATAGAGTCAGCTAGTAAGCTAATGGATAAGATTGACTTAAAAAGGGCATGAGAAAAACCGGTCTACACTGACCTATAGTACTGGATCAGGAATCCAGTTTTTCCTTTCTTTTTTGTTTTTGGAAATCACATTGTATATAATAACTAATGGCTCATAAGTGTTTAATATACTTGAAGTTAGTATCAGCCCTTAAAATTTCTAGTAAAGAGGGAAAGTTATTGTTGGTTTTACCTGTGATTGTTTTTGCTTCTTGAGAACAAACTTCATAGTAATAAATTATGGCTATAATTATTATGAGCTATAAATTGAAACATTTTATAGATTAAAAATTTGCTAAAGGACTTTTTATCCTTATAAAATTTATGAGTATGTTAATATTCTACTGAAAAATTGCTGAGAAGACAAATTCATAATTATAAATGACTTAATGTAATAAAAATGTTGATTCAAGTAATTATTTACTTAAAGCTTAAGTTTGCCGAAGAGCTTCTAGCAAATTTTTTATTAACGTCACATAATAAAGTAATTGTGTTACTTTTAATTAAGTTCTCAGAGTAGTTGCAGTATACTAGTATGATTTTTCTTCCTTCTGGGCTTTTGAAAAAAAAACTGGCTTACCTAAGCTCTTTATTCAGGATGTCAGAGTGTGAAGCATTTAGAAATACAAGATATTTGCCTATTAATGCTTGAGTTAGAAAAATACAGTTATGTTTTCAAGGTACTGGAGAAGTACAGGGGAGGGTAATTAAGATACAGCTCTTCAGTACTAAATAATTTCTGGATGATACATTTCTCAAAGAATAAGATTTACCTCTTGATTGAGAATTCTCTGGTGAGAACCAGGACAACTAATGACTTGGAAATATAATCATTAGATTGAAAATAGGAAGTTAGGAAAACATATTTTTAAAACATTAAATATCACATTTTCATACGACCTTAATAGATGTTTCTAATAATTTAAATTTAGAGTATTACTGAAAATTCCTTTCCTTTGACATGATGAGATTTCTAGTCAACCTTCTAAAGAAGAATGAAATATATCCATTTTCTACACTATATCTGCATCCTTAGAAACTCATAAAACACACTATGGTGAAAACCTAACTAGATTCGACCCAGGATACTAATTTTCCTAAACCTCCTAAGTTTTCTCCAAATCACCATCAAAGAGTAAAGTTACAATGTGCCTTATGAAAAGTGGTGATTTTAAATGCCCTTGAGTTTAAGAAATCTTTGTTTAAACAAAAATGCATAAAGAAAGTAAACATGAAAACCAGAATAATATTGAACTGCCCTCCTTAGATCTGGCCCTCTAGCTCTGAATTTTTCTCTCTTCACACATGTAAGGAACTCTAAAGGAGCATGTGGAGCAAAGTTTATGTAAAACGCTGGCCTACAGGACTGTTAAGAAATTATGTAGAAATTTTGCCATTTTAAAAGGCATTATTAATTTTCCTCTTAGAAAATAATCCATGAACAACGCCCTCTCAGATTTTCCTCTTCCCTCTTCTCTCACTGCTCACCTTTGTCATTTATACTAGCATGATGTGAAGTAAAACAAATGGCACCCTAGGTAAATCGGTTTTCTTTTTTATGCTTTGTTAATATTTCTAAAATTATCTTAGAACATAAAACAATTCATAACTCACAAGAATATTGCATAGGTTACATACATTAATATTTGAGTGAATGCTTTTACAGTCATTTTAATAAAAGAGTATTATTTTTGTGATTTTTAATTGCATACGTGGGCCAGAACCCAGGCTTCTACCTCTTGATTTACTGCACTTTCTCCTAGAGCAGCCTGCTGAGAATTCCACCGGCTTATTTAACAGTGTCCATGGAATACGTGAAAAGACCAAATCCAGTTCTGGGAGCAAATACAGCAATGTCTGGAAGCACTGACGCAATCACCATCTTGGGAATTAGAAACAAATGGCAGCGTTCTTTTCTATTTACTTATGTTCTTGTATATTCCATCATTTCCAGGAAGGCTTATAATCCAAGGATTCCCATATGGCTTTATTTTTGTTAGTTATGTTGTAATGCCATGCCAGAGTTTTAAATTTATTCTGGAGCCAACCACCAAATTTGAAAAAAAAAACTATTTTAAAAACACCATTTGGGCTTCTCCAACACTGCAGAGGCAGCTTGACAGCAGTTAGTCTTCCTCACCTTTCCTTTTTTCCTACGTTCTCCTCAGAGAGCTGCATTGGACTGACGCTTCTGACTCACTTTCCTGGAACTGTTCGAAAGGCATCACATAAAAGCTTCAAGGAAAGTGTTTAAACTTGTAGAAAACTAAAATGAGTTTAAATACAGTTCTTAAATGTTGCTCTTAATAGTTGAAGAATTAATGGTATATAGATGTGAACGAATGCCACTCAGAAATTAAATAGGATGTTAGAGTTTAGAATGTATCAACAAGAAAAGATAACCACAAAGAACTTCCAACTGGATAACAGATTATTTTCTTTAACATTATGTATGCATGTATCTATTTACCTATCTATCTATCAATCTATCATCTATTTATCTAATCTATTTCAGTCTCAAATAACAAAAACTAATATTCCAGCAAGTAGGATAATTTTTTAATTTTCTTTTTTCTTAGAATTTTTATTTCTTTGCTTCTTCTTGCCTTCTTCCCCTCTTCCTTCCTTCTCTCTTCTCTTTTGTCCTTCCTTCTTTCCCTTCCTTCCTTCCATCCTTCTCTTTCTTCTTTTATGATGACCTTTACCACTACACATTTTCTGCAATGAATTGGTGTCCCATGTATAGTAAAGCAGTGTAACAAACACTTACATAGCAAAATAATATTTAAACTTGTTCATAAGGTAACGTCAGTGAAATATGGATTAACCAGACTGCTCTTACATAGCCATTGATTGTTTGCTAGTCTCATTGGCCTTTATATTTCTTCTTCATTTATGAAAGAGATGGTGCTTCAGAGATTAATCAGTATTAACAGCTGTATGACGGGTTATCTACTTGCCTGGCACTTTTACTAATTCTTAGGCCTGATAATAGCTTTTCTCCCTTATGACACAGAACAATTTCTAAATGATTGACACTAAATGTTATTACAGGTACTAGTGGACTCAGGATTAATTTTAATCAAATGTCAAAGCAAGGGCTTTAAGTATGAATCAAGAACAATGCTTAAATATTGAACCATGTTTTCTGTAATATAACAAACTAGTAACTTAAATTTTATTGTATTTTGATTATTGTGTTCAGTTATATATTCCACAGAGCAAGAGATTAATTAAGCTCATTGTATTTCAAAAAGCAATTCACAAGATTGTTAACTGTAAATGTTTAAAGACATCAAGTAACTTCAAATATACAATGAATGGATAATTTCAGAAAGTTTCTAACACTACCCTTCCTGTCCCTCTCCTCCTTCTCTGTTGTTTTATAATAATCATCAGAATAGGAGTTGTCTATGCTTAAGGAATATATTTCTACAATTTTAAGTTTATTTTCACTTTTGACATGTATTAAAACTCATGCACATATTTTTCATGCTTATTATGTTATACACTTCTCTTAGAAGTTAATTTTTTAATGGAAATACAGTATTTATTTGGTTTGTCATTTTCTTTTCTTTTCTTTTCTTTTTTTTTTTTTTTTGAGACGAAGTCTCACTCTTGTCCCCCAGGCTGGTGTGCAATGGCATGATCACAGCTCACTGCAACCTCCGCCTCTCAGGTTAAAGTGATTCTCCTGCCTCAGCCTCACGAGTAGCTGGGATTGTAGGTTCCTGACACCATGCCTGGCTAATTTTTGTATTTTTAGTAGAGACGGGATTTTGCCATGTTGGCCAGACTGGTCTAGATCTCCGGACCTCGTAATCTGCCCTCCTTGGCCTCCCAAAGTGCTGGGATTACAGGCGTGAGCCACCGCGCCTGGCCTGTCATATTATTTTCTTCAGATTTTACAGAAGGTACATATAACTTCTTTTTTTAAAATACAGAAGTCAGAATTTTCTGTCTTCTGTAAAAAATCATTATAATTAATGGATATAGTAAGAAACACCAGAACAACAAATATCACATTGTATAGCTAATAATAGATAGTGCTATTTGTAAAAAGTAAGTCACTATAGGAAAACCTGGAGTCTCCTGGAATCCTAAGAATATTTAAAGGAAATAACAAAGACTTCTCTTTATTTTGATGTTTTTTATCTAAAACTCTTTATTTCCTGTATTTAGTTTATAGAACAGTAAGGGAAATTTAAGTATATTTTTAGTATTTAAAGTACAAATATGAAATATCAATTTATTGTATTTAAATAATTTGTGGAAATCAAGTGAGTAATGAAATTTAATATTAAGGTTTCAACATTCAATTTTTTTTTTTTTTTTTTTTTGAGATGGAGTCTCGCTCTGTCGCCCAGGCTGGAGTGCAGTGGCTGGATCTCAGCTCACTGCAAGCTCTGACTCCCAGGTTTATGCCATTCTCCTGCCTCAGCCTCCCGAGTAGCTGGGACTACAGGTGCCCGCCACCTCGCCCGGCTAGTTTTTGTGTATTTTTTAGTAGAGACGGGGTTTCACCCTGTTAGCCAGGATGGTCTCGATCTCCTGACCTCGTGATCCCCCCGTCTCGGCCTCCCAAAGTGCTGGGATTACAGGCTTGAGGCACCACGCCTGGCCTCAACATTCAATTTTAATCTTTAGCTCTTTCACCAGACAATAGGAACAGAACAGGCAACATGTGCAATGTTTTCAAATTTAGAAAAAGCAAATTTGCTTAAGCAAGATTTTTAAGATTATTTACTTTAGATAATCAAATTTTATTCAGAAAAATTCCAACTCAAACTTAATGCCCTATGAAGTCCTACAAAAAATGAATTTTTATGTAAAATGTTTTTTCTTAAAATGAGCTTTTAATTAGGTTAAAATAAGTTTGTTTTCTGCAGATATGTTTCTATAGTACTATAACTTTGGGTTATTTTAATGTTAACTAGACTAGACTAAAGATTTGGATTATTTGCTTTAAGTTCTGTGCAAATATGACAAATCAATCTTTAGGATGTTACGATAATGCCAGTAAGTTAGACAAAAGGATTGTTTAAATCCTGCAAGTGAGTTAAAAGCTAAGGGGAAGTCAAAGTATACCAAAGCCTAATATGTCAAAGTTGAGGTGCACTGAACTCATTTCAGTGAACTCAGTCACACTATTCAGAATGGTAACACCAACAGGAGTACCCCATGCCTGCTGTTTGGGGACTGAAAATTGTTACTTTCTTTTTTAAAATCAATTTCTATGACTCTCAAAATACATTATTGACAGTTCCTTCTTCTGGTTGAGAAACATAGAGCTTGACAATTAAATATTTCACTTACTTTTAGTAAGTTCACTTACATGGCATAAAAAGAATAGGTGCAAATGAAACAGAAAGACAGAATCCAGCTCTGCCTAATCATACACAAGTAAAGTGCACACAAATTAAAATATCTGAAATACAAAGCAAATAACTCAATGCTATCAATTTCCCAACTTGCTTTCAAAATACCTTGATTCACTTTTAAATCAGTTATTGTAATTATAAATATGTGATCTTTTGTTTCTTGTTTTAGAACTGAATTGCAACATATAATTTCCATGTGATCCTCTAGTGCTTAGCACACTTGCACAAGTAGGGACATTTCAATACAGGCTTATTTAGTTAAGGTGATTAATGGCATATTCATTCAAGAGCTTTTTAAAATGAATTTTGGGTGGTACAACTCCAGTGAAGTACTGGCTGAATTTCAATGGGGTGTGTTGATTGTTTGCAATGATGCAGAGAGACACATACACAGAGAGAGAAAGAGACAGAAGGAGACAGAGATAGAGACAGAGGGAGGAAAAATATGTGCAGGATTTCCTTTGTTTTTCTCTATCAATTTTAAGATTCTCCAGGCAAATAAGAGCTTTGTTCATAAACTTTAAAAAAAGAGCATATTTATTTTTATTACTTTGTACTTAATGACTTGCTGAGTATTGCATAGTAATTATTGAGAAATATTGTGCTTTTTCTAATGGAACTTGAGCAGTCATGGGTTAGAGTTTATGTATATTTTCTATGCATTGAAACAATATTAAATTATACCTGATAATATTTTAAGCCTTGCCTTGAGAGCCGTCTGCAACATCTGAATGATAGGCCTCAGCTTTATACTCTCTAAATTCTATTGCATGAGACTATGTTAAAGCTGACATGTTTTTTAGGAAATAACTTTTTTTCTCTGGAGAGTAGGTATCAAGTATGTCATCTGTGGCTGGTTAATTTACCACTTCACTGATCTTATTGGCTAAGTTAATTAACTGTTTTAAGCATATCCTTCATAGTACTGGTAATCATTAGAAATGAATTTTTAAAGGTATACACAAACTCAAGACTTACCAATAACAACATACACAGACATAGACATAACTTTTCAAATCACAGGCTTTAAATTAATTTGAGATGAACTTGAATATTTTCAGAAACATTGCATTATACTTATTCCCTCATAGACATTAAGGTAAGTAAGCTAAGTAGATACTCCAGGGTATAGAAAAAATCAGGGCACACTTAATCAGAGAACAAACTTTGTGAAGAAATTACCTAACCCAAAATGCTGCCTCAGATCTAGAAAATAAAAGCTTGAGATTGAGGAGAATACTGGTGGGGGATGGGGGGGGGAAAGAGGAGAACATTAAACTATTGTAGGTAAGAAAATATGAGGAAAGGAGTGTAGGACCTACACTAAGGACAAAGGAACAGAAAGATATTGAGAGAACAAGAGTGAGATTTGATCTTTCAGAGGAAAGAAATGAAATACTGCAAGCAGTTTACTTAGCTTTGCTCACTCTCACTTTACTCTTCTAAAAATGGAATTAATAATATCTAATTTCCAAGAAATGTTTTGAATATTAAGAGGAATGTTCATAAAGCATCTATAATATTACTCGACATACAGTAACTGTTGACCGTATCTAGCTCACAAAAGCACATATTAGTAATAATGAGGCAAGCCTCGTGTTTGTAACATTTGTAATCAAAATGACAACAAAATTATATTTCATAAAAACAATCTTGAAAATTTTCTACTTTAGCTGATCCAAAACTCAATGAAAACCTAAATTCCTTTTACATTATCAAGAATTAATAATCTTAAGATAAAGAGATTTTAAAACTGGAGATGTCTACACAGGAATTTTACACATTAAGTAGTTTTCCAGGTTGTAATATCAATCCTGTACAATGTCTTGAATACTTAATACAAATCTAATATGTATGGATTTTGGCCAGTATTTTTTTTTTTTTTTTTGAGGTTGAAAGAACTCAACATGCAGCGACATAGAAAAATAGGGCAGTAGAGTTGAAATGGCAAGATGTTGTATGGGCAGACTTCTTATCAGTGAAAGAATAAATTAACTTAAAAATATACTACTGATATTGCTTGTTAAGTGGTTACTCCTTGTGGTGGTTAATATTAAGTGTCAAGTTGATTGGATTGAAGGATGTAAAGTATTGCTTCTGGGTGTAGCTGGATGTTTCTGGGTGTTGCCAGAAGACATTAACATTTGAGTCAGTGGACTGGGAGAGAAAGACCCACCGTCAGGAAGGCCAACCCACAATATGGGTGGGCAGCATCCAATAGGCTGCTAGCTTGGCTAGAAAAAGCAGTCAGAAGAAAGTGGAATGAGCTGACTTGCTGAGGCTCCCAACTTTCATCTTTCTCTGGTGCCAGAAGCTTCCTGCCCTTGAAAATCAGACTACAAGTTCTTCAGATTTTTGACTCTTGGACTTGACATCAGTGATTTGCCAAGGGCTCTCAGGCCTTCAGCCACAGACTGAAGGCTGCACTGTCGGTTTTCTAACTTTTGATGTTTTGGGTCTAGGACTGAGCTACTACTGGCTTCCTTGCTCTTCAACTTACAGATGGCCTATCGTGGGACTTCACCTCATGATCATGTGAGTCAATTCTCCTTAATAAACTCCCTTTCATATATACATGTACATATATACATATCTCCTATTTTAGCTCTGTTCTTCTAGAGAACCTTGACTAATACAGTCCTCTTCTTGGCCCTATCAGTAACTCTCAGAATTTTCACCTGGATGTACCTTGATGCAAATGGTTTACAAATCTATCTTCACCTTTTATGGTCTTCAGACACATCTCACTTCTTTTGCTTTAATAGTCCTCTGAAGCCTGGATAATCTTGCCCAGGCCGTAATTAAAGGACCACCAAAATAAATATCTGAATTTTGCAATTTTAGATTCTAATCTCCCTAATTCACCTTCTCTTCTCTTTCTTTACAGTTGATTATGTTTCTCTGTCCTGTCCCATCCTACTAGCTCCTGCCCAAATATCTTTACTTTCTGTTTATACTCTCACTTATACACTCTGAAACATGGATTTGATATTTTCTGATTTCCAATTCTGGCATGATTCATGATTAATAATCAAATATTTCTCCATCTGGACAAGAATGAAAATTATTTGGCTAAGACTACTGTTTTAACTAAATCCTGAGACTTCCACTCAATCATATAGTATCCATATATACAGCTCATATATATCTTGCTGAGATTTGGACAGTTGTTTAAATGTCATTGCATCTGTCTGCAAATATTTTCTTCTCAATTTATAATTCTCTGCATTATGAGGAGTCTAGATAAGCTGTATTGGGAACTTCACTGAGTAGGCCTATTTTAGGAGTCACATCTCAGAAACAAAACCTAGGACAAGGAATCTTATCTGAGGCAACTAAAAATAGAGAAATGTGTAGAGTAGTCCCCCTTCATCCCCAGAGATACGTTCCAGGACTCCAAGTGGATGCCTGAAATCGCAGATAGTACTGAACCCTATATATACCATCATTTTTTTCTATATATACAGCTACCTACAAGAAAGCTTAATTTAATAAATTAGACACAGTAAGAGATTAATAACAATAATGAAAATAGAACAGTTAATATACTAAATAAGAGTTATGTGAATGCAAGCATGCTCTCCCTCTCTCTCTCTGATTCTCAGAATATCTCATTGTACTGCACGCACCTTCTTTCTTGTCATTTGTTGATCTGATAATCGAGATGGCTACTGAATAACTAGTATGGAGGTATTATATTCAGCATGGATATACTAGACAATGGAATGATTCATGTCTCAGGTGGGATGGTGCAGGATAGCACAATATTTTACCATGTTCCTCAGAAGTGTGCAATTTAAAATGTATGAATTTTTTGTTTCTGAGTACCACACAATGTAACTTTATAGTAAGTCTTGAAGTCCAATAGTGCCAGTTCTCAACTTTGTTCTTCTTTAATATTGAGTTGGCTATTCGAGGTCTTTTGCCTCTCCATATAAACTTTAAGAATCAGTTTTTCAATCCCCTCCCCACCCCCTACACACAAACTTACTGGGATTTCTACTGTGATTTCATTGAATCTGTACATCAAGTTGGGAAAAATTGACATCTAGACAATATTGAAGCATTTTATTTATTAATGTGGAATATCCCTCCATTTACTTAGTTCTTCTTTGGTTTCTTTTGTCAAAGATTTATAGTTTTTTTCATGTGGATCTTATATATAATTTTGTTAGATTTATCCATAAGTATTTTATTATGGGGGGTACTAATGTAAGTGATATTTTTTATTTTCAAATTCTGTTAGTTCATTGTTCATGTGTAAGAAAACTATTGGTTTTTGTATACCAACTTTGTATCCTACAACCTTGCTATCATTGTTAATTAGTTCCAGGATTTTTTTTTTTTTTTTGTCAGTTCTTTTGGATTATCTACATAGATTATTATGTCCTCTTCAAATAAATACTGGTTTATTTCTTCTTTCTCAATTTGTGTATCTTTTATTTTATTTTTGAATTGTTGTTTTATTATATTAGACATTTCCAGCATGATATTGAGAAGGTGAGAGTAGCATCCTTGCCTTGTTTCTGATCTTAGTGGGAATGCTTGCGTTTCTTACCATTAAGTATACTAGCTGCAGGTTTTTTGCAGATATTCTTTATCAAGTTTGGGACATTTCCCCTTATTCCCAGTTTACTACAATTTTTTTTTTATCATGAATGGATGTTGGATTTTGTCAAATACTTTTTCCACATGTATTGAATTCGTCATTATTTTTCTTCTTAAGCCTGTTGACATGATGGATTATCTTAATTGATTTGAAACATTGAACCAGTCCTGCATATCTGGGATAAATCTCACTTGGTTGTGTGCATAATTATTTTTATACATTGTTGGATTTAATTTTTTAATATTTTGTGGGGGGTTTTTACATCTATGTTCATGAGAGATATTAGTTTATACTTTTCCTGTAATATCTTCATCTGGTTTTTGGTATCAGAGTTTTGCTGGCCTCACAGAATGAGTTAGAAAGTATTGCCTTTGCTTCTACCTTCTGAAAGAGATTGTATAGAACCAGTACAATTTCTTCCTTAAAAGTTCACTTTTAGAATTCACCAATGAACCTTCTGTGCCTGGGGCTTTCTGTTTTGGAAGGTTATTAATTATTCATTCAATTTCTTTAAAGGATCTAAAAAAGTATGTAGTGACAGTATTATAAACCAATTAGAAATATGGGTTTTTATGCTTATACAAATGTGGACCATTCTCAATTATTAGGCAGAAATGAAGTTTAAGTTATACTTTGAGATGCAGACTTACATTATATTGTGGAATTTCATTGATGTTCTGTCAGTATATTTCAGCACTTAAACTTCTGAATAATTTAGTTAATGAATTTCATTAAACAATGTGATAGGTTACTATATCTTCTTTATATTTGAAGAGTGATATTTAGTTCCCGTATTTTGATTATTGCTTATTTATGTCTTTTTCCAGTCAGAGTATCAGATGTACACTTAAAACATTTCATTTTAAAGGTGGCATGAAGACTCTCTCTAAGCTCAACTGTTGTTTTCTTCCGAGTGGAGATTTTGTTGGTTCATGCAATGTTAGAATAGTCGGTAAACTTCCTTAAGTGCTTAAGTGTTAAGTGCTTATTTCTCATAGAACCTTATCAGTTACAACCACCTATGTTTTAGAAAGTTATGGTTCAGTGAGGAAAAAAAAGTGCAGTGTAATCATGAAAATAAGGAAAAAACATAGTTATGTGCTAAATTCTTAATGACTCCCTAAAGATAAGATTTCTATTTCAAGAAGAGGCATATGTATCTTAATAAATTCAACAGTGACACATGAAAATAATGTAAGAAAACAACTTGGGTTTTTGAGAGTAGGAGATAAAAATATCATTTAAGAAAATGTAAAATTTGCAAATTTTGTTATTAAGAATGATCTCAAAATATATAAATATAGGGTGAAGTGAGACATTATTTTAAATATATCCCTCTATTATTTTGCTTCTATTTCTCAGGAAAGACAATGCTAAGCATTACAAAGAAAATGAATTAAACTTTAGACATAATTCCTATCTGTTGTGGGCATTACTTGACAGTAAAACAACTTACTACTTTTATATTTTATACATGAGATTGTTTTTATTTGATACAAAATGATATAAAAAATCAAAAGATCATAAACTGGTAGAATTGAAAGAAAATTTGTAGATTATTTAGTCATTATATTGTAGCCCAGTGTTACATTTTGTATTAATTTCATGAAAAGGATGACAACACCAAATAAGAACGTAGTAGATAAATTCCTTTTGCTTTTAGGTGGAGAATCAACTAAGTCACTAATAAACGTGTTTTGTATTTTTTACTTTTCACATTTTGTTTCAGAATTGGAGTATAAAGAAGATGTAATAAAATACTTTTAAAATTATAAACTGTGAAATTGTTTGATCTAAGTTGCCAGACTAAATTCTGCTGTAATCTAAACTTCATTTTTGTGCCTAATGATGTCTGTTTTAACTAGATGGAACTAGCAAATAATTCCCAAATACTCTGGAGACCATTAAAGTAGTCACTTTCTCCTTTAGAAAGGTGAATCCCCAAGGCAAATGAATCATTCTTCCCACCTCCTTAGTCAGCCTGCAGTGTACTTACCTCTTTCCTAGGCCTCAAGTTTGCCCAGTTATCTGTGCCACTGATTTTGCTTGGCCAGTTTTTATTTTTATTTGTACTATTTGAATGTCTGCCTCTCTGAACTATCAGAAAACCTGAAAATTGAAGCTATTCTCAAATAATGTTGAAAAAAATCTGGAACTATGATTCTAAAAGTCTCTCAGTGAATGTAACTATAAAGCTGCAGATTAGTTTTTTAAAAAAGAACAACAAAAACAACAAAATCCATTGAGTTAAATTTATTCCTCATTGAAGAAATGCATTTTTTTTATTTAAACAATAGGAAATTTTTTCAAGCTAAAATTGAAAATAATACAGGAGTTTTTAGTTATAATCATTTTTTATTGTTATGTCTGTGGCTGATGAGCACAGTGGCTGTAAATTAATGGCCAGAAAAATGGTCACAGAATGCCTTAAAGCTGATAGCTGATGTTGGCCTAATATTGATCTTACAGTGTTTACTTACCATTATGTATGAAGAAATCACATGGAAGCAATTACATTTGATAAGCACTTGTTTTCTATCATTTTCTTTGTGAATACATAAAATTGTGAATACATACACAGTGAATTTGAAAATGTATTTTTATAGACAATGATGACAAGATTACATCTTTTAGTTTGCTTTGTCGATATTTAGCTGATGAAAAGTACAGGAAAAAGTATCCAAAAGGTTTTTAAAGCTATGATTAGTCCAGTTCAAGGCAAATCAAAAGTACCACTAAATGACAAGTATTTTCTTTTGATTTAATCCTTGTGAAATAAGTCAACTAAACTATACAACTGTGGTTCAAATCATCCTTCCTCAAAGAAGTTTTCTCATTGCAGAACAAGGAAACATTAATGGATAAGGAATTTTAAGACCAATTTAGTTGTTTTTATATATGCACACATGCATATATATATATATATATATACACACACACACATATATACACATATATAAATGTCATACTTTAAAACATGCTGACTACTTGTTATTTCTATTTTTCAAAATTTCCTATACACGTATAGATATAGAAAATTCATGTATGTTAAAATGAGTATCTGTGTTTCTTAAATGATTTTTGAAAGAATTGTAATCACTATAAAGAGAATGTCCCTGAATCTCTTTATAGAATTACTCTTACATAATGTACTTCTAGTCCCTCCAAAATGGTTCTACTCCCATACACAGATGTTTTTCTTTCTTAAAGTAGGAAAAAATACATAGTATAAAATGCAGAGAGGCTTATTTTTAAAAAATTTTAGGATTAAATTTCTGAATTAAGCTTTATTTTTAGCTTGTCACAAATTCCAAACAGCACATGATTTTACAGATTTTTAATGCTTCTATCAACAAACATGATAAATTATACTTTTAGCATTCCATAGAGAAAGTGGATCTTGATCTATCTATCTCAGCCCTTCTTAGCTTCAAGGTAAACATTTGCTTTGTTGCCTTTCATTGGATGGTAATAGTCGACTATTTTAGAAGACAGCATCAAGTGTATCCTGGAAATTATGGATTCTGCCTACAAACCTTTGTTCATTTTTCCTTAGATTTGGACCTCAGGTCCTGTCCTTGATCTGAAACATCTTGTACGTCTGTGGCTACATGCCCCGTACCTCTCTTAGGAAGGTAATTCTCTCACCATCTGACTTCAAGACTTTGCCTATCTTTTACTGCCCCTATTAACTCTTGTTTTTCCTCATTGCCTTTCTAAAACTTCTTGTTATTGAATGATTTTTTAAAACACTGAGAGACTTTGTCTATCTTTTGCCGCTTCTATTAACTATCTCTGTTTTTCCTCATTGCCTTTCTAAAATTTCTTTTTTATTACTGAATTCCTTTTGGAAAAACATCTCCCTTGCCTCCTTTCCAAGCATCCACACAAAAGTTCTGTAGGTTCCAAAAACATTGCCATCTGCTTCCTAAGTGTCTTTTAATCCACATTGATGACATACATTCCTGTGTTGTGCTCTCTTTAATGCCACTATTAAGTGTAACCAATTTAAGGCAAAATTTACCTCCTGTGAAAAAGATAAGTCAAATTAGTATCATTCTAAATCTCTGTATTGCAAGATTGTACAGGTTTCTGTAGCTATAACACCAGTCACTTTCCACTGAAATTCCAACATGTGGATATTCTAAGGTCCTTTAGGGTCTTAAATCTTCATGAGGATAGAAACCTGGAGGTTTTATTTTGTTTGTTTGTTTTTCTGCTATATCATCATTGCTCATCAGATTTCTACTCTTAGTAATAGTTCAACAAATACCTTATAAAAGAATGACTGAGTGTTTGTATTTCTAGGGTCTCAGCTGCATGGGTGGTCTCCATAGCTGGAGAGCGGAGCAAGCATGTGTGTGTGAGCATTCCTTGGCTCCCTAAGCTACGTTGCCATCTACTACTCACACTTGTGGCCTTTCATGATGGCAAACAGATGAAGCTCCCTCTCTCTCTCTGTGTGTGTGTGTGTGGAGAGAGAGAGAGAAAGAGAGAGGGAGAGAGAGAGAGACCAACTTCGTTGGCTTTTATCTACACATTTTATCCACTTCTCTGTCTTTATGCTTTTATTTTGTTTAGTTTTTGTCTGATGAGAGTTCCTCCAGCCCCCACTACCATGCCACAGATTTCTTTCTCAGGACTTTGTTCTCCAATGGTCGTATTGTGAAAATATAAATTGTACTGTGTTCTTTTAACAAAAGTCTTTAATCCATATGGGTGGAGTGGAACATTGTTTAGAAATTTGAAAGTAAAACTGCCAACTAAAAGTTAAACATTATTACTATTTTAATTCTCACATTTGAATCCATCTTTTCTTCAAATGAAGGTGTTTTAAATTTCTATTAATTTTAGTGCCACTGTTCTGTCAGAAAGAGAAAAGATAAAATCACTTATGTGCTTTTTTTCAAAATCCCAATTTTCTTTTAAGTCAAAGTCTAAGTGAACGTAACCTGATTTTCTTTCCTAATAATAAGTTAACTAATAATTAGTTGTGATATTGTATTCTCTCCTTTATTTGCCCTGTCTGTGGTCTTTTCAGATTCTCACAGCTATTTGTGTGATAATCTCCCCTTTGATGCTCATGTCATACAGAGATGTCTTCCATTTTGTTCTCGTTTTTGTTTTTTTTTAACAGTCACCCAGTCTAAGACAGTCACTAGAAAAAAATGTTTATCTGAAAGAGACTTTATTTGAAACATTGATATGTGACTAAATAAGTGCTTAAATATTAAATTTCCACTATATTCTATTTAGAGGACATATGTGTAGGTGTGGCTTTCCTTATTTTAAAAACACTGCTTAGAAAGGGGACAATACAATCAATATTTATTATACACTACAATTTTGATGGCATACAAATACCTATTTTAGAAAGCAAATGAGTAATGAATAATCTTCATATTGGAATTTCATTCAAAAGGTGAAAACTTGTTTCATATCAATTATTCTACAATGAGTATATTTAAATGCAATTGTTCTGCTATCTATTTTTTTTTTTACTTTTAAAACAATGTTTCTCATAGATGTGAGCAAAAGACAGAAGATTTGGAAAGAACACATCGATTTATATATAACAAAACAATTTAAAATATGTTTGAAACTGTCTTATGTACAGTTTTAGTCACATATTAGATCTGTGTTACTATCAAAAACAAAACCACACAAAATAACAAGAAGCTATACTCTATTCTGAAAATAGATCATAGGCTAAAGGAATCTGTCTCTGATAAATTCTGTGTTGTAAAGTTAATTTCAGGGTTCCAAATAATAAGTGGACTCTAAGAAATGTATGAAGTAATGATCCCCCTCTGCTAATGTTCTTATAGCATTGTTAAATATATAGGGGTGTGTGTGTGTGTGTGTGTGTGTGTGTGTGTGTGTATCTATGTACCTGTCTATATTAACTTCTTATAATCACATCACTTAAACCAGTAAACTTTGGCTACCCACTAGAATCACTTTTCAAAACACAAAGTTTGGGTCTCATCTTGGAAAAATTGAATCTAAACCACTAAATGTAGGATCCCGGCATTGGTATCTTAAAAATTCTCCATAATGATTCCAATGTAGAGCCAGAGTTGAGGACCAGTGAACAAATAAGTAGAGAAACAACCCAGTGCCCTCTGAAGTATGTTAGTTTCTAGATTTCTGTGGCTGCAATCATTATACAACATGAAGCAACGACAGAAAAAGGGCATATTAGTAATTTTCAGCCCTAGAATTGGTTCTCTTATTGTTCATCACATATGCACCCTTCATAAAAAGTACCATAAATACATTCCTTCAACAAGTGCAACAAAGAGAAGCAAATTTGGAAATCATTCTCTTGTTACTTCCAATATGTGCGTATACCTTAGGCAAGTATCTAGGTTTCCACGGTGGGTTCTAATACGACTATCCTGTGACTTCACCCCATGGGGAGACAAAAATTTTGTTTGCAGAGAGTTTATTTTTGGAGCAAATCAGAGAAGATGTTTCCCTGCATGTGAAACCAGAGTCTAAACCTTAGGTGGACAACAGAGGTTTACCTTGAATAACCAAGAAGGAGTTGTCTTAATTAGGAATGTTAATGCAGAATGTAGTCCCTCATTAATACAGGTGAATACAAAGATTCCTTATATAACTAAAGGACTAAATATCCTTTTACATACCTTCTTCTTTATATAGCTACTTATTTCCAAATAAGTCTGGGAAAGAATCATTTATATTCTCAACCACCATTCCCTAACCTCTGCAAGATCAGAGGGTGGCACAGAACAGTCTCATATTTAAGCAGATTCTCCTTCTTTAGCTTACTGTGAACAGTTTTACTCCCATTTTCAGGACATGGATGTGGAAAGATCAAAAGTGAATTTTAATGAGAAAGTTTAATTTAAAGGTTTGAAATTACTTGTTTCATGAAATTACATAAAATGGGGGAATCCATAACTAGAGAAGACAGGGAATTTTCTAACTTTTAAAAATAATTTATTGTGAATTAATGATTATTTTTACATTAGGGTATGTTGTACTGTTTTTATAATATATACATCTTTTCTTTTCCGATAAATGTATGCCTTCCTATAATATATCTGAAAATAAATATTTAATTGAATGCTAACTTTTGGTCAGGGCTCTACACAATAACTGTCAGCTTTGAGATAACTATGTGTAAGGATCTTACTTCAAGTTAGAAGATAGGGGCCCTTCAAAATTATTGAGATTTTCAGTTTTGATTTTAGCAAAAAAGAATGAGCAAATCAGTTTATTCAAACTAGATACATGATATCACACTTATGCTTTCTTCTGGATTAATTTATCATTTCAGTTCAGCAGTACCTGCCTTTTATATAACTTAGCTCACTTTTAAGGAGAAATGGTATTACAATTAGTTTTGAATGACCTTTATATTTTCACCAGAAATGTATTAGACATCCCTGACATACCCCTTTTGAATCAATCCCTGTTTGTGAATGAGATTGCTTGAAGATGTGGGCTGTAACATTACAGAAACAGAAAATAGAGGGAAAAACTTTTGCCTTCAGGGAGTTTACCTTCAGTAGGTGATTATCATCTTGAAGCCATAGTAGGGTAAAATAGTTCTAGCATTTTCCTTGATGATGACAGCTTCAAAAGAAAATGTTCATTTTTGCTTAAAAATATTTAATATTTGAGTAAATTTTTTATTAAATTGTTTGTAAAATGCTGTCTCTTAATTTGCTATCAGAGTTATAGTCAGTGTAAAACAGTAATTATTAAAGATATGTGACTTAGGTCGGATAAGTTTAGGTTACAATTTTGACTAAAGCCCATCACAAAACTCTGTAAAGTAGGTAGACTGCATTATCAGACAGGAAAAAGTTACGAGGGATAAAGAAGAGCAGAATTAGATGACTTTGTGAGTATATGAGTACATAAATTGGTTAAATTGGCATAGAGAGTGGATCAGTTTCAAAGTTTATATTTAGGGCACTTCTCTTAAATGTAAAGAATATTTTTTTTGGCAGCTTTGGCTTTAAGATCCAGTAAAAAATGTAAAAAGCTAATGTTAAACACTATGATGATTAGCTTCCAAAGGAGATAAGCTGTTGAAATTAGAATTGATTTAAAAAATAGCTTAACCAATAGGAACAACTTGCTCCATCTTTAAAATCCAGTGTCTTAATCATTTATAAAACATGAATGCTCCTGACCTATTGTAATTTCCTGTAGGGGAAAACTAAGATTATGTATGTACATATATACTTTTTTTTCTCAATTTTAAGTCATATTCTGATGTATTCAGTATTTGGAAAAATATTAAGATTATTCATTTTAACAGAGACAGAAATTGACATCAAATCCTTATGATGGAGCTATAATTTATTATATGAGTTCTGAATGCTCCTAAGAAAAAATTGCTCCTGATATTTGAAGATGTACACAGTAAAGGATCATCCAAAAAGG
The DNA here is from genome assembly GCF_002776525.5 of Piliocolobus tephrosceles. NCBI lineage: Eukaryota > Metazoa > Chordata > Mammalia > Primates > Cercopithecidae > Piliocolobus > Piliocolobus tephrosceles. The sequence goes on from NC_045441.1 coordinate 101,968,921, forward strand.
AAGCAACAGTATAAATGAAGGCTGTATTTACAAGGGCTCTGGGCTACTTTGCAAAAGTCACATTAATAATTTGTACTTTGTTTTCTGTCCCTTTTCATTTATATATCACATTAAAAATGACCATTTTCCCACTTTTAATTTATAGATTAGAATTTGGATATATTTGTAGGTATTGTATTTCAAATAAAAATCCACTCATAAGTCTTAAATGTATCCTATGTATTTATAACCTGATTTATTTCTTAACAAATGTGTTTCTAGTGCTATTCTTGTAACTAAAAACTTAATATGTTATTGGAATATGATTTATATTGCTGATTTTAATGTATTTTATAGACTATATAATATCAATCTAATTCTGGTGATAATCTGTTATTAAGTTTTTATTGCATATTTATTAAAGTAATGTAGAAGTTATTAAACATAACAGAAATACTTTTGAGAACATACTTATAATTAAACCTTACAACAAACTGCTAGGGGGTTAATCCTTATTTTTCAGATGAAAACAACTGAGACTTAGAATTAGTTAAAAATCTTTCCAAGGTTACATACACAAGGGGCAAGAGTTAGATTTAAATCCAAGTTTCCTTGACTTTTAAAATCAGTAGCTTTCAGTACTATAGCATATGGCTCTGTACTGTGTTGTATATAGGATACAAAGAAATATGACAATTGTATGTTTTCAGGGAACACAAAATATAGTTGAGAATTTAATTATTGAAAAACTATTTCTTCCATTTAAAAAATTGCCAACTTTCTTGATTACCATGAAGCCATCTTGTTTATCTAACATGTTACATTTAATTTCTGTGTGCCAGATAAAAGAATAGCATTAGATGGTATGTTCTAAAAGTTTATGATTAAGTATTGAAAACAAATTAAATAATTCATTTAAAGTAAGTGTATGCTAATTAGAGTGTCATACAGGTTACTACTCAAATATAACCCTCTCAGAGGGGCTGTTTCAGCCCACACCTTCTGAAATTGCCACATTCTAGGCAAAGAGACAACATTCAGAAATGTTTCAGAAAGGAATGCATAAATAAGTTTAAAATCCTGAACAAAAAGTCACTAATATAATTTTAGTTTTTATGCCAATGAAAGAGTATTCATGTAGGTTAAAAATAAAATGTTTAGGCCAGGTGCGGTGACTCATGCCTGTATTCTCAGCACTTTGGGAGTCTGAGGCAGGCTGGACACCTGAGGTCAGAAATTCGAGACCATCCTGACCAACATGGTGAAACCGTGTCTCTACTGAAAATACAAAATTAGCTGGGTGTAGTGGTGTGTGCCTGTAATCCCAGCTACTTGGGAAGCTGAGGCAGGAGAATCCCTTGAACCCTAGAGGCAGAGGTTGCAGTGAGCTGAGATTGTGCCATTGCACTCCAGCCTGGGAAGCAAGAGCAAAACTCGATCTCAAGAATAAATAAATAAATAAATAAATTAATTAATTAATTAATTTAAAAAATAACAAATTTACCTGGAGCAGAAAGTGTATATGGTTGCATGTATTTTTTGTCACACTTGCAGTTTGTTACTTCCCTTAATGGTTACATTTAAACTAACTAGGATTTTCAGGATGCTATCCTTGAATATCTTTAAAGCAGACCAAATATGGATGATTTTTCAGCTAATTTGGGTTTCGGGAAATCTTAATTTTAAAATTTATATGAAAATAATCATAATGGATTTTGCACAGATGTTCCGTTACCATAACTCGATAGTTTTAAAACATTTTTGTCTTTAGAGAATTACTTTTTACTATAAGAGAATAATAAAATTGGCTATTTAAATTGGTAGTAAGGCAATTTTGTTCATAATCCTTAATAGAGAAATTTCTGCATTATACAAAGTAATAAAATGCTTCCTTGGTTTTTGGACATTACTTAATGTTTATTTACTTTAAGACATAAAGTTGTTTATGCTTAATTGTCAATTTTTATAACATTTATGTTCTTTGGTTTCTTTTATTGTGCATATGGTCTATAAAACTTGCTTTATCTGTAGATCTTACATAACAAAGAATCGGAGTTTAAAGATAATAAATATTTAATTTTAAATGAGACATAAATTATAATTATTTTTGAAATATATAATATGTCATATTTTTAATATACAGTTTGTACATTTCAAAGAAAATTTAAGAAATAGGAAAAGCAAAGAGAATGTTACCAATTATTTCATCACTTATGTAAGAATATTGTTAACATGTTAACACTAATATAAGCCCATTACAATTTTTACTTCAGCTGTTTTTTATGCATAGTTTTCTGTGTTGTAATTTTTTAATAGCAATACCTGAACATGTGATTTTTCTAGCACAATATTAAATTATCATAATTTTTTTTGATATTTGAGCAACCGTAATTTTATTAACATAATCATATCCAATGGATTTTGGCTATACCATCATCTGCCTATGATTTATCCATTGAAATTATTAAACTTTTAGTTGAATATCTGTGTGTGTCAGACATTTTTCTTGGTTCCTGAAATTCTGCAAGAAAGACCATAAATTTCCTTATCTTACAAAGCTTACCTTCTATGGAATAAGACACTCAATAAACTAATAATGCTATAATACACGTTAGATGATTATAAGGACTGTAATGAAAACAATAAAACAGAATAGAATTTGGAGGGGGATGATATGCATTTACATTATTCATGGCATGAGAAGATTTCTGTTTTTCTGGTTTTACTTTTGCTATTAGAAATAAAGAATCAAGAAACCAAACTTAAGGCAAATGAGGGCCAAAAACAAAATAGATACATATATATTTGATGAATAAATGAAAAATATATGAGTTTAATAATTCTAAGGAGTTTGGACTTCATTCTAAAGGAAATGGAAAACAACTTGAATATATTTTCTTTATTGAATAATGTCATTAATGAATAGAAGCAGAATGAAGCTGGGAATAAGTAATTATTAAAGTTTTTTTTTTTTTTTTACGGAAGAGATAAATACAAGTAACATCATGAAAATGGGAACTGAGGCTAAGACAGAAAAGCAAGAACCATAAAATAAGCAAAATCTACTTATTGATTTGAAATAGAATTATAATCATGAAATAATATTATTTTTCCAGTTTTTAGAAGGATGTGATGTAAGAAATCTCTTATTCCTCTGTGGATTTTATTAATACATTAATAAGATGTATCAATATGGTTCTTAAAGTTGATCTGGACTTTCATTCTTGCAATGTAATTATAGATTTGTTTGTTTCAGAAGCACTAAGATTTTTTGTTACTATTTTCATATGTAATATGAATTTAAAATAATTTAGAACTTTTAATTCATGTATTTATTGTCACCGTATTTCATTTCTCATTCTAATTCACTTTATTTCCTATTTTGTTTCTAGCGGGCTTTAAAGGGTCTATACAATTATTCATTTCCTTCTTTGAATGTAAGTATTGGTTGCATTATCTTTCTGTAATCTAATTCAAATATTTCTGCTTTCCTCTTTATTAGCTCATTATTCTGCTTTTCTTTGGATATATTTGTTCTCCTTTTAAATTCTGAAGATGAATAAGTAGCTCAGGTCTTTTCTTTCTGTTATTTAAAAACACCATATTAGGGTTTGAATATTGTTTGTTTGTCCCACCAAATCTCATATTGATATTTATCCCCACTCTGGTGGTATTGATAAGGAGGGCCAATTGGCAGGCATTTGGTTCATGGGGGAGGATCTGCTCTTGCTCAGGCATGAGTGACTTCTCACTCTATTAGTTCCCAGGAGGCCCGGTTGTTAAATAGGGCCTGGAACCCCTCTTCTCTCTAGCTTGTTTCCTCCTTGCAGTATGATCTTTGCATACGCCCTCTCCGTTTCTCATTCCACCAAGAGTGGAAGCAGCCTGAGGCTCTCACTAGATGCAGTTGCCAATCGTGAACATTTTAACCATCAGAATAACGAGTCAAGTAAACAACTTTTCTTTGTAAATTACCCACCCTCAGGCATTCCTTTATAGCAACACAAAACAAACGAAGACGGGATATACGTTTGTGATTTAACGTAAACTTACACATTTGTTCTATAATTATTTTATCACTATTTTCTAAGGAGTCAGTTTCATATTTTATTTACATATTAGTTGATAGTTGATAGTTATTAAGGACATAAGCAGTTCAATATGATACCATTCTTCTAATTTTTTCCTTTTAATTATAGAAAATGTTAATATTGACACAAAAGCAGAGAATTAATGCATCTATGTGTCCTCAACTTCAAAAAGTATCTGCTTGTGGCCAATCTTATTTTACCTATATCCTCACCCTCTACTTCTCCAAAATAAGAATAATAATTATAAAGATAATGAATATATGATATACATTATATTTAATAAATAATAAAAGTAATATAATTAATATAATAATAATTCTTTTTGAGGCAAAGTCTCACTCTGTCACCCAGGCTGGAGTACAGTGGTATGATCTTGGCTCACTGCAACCTCCGCCTCCTGGGTTCAAATTATTCTCTTGCTTCAGCCTCCCCAGTAGCTAGGACTACAGATGTGTGCCACCAAGCCTGGCTAATTTTTGTATTTTTAGTAGAGACAGGGTTTCACCATGTTGGCCAGGCTGATCACAGATTCCTGGCCTCAAGTTATTTGCCCACCTCCAAAATTATTTTTAAGTGAATTTTGGAAATCATATTTTATCTATAAATTGATAATGTTTGATGTGTTTCTAATTCTGTATTAAAAGTTGTTCTTCTTCCATATCATTGTAAATTTTACATATAATTTTACTGAAGAAACCAACCAGTAAGTTGTTGGAAAATTTCAATCTAGATTATGCTGATTGCATTTCCAAATGCCTATTAGCATATTTCTGTCTGCCCCCTGTTCTTTTTTTTCTTAGAAATTGAGAGGTAGATCTGGAAGTTTGATTACAACAAAGTTCAAGTTTTTGGCAAAATCACTTTATATATAGTGGTTCATAGTTATATCTGGAGCTAAACAATCTTCCTCTCTCTATCTGTGATGCAAATAATCATTGATGATTATTGCCAATATCCATCACTTCATTAGGGGTTGCAAAATGATAGTCTAATTTAATTATTCTTCCTAGCTGTGATGATTCTACAAAAACGAAATCCTCATCAACAATTGAGTTACCTTCAGTAATAGTTTTGTACAATTGATAGAAAAATACTAGATTCTCTACTTTTATTTGTCAGTTTTCAAAATACTCAGTTGGTACACTTACATCATCTGAATGTGACTGAGGACTTTGTTGTGGTTTTGTTTGTTTTTATCATTAAAAATTCATGTTTAAACATTTTTTGTTAAAATGGTTGCAATTGTGATGTCAGTTACATTTTAGTTCTTATTTAATTTTATTTCGTGCAGATCAGATCAATATATTGTGTTTTTGTTATTTTAAGAATAGAAAACAAGAAAAATAAAGCAACATTTTGTAAAGTGAATCATAGATGGTAAACAAGAAGATCCAGAAACATGTTAGATATAGATAAAATGAGTAGATCATTTATATGCAGACGTAGACAAGAAGAGAGAGTATTAACATGTATTAAATATTCATGAAGCATCAAATGTTTAGGACAGTTATATCACCCTTAAATCAGTCACCCATTGGTATCACCCATCTGGCACCATTATCTTGTCTATCTGAGGTATGTAAAAACAAGCTAATGTATTGCATAGCAAATTACAGAAAATCTAACTACTGATCAGGAATTTTTCCCCTGCATCTCTTCCATAAAATAAACATGTGTATTGGTTACTGGCATCTTCATTCTCCTAAGCCACTTTGACCACATTCAATTGTTGTTTCTTATAGCCATATTACAGCAGGGAAGGCTGATGCAGGAAAAAGTGAGATAGTGGTTCAGAAGGAAAGGAGAGAATGAGGAAGGGAGAAGGAGGGAGGGAGATACTGTGGTCCTTCTATCTACACTGCCATGGCTGTATAAACCTACATTGCTTTGCTGATGTTTTAAGTGGATTCAATAAACCATGTAGTTTGGGGATCTCTAGTTCATTTTTGAGGCTTTCTATCCTGTGACTTTTAGGGTAGAGTACCGAATAGTGCACTTGACAGGTAATAGCATCACCGTGATTTCCCACTGTAAGGGTAGCCCAAACCCAGGGATGAATTGTGGCTTTCACTGGTCCCTTTCTTCATAAAACATAAGCAAATAAAATTTATATTTTATGGCTATATTGGTATAAATATGATTATATTATGTTATGTTATGTTAACATATAAAAGTTCATTTTTTCTTGTTTTAAAAAAATTAAAATATTTTATGGACCCCCTAAAAGTATTGCAGGCCCTAGGCACTGTGCCTACTGTGTTTTATGAATATGATGGCCCTACTCTATCCTTCCTTTTTGCTTTTGCATACTTTTGTTTTTCTAATTTTTTAAAAGAACTTAGGTTATAGAAATATTACAATAGAAAGTAAAGATTTATCCTATTTCAACACATGGCTTTTTTTTTTTACAGTTTTTTAAATATATATATATATATACACACACACACACACACACACACATCTATATATACATGTATATACTTACAGGTTATCTTTCTTTTTATACTGGCACACACTATATTCTATGGTTTTGTACTATGATTCCTGTTCTTTACCTTGAACTTTTCATTAACAATGTATTATGGACATACATAGTGTAGAGATGGTATCTTAGAAATCAGTTACAGTGGATATCATTTGTATTTGTAGGATTATTATAGAATATTCAATTGTGCTATAGATAATAAGAGGAATAAAACAATGAGGAAGAGATGAAATCATAGATAGCAAACAATTAGGTAGTGAGTTGTGTTGTCATAAAATTCAAATGAAGTGATGTCTATTAAACCACTTATTAGACAGGAAATGCAATTTATATTTATTTCTATATCTAATGGTAATCTAAATTCAACAATATAAGATTTAGGGGTGCTGTAGTTTGAATGCGTCCCTGCCAAAATTCAGATGTTGAAAGTGATAGTATTAAGAGGTGGGGCCTTTAAGAGGGATTAGGGCATGAGGACTCCCTGTTTCTCCATTGTAAATGGGAGTAAGGCCTTTATAAAAGAGGCTTCATGCTGCTTTTGGCTATCTCCTGTCCTACCTTCCGCTACATGAGAATGCAGCATGAAGGCCTTCATCAGATGCAGTACCTTGATTTTGGATTTCTCAGCCTCTAATGAATTTTTGTTTTCATACATTACCCGCATTCAGGTATTCTATTATAGTAGCACAAATGGGCTAAGACAGAGGAGGTCCTTTAGACAGTCCTACAACTAGCTCCAAAACCTCTAGTTAGTAACACAAGGAGACAAAGCTTTATAAAGTGTGAAAATTCTCTATAGGTTCGTTCTAGTTGATGGCAGATTGAAAATATCAACTGGGTGATGTTATTGCCAAAATTAAACACCAACAAGCCAGCCAGTAAACAAATGATAATAGTCATAGGCCTCTGCTCATAATGAAAATCTTAGTAATTAGAACATACCTCTGGCAATGATCTAATTGAGGACGCTGCGATATTTTTTTCTGCTACGATAATAATAGATTTTCAACTGATTTCACTTTATGACAAGTATTAATCATCTAAGGTGGTTCTAGAAAAGATCAGTCAGGAATTTGGGCACAGTCTGAATCATATCAAGTCATAGATGTCTAAAATAATTTATAATATTAGTCTCAAGGTGACAAGATTTTTAAGAGATTTGATGTAACATATCATAGAAGTATGAGAATACATGATCTCGAGAGTTAATGAATTCCCATCACCAAATTTATCTAAATTTGGACTCAATCTTGGCTACATGTTAGACAACACAAAAAGACTGAAAAAAATACCAAAGTTCAACTCCATACCAGAAAAAAAGTTAAATCAGAATTTCTATGGCTGAGAGCTGGTAGTTTCTTAAAATATCTGAGACATTTTAACATATATCAAAGTTGATAATCCCTAATTGAATGCATGAGTTTGACCAGTGTGCAAGTGAGTAATAGAGTGTTTAAGAACTGGCTCTATAGTCTTTGAAGCCATATTTGAATCTGAGATTTTATCATGTAATAGTAACGCTATCCTTATTATTTAAAATTATAATTCATTCTCCTCATTGCCAGCCGCAGTTGACACAATACAGTAGTCCCCTTTTTAGTCACAGTTTTGCTTTTTATGATTTCAGTTACCCATAGTAAAGTACAATAAAATATTTTGTGAGAGAGAGAGAAAAAGGAGTATATTCACATAGCTTTTGTTATAGTATATTGTTAAATTGTTCTATTTTATAATCAGTTATTGTCATTAATCTCTTACTGTGCTTAATTTGTAAACTAAACTATCATAGTTATGTATATAAAGAAAAAAACATATTATATATGGGCTTTGGTACTACACTATCTGCAGTTTTGGGCATCCAATGGGGGTCTTTGAACATATCCCCTGGGGATGGAGGGGACTGGTGTACATCATACACTTTCTTTACCTGTGTGCTTCACTGCACCATTGACTTGCTTCCCCTCTTCTCTGGCTGGTTGCTCCTTCTTTCTCAGGATTCAATATCTACTCTTTTTTTTTTTGTTTTTCTATTAGTAATAGTCACACTAAATTTCTTAATGTTATTGAAGCATAGCAAGAGCATGCCCATGTCTGGGGCTTTAAGTTTATTCTTCCCTCCAACTCTGTTTCACATAGATTTCCCTGGATATCTTCATGGCTCCTTCCCTCAATGTCTTTAGATTTCTGCTAAAATGCTAATTACCAGAAAGCGTCTTCCTGATGATCCCATTTAGCACATTCCATTCCACTTCTTTGCCCTGTTTTTCTTCATAGCACATATCACCACTCTATAAGTGTTTATTTGTATGTATGTTTGCTGTGTCTTGTCCATTAGATTATGCATGCCAGGGTTCTATATCGCAGTGAGAGTTTGTCCACTACCAAATTTACAGCATCTAGAACATTGCTAGAACATGGCTGATACAATGTCTGTTGAATGAAGGAATGGATGAAGAAAATTTAAGACATATTTTATGTTTGCTTTTTCTTTGTGATATTTTCTAAGTAAAAATGAAAAAAAGTATTTTTTTCTTTGCAACAGTCTATATTTTAAGTATAATTACATCAAAAATATTAAATGTACCATTTTGACATTTCAACAGGGTTTTGACAACGGTATATGCCTATGTGACCCGTTAGGGTTACATCACCACTGAAAGTTCCCTTATGTGCCTTTCTATCGGGAGAATCCACTCCCAATGGTTACGTGGGTTCTTTTCTATTTCCTAGGTGTCTCTGCTGGTTTGAGAAATAAAGGGAAAGAGCACAAGAGAGAGAAATTTAAAGCTGGGTGTCCGGGGGAGACATCACATTTCAGCAGGATCCCTGATGTTCTCTGAGCAGTAAAACCAGCAAGTTTTTATTAGCAATTTTCAAAAGGGGAGGGAGTGCACGAATAGTGTGTGGGTCACAGAGATCACATACTTCACAAGGTAATAAAATATCACAAAGCAAATGGAGGTGGGGCGAGATCACAGGACCACCGGATGAGGAGAAATTAAAATTGCTAATAAAGCTTCAGGCACACATTGTCATTGATAACATCTTATCAGGAAACAGGGTTTGAGAGCAGACCTCCCGTCTGACCAAAATTTATTAAGCGGGAATTTCCTCGTCCTAATAAGCCTGGGAGCGCTACAGGAGACCGGGGCTTATTTCATCCCTTCGGCTTCCACCATAAAAGATGGCACACTTCCAAGTGGGCGGTTCATAGGCCTGCCCTCAGGGCCCATTCTCTTTCTCAGGGATGTTCCTTGCTGAGAAAAAGAATTCAGCGATATTTCTCCTATTTGCTTTTGAAAGAGGAGAAATATGGCTGTGTTCCGTCTGGCTCACAGGCAGCCAGTTCAAAGTTACCTCTATTGTTCCCTGAACATTGCTGTTATCCTGTTCTTTTATCAATATGTCCAGATTTCATATTATTCAAACACACATGCTCTACGAACAATTTGTGCAGTTGACACAATCATCACAGGGTCCTGAGGCGACATTCATCCTCAGTTGACAAAGAAGATGACAGGATTAAGAGATTAAAGACAGGCATAGGAAATCACAAGGGTATTGATTGGGGAAGTGATAAGTGTCCATGAAATCTTCACAATTTATGTTCTTCTGCCATGGCTTCAGCCAGTCCCTCCTTTCGGGGTCCCTGACTTCCTGTAGCACCTTTCCACTCAATCCCTTCACTCACCCTGAATTAAATGCTTCCACATTTCTTCCATAGATTAGTTTTGACTTTTCCATAGACTAATTCCATAGATCAGTTTTGACATTTTTTACTTATTGTTAATGGAATCATGCACTAGGTATTATATGTGTACAGTTTCTTTCTTTCAACGTTATATTTTTTAGATTAATATTTTTTGTTATATGTATCAGCAGTATATTCCTTTTAAATACTGAGTTTTATTTGGTGTAACAATGCGTCATAGTTTATTATTTTGTTAATATTTTAGCTGTTTCCAGTTTATGGCTATTATAAATAAGATTGCTATGAGTGTTACTATTCAAGTCTTTTGATAGATCTATGTTTCCATTTCTCTTGAGTAAACACAAGTGGAATTGATGGATTTGAAATTAGGTGTATATTAAATTTCACAAAAAACTACTAAGCACTTATTCAGGTGATTTACCATTTTTTATTCCGAGCAAAAATATATAGTTTCAGGTGCTCCACATCATCAGCAAAATTTGGTTCTGTGGGTCTTTCTAATTTTAGCAGTTTTAGTGGGTGCAAATTTGTAATTGGTTTTAGTTTTATTTTTCATTTCTCTGATAGCTAATGATTTGGGGCACTTTATCATGTAATTATTGACATTTTTTGATAAAGAGTTTGTTATAGTCTTTCTCCTCATTTTTAATTAGATTATTTGGCTGATTATGTACTTATTTGTGTTTGTATATAATCTGTCAGTCATTTGTCAGTGTATAAGCTACAAACATGTATTTTGTAATCTGTGGACTTTCTTAATGCTATTTTTAATGAGAAAATATTTTAAATATAGTAACACATAATTTATTATTATTTTTTACTTATGCTTTTTTGTATTGCATTGGAAAAGTTTTCCTGGTCCAAACCACACCTAAAAAGGTTGTTTTTTTTCGTAAAACCATCCTGGGATGTTGACAGGGATCTCATTAAATGTATAGATTGATTTGAGGAGAGTAGACAAATTAATAGTCTTGCATCTTTCAATTCAAGAACATGGTATATCTTTTCATTTATTACTTTTTATTTATCTATGTCTTTGAAAATTTGCCTCAAATATATATCATATTTTTAGTATGGAAGTCTGGTATAATCTTTATCAGACTTAACACTAAGCATGTGGTACTCTTTTCAGTGGTATGTTTTAAATTCAATTTTCTAATTGTTCATTGCTGATATGGAGAAATACAATTCATTTTTATAATATAGCATTTTTTCATGTAACCTGGCTGGATTCACTTATTTGTTATAGAATGTTTTAGAAGATTCCATAGGGTTTCCATGCGCATGACTATTATGTGTGAAGACAATGGCAGGCTTATTTTTAATTATTTTGCTTTTTGTTACCTTTCGTTACCTTAATTAACTGGCTAGTGTTTGTGTTATAATTTTGGATGTATATAATGGTAGACATCCTTCCCTTGTTCTTAATAAGAGAAGGAAAAGTTTTAATTTTAGATCATTATGCATGATGATAACTATAGCCTTGTGTGTTTTGGGTTTGTTTTGTTTTGCTGAAGGCCTTTATCAGCTGAAGGGACTTTTCTTTCATTCCTCATTTGTTGCAATTTTATATCATGAATTGGAGTTCAATCTTACTGAATTCCATTTCTGCCTTCATTTTTTCCTCCTTCTATTAATATGGTAAATTGCACTGACTGATTTTATTAAGTTAAGTTAGCCTTGCGTTCCTGGTATAAACATTGTCTCAGTTTTATATTGCTGTATTCAATTTGGTACTATAATATTAAGGATTTTTGTGTCTTAGCTCATAAGATATTGGAATGTAAACTTCTTTCCTCTTTTTATTTTCTTCTTCTTTTCTATTGTTTTATTTCTTTTAAAGGACTTTTGAGAATCTCTCCTCTTTGAAGAATGATCTTAGTAAAATTGAATTTGATTGTTTAAACATAAACTCATTTTTGTGCATACTAGTATTGAAAATCCTCTCATGCCTTGGAGAATTGTAACCTTTAGCCAATTACTAAGCTTCATGAAGTTAACTTAACTAAGCCTGTTCTGGTAGAACAATTTTTCTTCTTTTTTAAAGCATGATGAAAGGATTTAGAGATGCTGAGAGAAATTATTTGAGGAGATGTGTGTAGTGTGTGTGTGTGTGTGTGTGTGTGTGTGTAAGGTGGAATAAAAGAAGCAAGCATGATTATTTAAGGAAAATCAAGCTGTAGTTTTTTTCCTGACTTGGCCTTTATTCAGAAAACTCTCCAACATTGTTATGAGAGTAAAGTTGAGGACTACATTACGGAAACATTGGAGATAATTTCCTACACTTGCAAGAAAAGACATATGGGAATGAGTTGGTCAATTTCTGAAGTTATTCTGGAGTTTCCCCCACTCTACAACATATCACTGAAATCCTCAATTTTCCCCTAAAACCGGGAAGGGAAAATTATTCAGAAATGCTCTTTTTATAAATGGCATGGATTTGGGGTGGGAAAAATCAAGCTTTGCTATTTTTTAGTTTTATGATCTTGGCATGGTGTTTTATTTCTGCATGCTGCTATTTCTAATATACAAAGAGAATTATGATACTTATGAAAAGAGCAATGTAAAAGTAGATAACATTATGTATACAATTCCCTAAATAAAACCTGGAACCTGGCTTTTACTTTCAAGCAAAACCTGTTAAATAGATATAAAAAATAAAGATGGCCAAAAGAACATTTAAAAACTATTTCTACATTTTTTGAAATTCTGCTTATTAGGTGAATATTAACACCAATGGATGATTTGGGTTGTGTGATTTATACCAAAATAACATAAATTTAAACAATACCAGTCAAATATCAAATACACTTAATTTCATATTCATAGGTTTAATAGTATGCTCTAGTGCACATTTCTACTCTTATAACTATTAAACTTAAAAGTTTCCAAAAGTTTTCTAGTTTCTCACAATGGTTTTGTTAAAGTTATATAAATATATTTAGTATCTAGAAGTAAATTTTAAATATCAATTATAAGTTAATGGGACACCAAACATAGCTTTCAAAAACACTTTTAGTACCTTATGTTTTGCTTTTGATAAAACTAAGATATATTTTATATTATTTCTATGAAAATTATCAGCAACACTTTTTTTTTTTTAGCCTAATTGGTCAGCCACTGTAAGTTTTTCTTATGGTGGTCTTAGGAAATGTGTTTATCTTTAAGAGTGGGAAAAGTAAACTCTACAATTTCTTTTTTAAGCTCAAATTCAAGTAGCTATTGCTCCATGTACTTTCTTCTGATTATTGCTCTCCAGGATTTCCACATAATCCTTAAAAACTGTTACTACTTACCTTTTTGTATTTATCAAAAATATTTTCTTTTTTCTATTGAACTCCAAAAAATACATTATTTCTAACTATGAAGGAAATATAACTGTTTTGAAGATAAAACTAATCACATTAGGTCTTCAACAATCTGCTTTCCATTCCACAGTTATATTTATATCTTCAAAAGGTCTAATCCAGTTCAAGGAAAAGGAAAAGATGTATGAAATCAGTTTGATTCCCTAAGGCAAATCCAGGGAGAATCTTATATTTATTTCTTTTAGTAAACTTATGGCTGCTGTCTAAGCTGAAATTAAAAGCATAAATAACAAATAGAAATGGACCAAAAAGCTAGATAATTTGATTTCACAATTAGATTTACATGTTGAATCATCAAAAATTTCCCCATCCAGAGCTTTAATTTATGAATGCCATCTTCAGTTTGAGCCTTCCCATCCTTTCCTATTGTTCCCCAGTCTCTGCATTAAAGTGCCTTGATTTTCCTCTGACATATAATTCTCCTCTGACAATAATATAATAAATAGAAAGGCAAAATTTATTACATTTCTTCTGCTAAAAATCTCTCATATGTACCTTTTCCACCCTCCTAAAGTACATTCTACAAAAACTATCCTTAGCATTAATGATAAGATAAAACAAAGAGCTATGTATTTAGTCTCACATGCATCCTTATGAAAAACGAAATTTAACAATGTATTTCTGAAATTGACATGATGCCATAACTTGAATGTATCTACCCAAATGTATGTGTTATAAACTTAATCCCAAGTGCAACAGAGTTAAGAAGTGGCACCTTTCAGAGTTAATTAGGTCACGAGGGCTCTGCTTTCATGAATGGACTAATGCTATTTTCAAAGGAGTTGGTTCCTGCTAAAATGATGTTTGCTCCTCTTTCTTTTCTCTCTTGTGCACACTCTCTTGCCCTTCTGCCTTCTGACATGACACATACGACAGCATGAAAGCCCTCATCAGATGCCATCCCCTTGATCTTAGACTTCGTTGCCTCCATAACCATAAGAAATAGATTTTTGTTCATTACAAATTACCCAGCGTGTGTATTGTTATAGCAGCACACAACAGACTGCAATATGTATTAAGCTTTTCCTATGAGTTTGGGACAATGATAAGTGCTTTAAATTGATTTAATCTTCACAGGCACCTATTTTAACTGTACACACCCACAATAATATGAATAGTTTATTGTAAAATTATTTGCTATGTACCTGTGCGTCTTATGAGGTTTATAAAGACTCATACAATCTTGTCAATGTGTAGTTTTCATCATGTTCTTTTTCCTAGTTTTTCAAAAAAAAATCGATATTCTTTAGTAAGACACTGCTTTTTCTTCTTCCACAACAATATTGACATTCTGTGTCAAAGTTCTAGCTGTTTCATACATCAGAATGGAAGGTTATTCTCTCTAAATATGTCCTTATTGCTAACAAAAATACCAACATTAAAATTTGATAGACACTAAAATTAATTTGTTAAGCAATTAAAACATCTCTATACAATCTCTCTCACATTTGTTCTTTATTTCATCCTTTCTGTTTCTCTCTCTTCTCATTTTCTTTATTTCTCTTTTCTTTTACCTTTTAGTTGGGCATTAGAACTTTTGAGTTCTAGTCTCTGCTAAATTGAGTTACAATACTACAACTTTTAACAAGTCACAAAATGTACTTGTGAGTCTAAATTTCTGTGTTTTAAAATGACAACATAAAAATAGATAATATATAATCTTACTTTTAGACTTAAAGTTCTATCATTCAAGAACATAATTAAATACCACCTGGGGTTATGTAACGTGGGCAATGATAAGTTTCAAATGAAGATTCCTGAAAGTACATTTACTTGAAAAGCAGCATTTTACTTTGAGCTAAATTGTTACATTAACCACGTGTCTTAGGTTTTCTTTGTTCTTGAGGATAGAGGACTAACGATACCAGGTTTAGAGAGGTTTAATTTATTGTAAGGAGAAAAGTAAAAAATAATGGAAATCCAAGAAGGATGGACTTTATAGGGCCAACCCTAATGAGGCTTAGATAGGATATTAATGCTAAACTCTCAGCTGTGCTAGAGACTCAGCCATAGCAATCTCAGTGTTGGTACCCTACCCTGGACATGTCTCAGGTATATACCACATGAGCTCTTCTTCATGGTTAATGTTTTTTCCTCTGCTTACATATACTTTCTGTTCTCTATGCCTTCAATGTGTACATGGCTTTGGCTCGCCATGACCCTCAATCTACCATCTAGACACACTTAACACTGACTCCCATTGCCAATCATCTCATTTGTTTTCTCTCAGTCCAGATTAATGAGACTAAATCCTATAATGCTCCCTCATCTTTCCAAACTAAGCCTTTTTGGACAGGACCAAACCCTACCCCAAATAGCAGTGGTAGAGGATGAAATTATGTCCACATATTAAAAGATATGACAATGAAGGCCATACCTTTTAGCAAGGAGTGTGGGTTGCATACTTCCTCTTGAGGTAGCTATAAGCAGGCAGGTAACATAAAACATACTTGGCACTCTGTAATCTTGGCATAAGATTATGACAACAACTGCTACTGTTAGATATAGGCACTATTGTAAGAGACATTTACATACTTCTTAAAGGAAGAACATCTTATAGGAAGTTTAGAGCTACACTAAATAGGAAATATTTGAGGTTATTAAATATGTATCTCTTATCTAAAAAAGGGTAGACATTGACTTAACTAAGGAAGCTACTGTAAAGGAAATGTTATAATATTATAAATTGTCAGGGCTTATATGAAAGCAAAGGCTAATTGTAATATTTAAGTCAAGAAATGTTTCAGTTATGTTTTCAGAATTTTTTTTGACTACCTCATTATTTTCCACCCATAATAAAAGTACATGTTTAAAAATTGAAACCTATGAACTATGAATTTGACCTAGGAGAAAAGATCCATTTGAAGAGAAATATGAGTTTGTTGTGGTTGGGTTTCTATGCTAGCGGTGATGACTGTGTCAAAATTATCTTATATAAATAATGCAACAAATATATAAAGTGTTCTGAAACAGCTACTAACAGTAATTATTTTATGTTAATATTTTGTTTATAAATGGGGCCTTTTAACTGGTTTGAGACAATAACCAATTTTTATTATATATAAAATTATCCCATGAAGATATACTGTACCATAAAATACTGGAATTGAGCTAAAATTTATAACTCATTAATCTGAGGGGTTTTTTTTAGTACATGCAGTGTATAAAGACATGTTTTATTCATCTAAGTTGCTAGCTTATTTGCATTTTCATTAAACTGTATAGACTATATCACTGTAATGTGAATAGAATTTTAACCTTATTCTGCCTTGTACATGCATAGCCAATTGCTTGTGTTTAAAATCAGTGATTACTAGTAGGCACCTATAAATGAATGCAAACATGCACATTTAACCTGCATAGACATGCGTATGCCCATAAGTAAGGTCAAAATGCATGAAAATAAAACACCTAACATCCTATTTATCTGTTTTTATTTGAAGTAAGAAATTTTTCCATATAGTTGAATTTTCTAGATAAATGAAGCATTCTCTTAAAAGCTGAAACACTTTCAGAAATATTGTTTAAACTATATTACAACTTTTTTCTTTTGAAACCAAATATAATAAATATACTTTTTAATATTGATGAACCAAATAAATACATTTTAGAAGCTCTTAAAACTGTAAGAATTTCTAAAAATAAAAGACCACTAATATATATTTTTATGTAGATAATTTTATGGGCTCTAACATGTTGTGAAGAGGAAAGAAGAGGAAATGGTTCCTTTTCCGTGCTGGTTGTCATCTTCTACTTTGTTTCTCCAAGTTTACTTAGTAAACAAATATTTATTAATGTTTATGAATAGGCACTTGAATTATAGAGATAAAGAAATAGGCAGAGGTTTGTTAAGGAAAGATATAAACTGATAAAGATTAAAGTGAATAAAGATGATTTCCAGTATTACTAGGGATTGTATTATGCTGTTGATATGACTTGGCTTTGTCCCCACCCAAATCTCATCTTAAATTGTAGCTCCCATTATCCCCATGTGTTATGGGAGGGACCTATTGAGAGGTAATTGAATCATGGGGCAGTTTTCTCCTGCTATTCTAGTAAGTTCTTATCAGATCTGATGTTTTTATCAGGGGCTTCTCCCTTTGCTTGGCTCTCATTCTTCTCTCTCCTGCCACCACATGAAGAAGGACATGTCTGCTTCTCCTTCCACCATGATTGTAACTTTCCTGAGGCCTCCCCAGCCATGCAAATTTTGATCAATTAAACCTCTTTCCTTTATAAATGACCCAGTCTCAGGTATGTCTTTATTAGCAGCATGAGAACAGACTAATACAGCTGTTATAATAATAACAATAACTATCAAACACTTTCAGTGTACCAAGTACTATTTTTTAATGGTTTTAATTCATTTGTCTCTCTAAAGAAACTTGAGTTTTTATTAGTACCAATTGCTCATATGAGGAAAATGAAATGTTACATAACTTGCTAGTGCGCAGCTAGTAAGTGTTGGAAATATAATTAAAAATAAAATATCCTGCCAGTCTAGAAAACCGTGCACAAAGTTAAAAGAGAAAGGGAAGAGTTTTATTATTGAATAAGCATTAAATCAGAATATGATGCCCCTCACAAGTAATCTTCTAAGAGGTTACAAAGACAGATAGAAATCCCACCTTTATATATAGTCAAACAGATAGAACTTATTACATACATGTTCTCAGAATAAGCTAATCTTCATGTAAGAAAACTTGTCTGTACCATTTGTCACACAGAGTTCATTTTCAATTCACGTGGTAACTGTGGTGGCCATCTATGTGAGCTAATTGTCTTTATCCAAAGGAGCAATAAGATTCCCATATCTTTATGATAGGAGGTAGTCTTCCAACTTGGAGTGAGGTAGTCACCAGAGTTAGTCTCTTACTGTCCCACCAAAACTGGGAGATACAGATTCTATCTTCCTTTGGTATGACTGCATATCAAAGAGACGGTTTCCAAGTTCTAGAAAACAACATTTCTGGGTTGTAAGTCTCACAAGAGGTTTGACTTTGAAAATATTTACATATATTTTAAAGAGATAAAAAGAGCACATACAATTACAAGTTTTCTGAATAAAATACTCAAACAAAATGAAAAGGTTTCATCCCTTATATGCAATCAGGAAAATTCAGTTTCTTATTTGTATTTGTTTTTATGTAAGTAAATAATTAATTTTTTTTTTTTTTGACACAGAGTCTCGCGCTGTCGCCCAGGCTGGAGTGCAGTAGCCGGATCTTGGCTCACTGCAAGCTCTGCCTCCCGGGTTCACACCATTCTCCTGCCTCAGTCTCCCAAGTAGCTGGGACTACAGGCCCCCACCACCTCGCCCGGCTAGTTTTTTTGTATTTTTTAGTAGAGACGGGGTTTCACCATGTTAGCCAGGATGGCCTCGATCTTCTGACCTCGTGATCCGCCCATCTCGGCCTCCCAAAGTGCTGGGATTACAGGCTTGAGCTACGCACCTGGCCAATAATTAAAATTTAAGTTCAGGAGATGTTGGCAGAACTCATGCTGCTAATTACTGCATTAATGTGACATTCTCCTGTGTGCATGCTTGCCATGGAGACGACTATCTTCACTTGATTACAGACTTACATAATAGAAGGATGCAGTCATGTAAGCTCCAGGAAAAGAACATTCCTAGTAGAATAAATGACAAGTCAAAAGGCCTTAAGATAAAAATAGGTTTCATGTTTTAAAGGGACAAAATTAAAAACAGTGTGCCTGTGTGTCCAGAATTGGTGGGTTCTTGGTCTCACTGACTTCAAGAATGTAGCCGCGAACCCTCGCAGTGAGTTTTACATTTCTTAAAGATGGTAGTCCCGTGTTTGTTCCTTCAGATGTTCAGATGTGTCCACCGTTTCTTCCTTCTGGTGGGTTCGTGGTCTCACAGGCCTCAGGAGTGGAGCTGCAGACCTTCCTCATCAGTGTTACAGCTCAATGTGGCATGGACCCAAAGAGTAAACACCACCAAAATTTACTGGTGCTGCTACACTTTCCAAGTCCACCAGAGTGGATTGCCCTGCCTGGCTCTGGCAGCCTGCTTTTATTCCCTTATCTGGCCCCACCCACATCGGGCTGACTGATCCACTTTACAGAGAGCTGATTGGTCTATTTTACAGAGAGCTGATTGGACCGTTTTGACAGGGTGCTGATTGGTGCATTTACAATCCCTGAGCTAGACACAGAGTGCTGATTGGTGCATTTACAATCCTCTAGCTAGACATAAAGATTCTCCAAGTCCCCACTAGACTCAGGAGCTCAGCTGGCTTCATCTAGTGAAGGGGCAGCAGGTGGAGCTGTCCATCAGTCCCTAGCCAGGCCAGCACTCCTCAGCCCTTGGGTGGTGGATGGGACGGGGCGCGGAGGTGCAGGGAGCTGCCGTCTGTCAGGGAGGCTCCTGCTGCGGAGGAGCCCATGGAGCATTGTGGGGTTGGTTCCGGCATGGCTGGCTGCAGGTCCTGAGCCCTGCCCCCAGGGAGGCCGGGTGAGAATTGAGGGCAGCACAGGCAGGCCGTTACTGATGGGGGACCCAGTGTACCCTCTGCTGCTGCTGGCCCAGGTGCTAAGCCTCTCACTGCCCGGGGGCGAAGGTGCTGGCCGGCCCTCAGAGTGCGGGCCGGTGGAGTCCACGCCCACCCGGAACTTGCGGTGGCCAGCAAGCACCCTGCGCAGTCTCGGTTCCCGCCCGTGCCTCTCCCGCCACATTTCCCGGCAAGCAGAGGGAGCCGGTTCCGTCCTCAGCCAGCCCAGAGAGCCAGAGGGGGCTCTCACAGTGCCCTGGCGGCGGAAGGCCTCCTAATGTGCCACCAGAGGACACCAAGGCAGAGGAGGCGCCGAGAGCGAGGGCTGCTAGCACGTTGTCGCCTCTCACCTGGACCCAGTGGATGGGGGAACAAAAGCGTGGGTATTAGTTAGGGGTCAAATGCTATAGCCCTTCTGGGCCATAGTAAAAACTTGGATTTTATTTTGGTGGTAGTGGAGAGCCCTTTGAAAATTCTCTTAAGCAGAAAATAGTTACAATATCATTTCTGATTTAAAGAAATTATTTTCATTGTCATGTGAAAAACTTGTGTTCTGTTGGGAATTAATGATGGAGGCAAAGTAGTCCGTAAGAGGCTGTTGCAGTAGTCTAGGTCATTGATTACATCAATAGAGAGTTGGGTGAATTTTTTTCTATTTTTGGACATAAAGCGAAGGAGCTTTGCTAATGTTTGGGTGTGAAGTGTGAAAAAAGGGAAGATTCAAGGGTGATGCCAGGAGTTTTGTCTTAAGTAAAAATGATGGTGTAATAAACTGGGATAGGGAAGGCTTCAACTTCAGAGCAGATTTAAGGATGACGTTGGAGATTAGTAACACTTTTAGCCATATTAGGGTTGTGATGACTCTTAAATGAAGGTTCAAGTGGAGATGTTTAATTAGCAGTTGAATATTGAAGTCTGTGGTTCAGGTTGAGTGGTCTGAGTGATAGATGCAAATTTGAGGGTCATTAGCATGTGAATAATATGCATATAACCATGGGATCAGCACTAAAACTACTTATCCTGTGAGGACAGATAGAGAAGAACACTGAAGTAATGAAGTTTTTTGGATGTATGTGTAAATTAAAGTAATAAAAGTATATGTAAACTAAAGTAATAAAGTAAGAACATTTGGCCTGAGAATTATTTGTTCACAAATTGTAGGGAAAAAAATTGCATAGTAAGATAAAAAGATACTGGAAGAAAGCCACAAAACACTGTTATTAAAGAAATAAAGGAAGGTGATAAGACCTATAGAAAAGTAAAATTTGATAAAAGGAATCATCTCCAATGGGTTTAAAACTAAAATATATTGAGTGCTTGTTCTATTTCTGAGACCTGTCTAAATCCTTTACACATATTTATTCATTTAATCCTCACAACTTCTATCGTCTCCCAGATATAGAAATAAGTATTACTGAAATTTTTACAGATAAAACAGAAGTTAATTAACTTCTTCAAGGTGTTAAAACAAAAACTTTAGACAAAGTAAATTTAATAGAGTTTATTTGAGCATTTAAATGATTCATGAATTGGACAGTTTTGAAAACCAGAAGAGGTTCAGAGAGCTCCACTGAGACTATGTGGACAGAGATTTTATAAGTTAAAAGCAGAAGTGAGATAAACAAAAGATATTTGATTAATAAGAGTGGAAAGACCTAGTTAAAAGTTAGCTGGAGATTTCTGATTTGCGAAATCCCTAATTTCATTTTATTGTTTACATTGGGCTTCTGCTTGCTTACCTAGGAACCTAAAATACTGGCGCCATCCCAAAATGTCCTCCCAATTGAAAGTATTTTAGTAAAGGGTATACAATTTGAAAGTGACGTAGTGGCATTCAAATTCAGGAAGCGGGACTCAAGAACCTCTGCTCCTAATAATTATGCTCACTAAAGACTTTTTGAATGCAGTTACACTGCGGGAGTAGAGAAATTTACTGTTGCCTGGAAAACTCTTCCCCGATATCTACACATGCCTCTCTTACTTCCGTAAGATCTCGGTATGATACCACATTGTTAGAGATTCCTTCTCTAAAACTCAACGCATTGGCTGTCTGCTTATTCCACTTAATTTTTCTTTTTAGAACTTGACAATTCCTGAAATTATTGTATATTTGTCTGAAGAATAGTTATATCTGGAAGCAGAGACTTTATCTTCTCCATTATAATATAAGCAGTGTCTAGTCTATTGTGTGATTCAATAAAAAGGTATTAACCAAAGAACCCAATGATGAGTTAATAAATAAATGAATGAATAAACATACTCTTGGTTGGAGTGTGTAGCTGACGTTAAACATTATGGGTCTTCAGCTTCACCAATACTGAAGTTCATGTGATTTCCTCCAACAGATATCAGTCGCCAAAAGGGAAGAAGATTTTGAGAATGGATTAGAATTGGAGTAGCCAGAAAAGAAAACTGATTCAGGAATCTTAACTGAAGGGAAGAGAGTGGTTGGAATTACAAGCCTTAGGATAGCAGGTAAATAGTGAATAAGTAAATCTTGGAGGTTGTTGAATTGAGAAAGGCTGGAGATGAAAACACGGGAAGATTTCAAGAAGAAGTTTGAGTAGGATGAGGATATCAGTAAGTGGAACAATGGAAAGGTGTAGTAACATTGTGGAATGTTAGAATTTTAGATCTTTGTAAATTGTTAAGATTATGGTAAAAAGGAGTATGAGGTCTGGCACGGTGGCTCAAGCCTTTAATCCCAGCACTTGGGAGGCCGAGACGGGTGGATCACGAGGTCAGGAGATCGAGACCATCCTGGCTAATACGGTGAAACCCCGTCTCTACTAAAAAATACAAAAAACTAGCCAGGCGAGGTGGCGGGCGCCTGTAGTCCCAGCTACTCCGGAGGCTGAGGCAGGAGAATGGCGTAAAACCCAGGAGGCGGAGCTTGCAGTGAGCTGAGATCCGGCCACTGCACTCCAGCCCAGGAGACACAAGACACAGCAAGACTCTGTCTCAAAAAAAAAAAAAAAAAAAAAGGAGTGTGAGTCCAAAACTCATAAAAATGTCTTAGAGTTTCCCATCAATAAGGTCTAATTTTATTAAAACTCTATCTCTGTAGGAACACATTAATAGCTATATTAAAATTAAATGTCTTCTGAACTGAACAAACTATGCATATGTTTCTGTAATCTCAGACTTTTTCCAACTTAAATTTTATATTTTAATATTGTAGTAATCAGAATTTTTAATTAGAGCTATCAGTCTGTCTACTTGCAGACTGATAGGTAGAGGACAATAGTTTTGAATTTTTTTCATAACTGATGATTTGAAAAATTTCTATTTACTATATCCCCTTCGAATCAGTAGAATTATTTTAACTAGCTAGCTGGGACTATGGCTAAAATCTAGCCTAATGATACTTGCTTTTCTCTGTGTGAATCTAAATAGGTTTTCTGAAAAGCTGCAACAACCAACAACGTGAAAAACCAGAACAAAACAAATAAATGTCTTGAGCTTTAGTATCAATGTGAACAATTGTCCAATACAGCCCTACAAAGAGCTTTGAGGTATACATATTCATAATTTCAAAATAATTAATATAATTGTATTTGATGCATGGATTCAGAGACAATATAATAAGAGGAACCCACTTAGTGGTCTTGGCAATGTTTAGTTTTTGTACTTGAGAAATAAATATTTTTTCTATAATATTTTTCTGTGATGGAAAAAGGGAGCAAAATTATCTCCAATTCCTCAAATGGAGATGACCTTTTAGAGGCAATTTTATAATGTTAATAAATAGGAAAACCCATTAACATCTGATTTACTGGAGTGGTCAGGATTTGTAGCATGGTTTATTGCAGTTCACTTAGCATATAAGACATGCATATTGTTTTCAATTTCCTTATACTCCCAGCTGAGTAGTAAAACTATTCTAAGTAGTATATTAGTAACAGTAATAGAGTAAAAGCTGGAGGGGCTTCTGAAATATCTTGAGAAATTTATTTCTACTTCTGTTGTAAC
Source organism: Piliocolobus tephrosceles (assembly GCF_002776525.5). Classification (NCBI taxonomy): domain Eukaryota; kingdom Metazoa; phylum Chordata; class Mammalia; order Primates; family Cercopithecidae; genus Piliocolobus; species Piliocolobus tephrosceles. The sequence goes on from NC_045441.1 coordinate 101,993,043, forward strand.
AACCACTCAAGGCATAAAGTTCTTAATGTAGCACTTACACACTTCAAGGATCATTTAAAATAAAATCTAAAACAATAAAGCATTAGCATCATTGCAAAGCAGAAAATCACATTAAAAATCTACATTGCTGCATATTTAGACATTTGTATGTATCACCCTCCCTGTCACAACCAACTTCCCCTTGTCTTGAATGGGAATATTTTATTTAAATCAGAAGGAAGTCACAGTTAAAATACTAAGTGTTATTTTATATTTAAATTATATTTTAAAGGATTTAATTCAATAATGTTCAAGTGTAAAATGGCTCCTTACAAGAGCAATCTGAGAGCTTTATTCCATACTAAAAGAGGATACACTTACTATTTATCCTGTTAGCCTGACCTTTGAGCTCTCTACAGCTCCACATAGATCTAAGGAAACAACTGAACTTAACAGATACGGCAGTGGGTCAATATTAAAAGATTATGTATTCGTCTACTGTCATAGAACAATGTGGGAATATAGATTATTTACTTGGTTTATCCCTGATATAGGTTCTGAAACCATTAATTCTGGGATGGGGAAGTCCTGAAATAATATGATTGAAGCATTCTAAGAGACAAAATGGAAAATTAAAGCTTTATTTATCTACTTAACTAGTTTTTATTGGTATCCATCTGAGCTAAGAACTACTGGGCCCAGGATTGTCACTGCTGTACATGACCTGATTCTTTCATTTCTAATGCTGACATTGCAGTATGAAAAATGGACAGCATGTAAGTGGAAACAAATATAAACTCTGTGTATTTTTATAAAGGAAGCAGATAGGAACCGAGGTAGTAACTAAAGAGAGTGCTACATTTGTTGCTACTGAGGACACAGAAGGAGTCTTAGAAGAGAGACATTGCATTTCAACTGAAATGTGAGAAGAAATATAGCCATTAAAATAACAGAGAAAAAGTAGTTAAAACAAACAAAAACCAATGCAAGAACAACAACAAAAAATGTTCTGAGGCAAGAAATGTTTAGGTTCTAGAAATAAAAGCAATTTAACTGCAATATAATTAGAGCAGTACACAGGGAATCATGTGCTGAGAAGTTAGAAAGGGAGACAAGGCAACCTCATGGAAGGACCTTCAGAAGCTTTGATTTTAGAATAAATGCAATGGGAAGATACTGGGTGTTTTGACCAAATAAGTAATGTGATTTTATTCACATTTTTTGGTCAGTGGATTGTAGGAGGTAGTAGTGGACTCAGGAAGACCAACTAAGAGCTACTTGCAGCTTTTTGGGGGACTGATAATAGTATCTCGGTCTAGATACTCTAGTAAAGATAAGTTAGAGAGAAGTAAACATTCAATATGTATTTTGGAGATAAAACCTATATGAGCAACTGGTTCATTTACTGGAGGATATGAATGTAAAGAGAAGAATCATGCGTGATTCCCTAAGTCTTTGGCTCAAACAACAGGGTGGATGGGGGCATGATGGTACCCTTTATTTAGATGGAAAAAATGGACAAGGGGAAAATTATTGAGAGCCTAGTATGCTTTTTCCCCCCACAGGTTATAGTGGAACAGGTGGCGGTTGGTTACATTAGTAAGTTTTTTCGTGGTGATTTGTGAGATTTTGGCACACCCATCATCTGAGTAGTATACACTGCACCCAATCTGTAGCCTTTTGTCCTTCACTCCCTTCCCACCCTTTCCCCCTGAGTACCCAAATTCCTTTGTGTCATTCTTATGCCTTTGGATCCTCATAACTTAGCTCCCAGTTATGGGTGAGAACATACAATATTTGGTTTTCCATTTCTGAGTTACTTCACTTAGAATAATAGTCTACAATCTCAATCAGATTTCTAAAAATGCCATTAATTTATTCCTTTTTATGGCTGAGTAGTGTTACATTATATATGTATACCACAGTTTCTTTATTCACTTGTTGACTGAGGGGCATTTAGGTTTGTTCCACATTTTTGCAATTGTGAATTGTGCTATACTATAAACATGTGTGTGCAAGTATCATTTTTTATAATGACTTCTTTTCCTATGGGTAGATAACCAGTAGTGGGATTGTTGGATCAAATGGTAGTTCTACTTTTAGTTCTTTAAGGAAACTTCACACTGGTTTTCATAGTTGTTGTGCTAGTTTACATTCCCACCAGCAGTGTAGAACTGTTCCCTGTTCATTGCATCCATGCCAACATCTGTTATTTTTTTAATTTATTTTTTGATTTTTTTGATTATGGCCATTCTTGCAGGAGTAAGGTAGTATCACATTGTAGTTTTGATTTGCATTTCCCTGATCATTAGTGATGTTGAGCGTTTTTTTCATATGCTTGTCAGCCATTTGTATATCTTTTGAGAATTGTCTATTCGTGTTCTTAGCCCACTTTTTCACGGGTACACAAATCAGTAGATCTCCTATACACTAACAGCGGCCACACTGATAACCAAATTAAGAACTCAACCCCTTTAACAATAGCTGCAAAAAATTAAAATACTTAGGAATATATCTAACCAAGGAGGTGAGAGACCTCTAAAGGAAAACTACAAAACACTGCAGAAAGAAATCATAGATGGCACAAACAAATGGAAACACCCCATGCTCATGGATGGGTAGAATCAATATTGTGACAATGAAAATGACTAATAGTCTTTGGCTCCGTGTCCTTGCCCAAATGTCATCTTGTAGCTCCCATAATTCTCATGTGTTGTGGGAGGGACTTGGTTGGAGGTAATTGTATCATGGGGAAAGTCTTTTCCAGTCTGTTCTCGTGATAGTGAATAACTCTCAGGAGATCTGATAGTTTTAAAAAGAGGAGTTCCCCTGCACAAGCTTTCTCTCTTTGCCTGCTTACTTTCATGTAAGATATAACTTGCTCCTCCTTGCCTTCCATCATGATTTTGAGGCTTCCCCAGCCACATACAACCGTTAAGTCCAATTAAACCTATTTCTTTTGTAAATTGCCCAGTCTTGTGTATGTCTTCATCAGTACCATTGAAACAGACTAATACAATGACCATACTGCCAAAAACAATCTACAAATTTAATGCAATTCCCATCAAAATATCACCATAATTCTTCACAGAACTAGAAAAAAAATCTGAAAATTTATATGAAACCAAAGAGGAGCCCGCAGAGCCAAAACAAGATTAAGCAAAAAGAACAAATCTGGAGGCATCACGTTACCTGATTTCAAACTATACTATAAGGCCATGGTCACCAAAACAACATGGTACTGTTATAAAAATAGGCACATAGACCAATGGAACAGAATAGATAACTGAGAAACAAACCCAAATACTTAGAGTTAACTGATCTTTGACAAAGCCAACAAAAACATAAAATGGGAAAAAGACACCCTATTCAACAAATACTGCTGGGATAACTGGCAGCCCACATGTAGGAGAATGAAACTGGTTCCTCATCTCTCACCTTATACAAAAATCTACTCAATATGGATCAAGAACTTAAATCTAATATCTGAAACTATAAAAATTCTTTAAGGTAACATCAGAAAATCCCTTCTAGACATTGACTTAGTCAAGGATTTCATGACCAAAAACCCAAAAGTGAATGCAATAAATCAAAGATAAGTACTTGGGACTTAATTAAACTAAAGAGCTTTTGCACAGCAAAAGGAACAGTCAGCAGAGTAAACAGACAACTCACAGAGTGCGTGAAAATTTTCAAAAACTATACATCTCACAGAGGACTAATATCCAGAATCTAGTACATCTAGTTTTAAGGACTCTTTTTTTCTATCCCTAAACTTTCTCTGAAATATAAGTATAGCCATGTGGTTAAGAGTGGAGATACTGGGAGTCAGGAAAAAACTCCCACAATCCTCTTGTGACCTTCAACAATGTACTACATTTTCTGAGACTCAATTTGCTCATCTGTAACACAGGGAACATAATAATACACCTGCTGACCTGGCGTGGTGGCTCACAACAGTAATCCCAGCACTTTGGGAGGCCAAGGCAGGCGGATCACAAGGTCAGGAGATCAAGACCATCCTGGCTAACAGGGTGAAACCCGTCTTTACTAAAAAATACAAAAAATTAGCTGGGCGTGGTGGCAGGTGCCTGTGGTCCTAGCTACTCAGGAGGCTGAGGCAGGAGAATGGCGTGAACCCAGGAGGTGGAGCTTGCAGTGAGCTGAGATTGCGCCACTGCACTCCAGCCTGGGCGACAGAGCGAGACTCCATCTCAAAAAAAAAAAAAAAGTAATAATAATACACCTACCTCCTGGGAGTTGTTTTAAGAAAGTACTTTTTAGATTAGATAATCTCATTAAATATTAGCTATTAGTGTCAGAGACAAACTATGGTGTCTGGAATTTCAAGATCTTTTTTGTTTTGTTTTATTTTCTCCTTGCTTTAAGTCACTGGTTTATACTGTGCAGTTTGTTTGCACGTACTGTGATATTTGCAAATTATTTCTATAGCAGGTGTGAAATCCTTTACATGTCTCTCCAGAAAGTTTGACAGCTCTGTGAAGCCCATGGGAAAGAAATAGAATGTTTATCTGTTCAAGTGTCATTAATACAAATTCACCTCAATGGTATATGTACCAGTGAAGTAATAGCTTCAGGAATGCTAGTGAACTTGACCTTGTATTTCCCTCATCACTAACTTATTCTGGAACTTGATCTAGTTTGGAAAAGCAAGAGATTCTATTTTCTTATTTTTCTTAAAATGCATTTTAATCATTAGGGCTTTTATGAAATTTGCTAACATTTGTGTTTGCATTAAGCAAAACTCACTTCTTTTCACATACCTAGTTTCTCAGTTTCAGACAAGTGAATTGCGTACGTGGCATGCTAGTCAAAAAATGGAATGTCATTGTTACCCCCAAAATTCCTTTATACTTACCCTTTCATACCACCAAACCCTGGCAATAATTGATTTGTTCTGTGTTCCAACAATTCTGCCTTTCCGATAATGTCATATAAATTGACTCATTCAGTAGCTACATATGATTCTGATTCACCCATGTTATTGCATGTATCAATGGTCCTTTTTTGGTTGCTACTAGAATTCCATTAGTTTGGAAATACTAGTCAGCAGTGAAAATACTTGGATTGCTTCCAATTTGGTGATAATGAATAAAGCTTCTATAGACATAACTTTGCATTTCTCCTGGGCAATATCTAGAGTGGGATTGCTGGATTACATGGCAAGTGTATATTTAACTCTATAAGAGCCTGTCAAACTGTTTACCAAAGTGGCTGTACCATTTTGCATTCTCACCCAGCAATGTAGGACAATTCTAGTTCTTCGCTTTCTTCATCAGCTCTTGATACTGTCAGCTGTTTGTTTAGCCATCATAGTAAGGGTAAAGTGTCATCTTTTGTGCTTATAGCTAGCATTTCACTAACGACTAAAGTTACTGAGTCTTAATGTTCTTCTCTGCCTTCTGTATAATTTCTTTGGTAAAGTCTTGGGTAATCTGTGTCAATCTAGACTTCTAGCTTTAGTTTTACACCCTTTCCCAACGCACACACCCCACACACACCATACCTGACTGTTGCTTACCACAGTACTTAAATTTCTGCATTTTTCTGGTTTGCTGAACCAGTTACCACTTTTTCCATTTCAGTTTCCAAAAATATGTTGACATCTCCTATCCAAAAAGAGTTACAGTTACACATGTGTGTTCAATCTGCTGAGTTTAACTGGAATCTCCAGTTTTTCTCTAATCATTTTGTTAGCAGGGCGTAGAAATGAGATAGAAAAGATACTGCACTGTAACTGACCCAGCCACAGACACTGGAGAGCACACATCTGATACCTTCTTGGATATACAGACACAACTGGGAAGCACTTTGCAAGGAGATTTGGAACTTGCCATTTTAAGAGTGACAGCTTAGTTCACTGTTTCTTGAACAATGAAAGTTAAGTAGAATGATGCATTAAAAAATTTAAACTCTAGAATTATGTGACTAGGCTCAGTTCCATCTGTGCTATTTGCTAGGTGGCTGACATTGTGCAAGATTGTTAACTGCCAGAGCTTTGGTTTACTCAGCCATAAAATAGGAATTAAAATAGTCCTAAATTGATAGAATTATTTTAAATATTAATAAAATGAGTATAAAAACCTTAGAAGAATGCCTGGGCAAGGTAAACAATTCAGTATTTATTAGTGATCATAATTAATTACTATTACCAATTATTATTTTTAATGTGTGTGTGCTGTGTTTGCTGGCTGGTGATAATAAGACAAATAGTACGTAAGTTTGATTCAATACAATAACGTTTAAGAACTTTAAAATTTGACCTTTTATATTAGTCAAAAAAAATCTAGGTGATTACCTTAATGCTCAAAATGTATAAGAGGTAACATAAATTTCAACATCATTTTTGATTATTTTCATGAAAAAAGTTATATACACACTTTTTAAATAAGGCATAAAGATATGATTAAAATACCTATTTGAGAATAAGAATGAGCATCATAATACAAAATTAGAGCCATCTTAATTAAAATCAGGAACAAAAAAATTTAATTACCATATCTCAGAGTGTTCTGAAAATTTAGTTATTTAAATATCTAGGAGAAAGAAATAAAACTTGTAAGAATTGGAAGAAAGAAGATTAATTTGTTTTTGTCTTTCTTGTGAAAGAAACTTCAGGAATTCGATAATAAAACTATATAGCAATAGAATCCAAGAAGTTTGCTAATTGAAAAATACATGTATTTTCTAAATATGAGAAATAACTAGTTTAAACATTGAATTGTTAAAATTCAGATACTTTTCACAATGTCAATAAAATTTAAAACTAACTAGCATCAGAGTTTATAAAAGAAGAAATGTAATAGCAAGTGGTTAAGTAAAAGAATTTGGCATTGTATGGAACTGGGATTGAATCTCAAATTATACCACCAAGAGTTTACATTTATTAATGTTCTCTCTGAGGCAGATACTATTATAAGCAATTACTAGGTAAATAATTTAATCTTCTAAACAACTCTGAGCTGGGTAATACAATGCCTATTTTACAGATAAGGAAATTTAAGTCTATACAAATTAAAAATATTTTTTCTAAAATCACAGCTAGTAACTTGTGGAACCTAGACACAAACATGGGCATATTTTCTTTTATTATGCTTCACTGTATTGCACTTCACAGCTATTTTACTTTTCATAAATGGAGGGTTATCGGCAATCCTGCACCAAGTTAGTGTATTGGCGAAATGTTTCTAGCAGCATGTGCTCACTTTGTGTCTCTGTGTCACATTTTGGTAATTCTTAAACTATTTCAAAATTTTCATTATTTTTATATTGGTTTTGGTGATCTGTTATCAATGATCTTTGATGTTAGTAATGTAATTGTTTTGGGGTGTCATGAACCACGTCCACATAAGATGGCAAATTTAATTGATAAATATCATACATGTTTTAACTGTCCCCTGTTGGGGTCCGCGTGTTTCCTAAACAAAGGAATTAACACATAAGACAACACAGGACAAGACATACATGGCGGCCGCGCCGAACGGCACACTCTGCTTTATTTTATACAGCCGTTCGTGGAATGTTACCAAGTCATGGGGCATGTGTTGCTTCTCTGACCTTTCCTTGACTCCCAAGATCAGTAAACATTGACCAGTTCCCAGAGCACACTGTTTACAGCTGGCTCCTTTGTCCTTTCTGTTTGCAGAGAAGGAGCGTCCTGCTTTGTCTGCAAGAGCAGGGCTTATCGGGAACGTCTCGTTTGCGAGCACGCAGTCCTCTACACCCCCAACCAGATATTACCCTGTCACCCTCTCCTCAGGCCTCCTTTTTCCTTCTGAAATACTCATATTGAAATTAGGCAAATTAATAACCCTTCAATGGCCTCTAAGTGTCCACGTGGAAGAAAGAGGTGCACATCTCTCACTTTAAATGGAAAACTATAAATCATTAAGTTTAGTGAGAAAGGCAGGTCAAAAGGCAAATAGGTTGAAAGCCAGGCCTCTTGTGCCATGTAGCAACATTGTGAATGCAAAGAAAAAGTTCTTGAAGAAAAGTAAAAGTGCTACTCATAAGTAAACACATAAATAAGAAAGTGAAACAGCTTTACTGCTGATATGGAGAAAGTTTTAGTGGTCTGGCTAGATCACATCAGCCACAACATTCCTTTCAGCCAAAGCCAAATCCAGAGCAAGGACTTACCTCTTCAGTCTATGAAGATTGAGAAAGGGAAGAAGCTGCAGATGAAAAGTTTGAAGCTAGCAGAAGTTGGTTCATAAGGTTTAAGGAAAGCAGCCATCTCTGTAACGTAAAAGTACATGGTAAAGCAGCAATTGCTAATGCAGTAGCTGCAGCAGGTTATCCAAGAAGATCTAGCTAAGATCACTAATGAATGTAGCTACACTGACAACAGATTTTCAGTGTGTACAAAACAGCCTCATATTGGAAAAAGATCCTCCTTAGGACTTTTATAGTTAGAGAGAAGTCAATGTCTGGCTTCAAAGCTTCAAAGGACAGACTGACTCTCTTGCTAGGGGCTAATGCAGCTCATGGCTTAAGTTAAAGTCAGTGCTCATTTACCATTTCAAAAATCCTAGGGATCTCAAATATTATGCTAAATTTTTCTCTGGCTATATTCTATAAATGGAACAGCAAAACTTAGATGATAGCACATTCATTTACAGCATGATTGACTGAATAAGGCCACTGTTAGCACCTACTTCTCAGAACAAAAAATATTTCAAAATATTGCTTCTCATTGATAATATTCTTGGTCACCCAAGAGCTCTGATAGAAATATACAGGGAGATTAATGTTATATTCATACCTGCTAACACAAGATCCATTCTGCAGCCCATGGATCAAGGAGTAATTTTGACTTTCAAGTCTTATTTTAAAAATGCATTTTGTAAAGCTATAGTTGCCATAGATAGTCATTCCTTTGATAAATCTGGGCAAAGTAAACTAAAGTAAACCGAAAACCTTCTTGAAAGGATTCATCGTTCAAGATTCTAGTAAAAACATTTGGGATTCATAAGAGGGGGTCAAAATATCAATATTAACAGAAGTTTGGAAGAAGTTGATTCCATCTCTGATGGACTTTCAGGGGCTCAAGACTTCAGTGGAGAGGGTACCTGCAGATATGGTAGAAATAGCAAGAAAACTAGAATTAGAAGTAGAGCATGAAGACATGACTGGATTGCAGCAACTTTGTGATAAAACATGAACAGATGAGTTGCTTCTTACGGATGAGCAAAAAATAAACTGGTTTCTAAAGATGGCATCTACTCCTGGTGAAGATGCTAAGAACATTGTTGAAGCAATATTCACGACAATGTTCACAGCAAAGGATTTATAATATTCCATAAACTTGGTTGATAAAGCAGAAGCAGAATTTGAAAAGACTGACCCAAATTTTGAAAGTTATACTTTGGATAAAATGCTATCCAATAGCATCATATACTACAAGAAATATTTTGTGAAAGGAAAAGTCAATTGATGCAACAAACTTGATTATTATCTTATATTAGTAAATTACCAAAACAACTCCAACCTCTAGCAAACATCACCCTAATCTGTCAGCAGCCATCAACATGGAAGCAAAACCCTCAACCAGCAAAAAGATTATTGCTCTCTGCAGGCTCAGATGATTGTTAGCATTTTTTAGCAATAAAGTATTTTTAAATTAAGGTTTGCATATTGTTTTGTACATGATGCTCTTGCACACTCAGTAGACTATAATACAATATTAACATAACTTTTATGTGTTCTGGAAAACCAACTATTTGTATAATTTTCTGTATTGCAATATTTGCTTTAATGGGGAGGTCTGGAACTGGATCTGCAATATCTCTGAGAAATGCCTATATTATGGTTGTAGAGCCCATGCTTTTAGAACTCTCAAATGTCTGATGTGATCAGCTTTCTCATATATAAAGTGGCAATGATTACAGCATTGTTACATGATTTGCAAACGTTGCCTTTAGTATACTGCATCATTTATGTCAAGTACATTAAGTGGTATCTCTAATTTTTATTAAAATATATATTTTATATTTTCCTGATATAAAGATATATAATAGCTCTTATTTTAATTAACAAAAACTCTATTTGACGCAACATGTTTTGAAATATGTATTACATTGTAGAATAGCTCAATTAAGCTAATTAAATATTCATATTTGATAGCTCTTAATTATCTCCCAAGTTCAGGTATAATAGTTGTGCAATTTAAATTTAAATGTTTACTTATAGGTATAAATGCCTTTTACTTTTGGTAATGACAGAATAATTAGTACTAGACTGGCCAGTGCAATATAAAGAAATATAAAAGTGGACGAAATCTATGAGACCATAATTTTCAGATTTTGAATGACAGCCTATTAATGTAATGTATGAGAGAGGGGAGGTGAGTATAATGCACCCCATGGTGCCCACAGCTCTTTGCTTGAGGACATTGAGCTTACCTTGAAACAGTAAGTTGGAGCCCTGGTAGACAACAGCCACCCCACTGAGCTGGGGAGGCAGGCATGGAAGTTTAGGCATCTGAAGCAGGTTGTAATCCACAGGATAAGGCAGAGTAGAAGAGGAATATATGCATGTGGAGGGGAGCAGAAGTCTCTGTGGGCATCTTCTGTAAGAACTTAGCTAAGGATGAGCTGCATAGTATGCATAAAGACAAGACTCTCTGCAGCTTACCACAGAGCAATTGCTATGGCAGTGAAAGTTGAACTGAGCTTTGTGCAGTGCTGGGAGATTTGGAATTCTGGCCCAGTGGGATAAAGGAAGTTCATAATTTACAAACTCGTCCAGCCAAATGTGTATCTCTAGTCTTAATATCACACTATTTCCTTAGCAGAGCCCTGACTTTGACAGAATAGACCTCTTGAAGGGCCTGCACATTTAGTTCAGAGTAGGGCTGCAAAAACCATGCCGGCCTGGAGCCTGTGTATGCACGTGTTGGTCTGGTGCCAGAGGCCAAGGGTGCTGTTGGCCTGGTGCCTGGGTGGGCTTGCAGCCTGGGGTTGTGTTGTCCAGCCTGGCTCTGGTCTGGTCTGGAACCCGGGGTAGGACTGGAGGCTGAGTCTGTGGATCTTGGCCTAATAAGTAAAGTCATGGGGGCCAGATTGGTACCTGATGCAGTCCAGAGCCTGAGACTGTGGGGGCTGGCCTGCTGCTAGAGCAGGCCTATGACTCAGGGCCACTGGACTGACCCATTTCTGGGGCTTGTCCACTGGGGTTGTGCTGGCAGTGGAACAAGCCTGAAAGCTGAGTTGTTCAGGCAGGCCTAGTCTTTGATGTTGTGAGATACTGCCTAGATCCAGGGCCAACCAGGTGGCTCAGTCTGTGGGTTCTGGCCTGGAGTCAGAGGCCATGGCGGGTATGCTCAGTCACAGATATTGCTATGGGGAACTCAATGTTGGTGTTCAAAGCAAAGTCCTGGTCTTATGTCCCTCTCTTTCCTCCAAGCAAAAGGTATCTTTCTCCACACTGTGCTATTTGGGATGCTGGAGAGATGACATGGATAATGTGAAACTCCTTCCTCTTCTCTTCAATGTGTCTTCTTATTTCTGTGCTACATCTAGATGTTATAATCTCTCATCTGGATCCTCAGCTCTTGTCTAAGTATTTCCATGCATCAATGATTGTTCAAATTGATGTTTCTACAGGGAAACAAGCACTGGAAAGTCTTATTTCATCATCTTGTTGATGAGACTCTCCTTTGTATGGATTTTTAAAACTTAACCTTTCTTTATTGATTATGTTTCAAAAATAAGGTTATTTGGATATTTTCTTAATTCTAAGATTCTCATGCACTGTATATACAAACAATAACTGTATTGCATGAACTAATTATATGCATGTTAAACAACCTTATTATTTTTTAACTAAATTAGTTTGTATTTGCTCTGTGTATTTTGTAATTTATAATTTCTTTACATATATATTTTGTTCATTCATTCTCTCTTTAAATGTGCACAATTTCTTTAGTGTTTAATCTGAACAACTGTAGCCCTCTCCACAGTCTAGTTTTGATTCATATTTTATGTTGTACTGTAAACACTGTTTTTTTTTTTATTTTATTTTATTGAGACAGGGTCTTTCTCTGTCACCCAGGCTGGAATGTTGTGGCATAACAGGTTACTATAGTCTTGAATTCCTAGGCTCAAGTGATCCTCCCACTTAAGCCTCCCAAGTAGCTGGGACCACAGGCATGTACCCCCACACCCAGCTATTTTTAATTTTTTTTTTTTTTTTTTTTTGTAGACACTGAGTCTCCCTATGTTGTCCAGACTGGTCTTGACCTCCTGGGCCCTAGCAACCCTCCCACCTCGGCCTCCCAAAGTGCTGGGATTACAGGCATGAGCCAGCATATTCAGTCATTATTTTTGGTAGTATTTCCTCTGGAAATTCTTCTAGATTAGATATTTCCTTTCTGGATGCTCATAGCCTTGGTGTATACCTCTATATAGTAATTTAGTCATTACCTAATCAAATAAGGCAGAAATGCCTTTCTCTCCTATTATCTCTAATTCTTATAATCTTTTTTTTTTTTTTTTTTATTATACTTTAAGTTCTAGGGTACATGTGTATAACGTGCCGGTTTGTTACATATGTATATATGTGCCATGTTGGTGTGCTGCACCCATCAACTCGTCAGCACCCATCATCTTTAGGAAAACTTTAATCACTTAGTATTTCGTACCTTGCTTCTTTATAAAGAGATGAGAAGGCTTATTACTACTCTTCTATAAATTGTGATTTTGTTAATCATAATTTAATGAAATGTTCTCATCCATCGTTATATAGTGAAACACTCCTAAATCTGGTAATGTAAAAATAATGATTTATAATTATATCTCAGATTTTTACGAGTATCACAGTCTTAGCTGGCGAGTTCTCACTTAGTGCCTTTCATGCATTTGTAGATAGTGGCTGCAGCTAGAGTCCTTGAAACCTTTGATTAGTCTGAACACCCACAATGGCTCACTTACATTGCTGGCAGTTGATGCTAGCTGCTAGATAGTATCAGATATGGTTGCTGACCAGATCACCTACATGTGGCTTGGGTTTCTCAAAGCATAGTAGTTCGTTTCTGACAGGAATCATTCCAAAAATGAACATTCAGAAAGACCCATGCGAATATTGTAAAGCTTTTTACAGCTTCTTTTCTACTGCATTCTGTTGGTCAAAAGTGAGTCACAGCACCTAAGACTAGGAGAGACTCAAGGGGAATGGGTTACACAGAGGTACAAATGTCATGAAGTTATGGTTTATTGAAGGCCGTCTCTGGAGACCAGATACTACTGTTTTCTCCTCAGTCCCTCATCATATGCTTTACAGATGCAATATACTCTCACTCTTTCTTAAGGATCCCAAAGATGTATTCCTTTATAGCATTAGTTTCAGGGTTGAAGTCCAGGATTTAACATTCAAGTGATAGCAAGGTGGTGATAAAATTCCTTAGGGGTAGGGTATTGACTTCTTGTTGCTGCTAGAACACATCACTACAAATTTAGTGGTTTAAAACAACACAAATTAATTCTTTTATAGATCTGGAGGCTAGAAGTCTATAATCTAGGTAATAAATCTATAATCAGAAGCTTCAAATTGAGAATGACGGAAGTTATTCTCAAGTCTTTATGGAAAAATGAATTTCCTTGCCTTTCTAGGCTTCTAGAGATCATGTGTATTCCTTGGTTTCTGGCTCCTTACTCTATCTTCAAAGCCAGATGCTTAGCATCTTTTCTCTTGTCTGGCTTGTGGTCTCTTTTCTATAAAAACACTTGTGATTACCCTGGACCTACCCAGATAGTCCAGGATAATTTCCCCATGTCAATATGATGTACATCTATAAAGTCCCTTTTCCCATGTAAGGTAACATATTCATAGGTCCTGGGGAGTAGGAGATAAACATCTTTGGAGACATTATTCAGCCTAACACAAACAGTTTCTGGTATATTATTTCTAGAATATTATTTTTCTCCATCTGAATTTTTCTCAATGACAAGGCATACTTCCAACGTACAATGGTGATACAAGGATAAAATAAATCCAATAGTAATTCTTGTATAAGAATAGTAGAAACAATCACACATACCAATAAGCTATTCATGACAATTCTCACATCTAACCAGACCCAGATCACTGTGTCCTTGGTTAGAACTCAGTACTATTACCTGCAAGTTGTTCTCCATGGCTCTTAGCCAGTTGTTATCTCTGTATAGACTCTTAGTTCCACCATCTGGACTCTTGGCTCTACTTTCCCATTCAAAGTTCCTCTTTTTTACAAGAAATGGACAACACTTGCATTTTAGTAACTTCCTCAACCTGATTTCTACCCACACATGGGGTTGGGCACAAAGGATTTGTTTCATTTTGAGTTTTCTGTCCATTTTTACTACAACCTAAGAGTGTTTTCTTAAATACTATACTTTTAAAAATTATTGTGGTTTTCCTATGAATGTCATAGAATTCATTCATTAGATAAAAGTCATGGCTACAAATTTCTTTAAGATAGGGCCTACCTTTTCCAGGATGCAATGGTTTTAAAATTCTTAGAAACACTTTTGTTTATTTGAGTATATAAAATGCTCCTTGAATCTTTCCGAAATCTTAACAAAGGGCTCTACAGCCACATTGTTGAGATGGCCCTTACTCTAAGGACATTTCTTACTTTGATAGCCTTGTGATATTTAGGGAAGCTGAGAATGACACAGGTTTTTATTGTTTGTTTGTTTTTGTTTTTTTTAAACACATGAGCTTCTGACTTCTTTTTGTCTCTTGTATATTTTGCTTGAAAATAGAAGAGTTTGTTTTTAGCTTATTTCATTCTATCCATATCTTATCATATACTGCTCTGGAAAACCAGCTGGCATGTGCAACTTTTGTGTGGAAGTCTGGGTGGTCAAAAGTACCAGTTTAAAATGTCTGTTTTTCATGTTATCACAGGCAATGGTTTTCCTAAAATTTCCACCTTTATATAACAAGATAATCTTTCTTCCAGCCTCCAAGAAAATTTATTTTACTGTCCTTCTGGCTTCCACTACCAATCTTCTTGATGCCTCTGAGACCTCTAGTAGTCACCCAGTCTTATAGGTAATGTCATACAGTTTTTAAGATTTTTTTTTCAATTGTAGCAGCCCATTCTGGGTACCAATTTCTCTTCCAGTTTTTACTGCTTTATAATAAATCAACTGAAACTTTATTGCCAAAAATATTAACAAGAAAAATTTTCTCATAATTTTATGGCTTAACTGTGGCAGTTGAGGGGTTCTCACTTGCGTTCTCTTCTCAAGTTGTCATCAGATAGCATTTAGAGACACTAAAGACTAAGTTGAATGTCCAAGATGTATAATTCACATAGCTGACAGCTAATATTGATTGTTGGTTCTGGTCTCAGTAAATGTACATAAGCTATAGACCATGGGACTTCTCTGTTGTCTGGGCTTTGCAGAGAATTGTGACTGGGTCCTGAGAAGCTGCATTACAAGTGACCCAGTTAGAAGTTACAAATCTTCTTATGATTCTTATGACATAGCTTCACTGTGTTCACTGTCATTGTCGTCATCGTCCTCCTCCTCTTATTCCTCCCTCTCCCCCTTTCCTTTCCCCCTCCCTCTCCTCCTCCTCCTCCTTTTTTTTCGAGACAGAGTCTTGCTCTGTCATGTAGACTGGAATGCAGTGTACAGTCTCAGCTCATTGCAGTGTCCACTTCCCAGGTTCAAGCTATTCTTATGCCTCAGCCTCCAAAATAACTGGGATTACAGGCATGTGCTACCATGCCCAGCTAACTTTTGTATTTTTATTAGTGACAGTGTTTTGCCATGTTGGCCAAACTGATCTCAATCTCCTGGTCTCAAGTGATCTGCCAGCTTATGCTTCACAAAGTGCTGGGATTACAGGCATGAGCCACCACACCTGGCCAGCTTCACTGTGTTTCAGTGGTCAAAAGCAAGTCACAAGAGCAGTCCATATTGTAGTGGACAGTGCTACACAAGAACATTATAATTAGGTGTAGTCAACTGAAGAACCATTTTGGGAAATTACCATAAGAAAATTACTAGTATCTTAATGTCTTTATTACAAATATTCTTTATCAAGTGACTTAAAATTGTTCAGAGATAGATGTGTAAATTTTGATGTAATTTTATTGGGTGGTTTTAAGTTTTCCAAAAATAAGAGCATACATTTTGTCATACCCTTTGTGTAAATATCGTTAATATATTCATTGATCAGATATGCATGTCAACTTTTCCTTTATATTTTCAACTATAGTTTTAAAAATGATAATTTGTATCATTGATTTCAGAGTCTTCTTAAAATAATATAATCAATTTTCTTAAGATTATCTCAGTACATATGGCTATATTTTATTAAATAAAAGCATAAAAATAAAATAACATGAAAGCAAGTATCATGGTTAGGTAAGAATACTTCTTAGATTAAGTCAATGAACTTTTTTCTATTTTCTAAATGTTTTAAAGTTTTTCTTCTTTTTATCTAACATTCACTATTACTTCATTAAAATGCTGGAAAGATTAATAACTTAATTAACAAACAGATGGAGGGCATTTTGAAATTCTCAAAGAAAATGTGATTTAAATGACAATGGTGTAATGATTATTTTCAAAGGGAATTAACCTTTTTTGAGGTAATTGATTAATTGTGCCTAAAATTAGTCAATTTTTTTTCTTCTGAGAAAGTAATTTCTTTCTTAATGGTATAAAGGTTCATCAGATCCATACCTTGGAAACTTTTACTTTACGTGGTGTCTTAGTCTATTTGTGCTGCTGTAACAAAATACTTGAGATGGGGTAATTTATAATGAGCAGAAATTTAGTTTTCATAGTTCTGGAGGATAGAAGTCCAAAGTCAGTGTTTGGTGAGGCTGGTTCTATCTGTTTCCAAGGTGGTATCTTGTTGCTATATCCTCTGGAGGGGACAAATGTTGTGTCCTCACAGGGCAGAAGGGACAGAGGGGAAAAAGGTCCTCGGCTAGTTTCTTCCAGCTCTTTTATAATACACCAATTTATTCATGAGGGTTCTGCCTTCATTACATAATTATTTCCTGAAAAGTCCCACCTCTTAACCCCACCACAATTGGGATTCATTTTCAACAGATGAATTTGGGAAGCATTCAGGTCAAAGCATTGGGTTTTTGATGAAATCTTGATGGTTTTCAAACCTTTCTTCATTTTTTTTTTTTTTCTGAAGCTCAAACTAACTGATTAAATAGGTTCAGGAATAATGCAAACGGGAAACAACATATCTACTTTTAGACCACATGATATTTTCACTCTTCACTTATAAATTGAAATTACCCACCCATTTCTGCACGCTTTTCACCTTGCTGATGAAGGATCTCTCATGGTAAAGTTACAAAATAAAGGAATGGAGAATGCCAGTGTCCTGAGTACAGATTCTCTAAAAGAAAGAAAAGTCTGGCCCACAATTTACTCAGATTTTTTCCCCTAAAATAAACAGCTAAGTCATAACTTTTTCCAAGGTCGTGAATGAGTGAGTAAGTTTAGGAGCTAGAAGATATTCTTTCCAATACTTGCAAAGGAGCTAATGTCCATGTAGGATAGGCAACATAGAAGTAGTAGGAGAGGAAGAAAATTGTTTCTTCTGCTAGAATTATGCAGATAATTTCATATGATCTGCTTAATCTTTCTAGATATTTAATTTTCATTAATGTTTTAGGAGATAATAAAAAAACTAAAGAAAAGACAACACATGTAAAACTAAAATATATTTTATATATACAAATTTTTAGGTTAAATACTATCTGTGAAGAACAAAATTGATATGTGTAGTAGATCAATTTAAATATTTAATGCTAAACACTCTAAGCCTATTATAGGATATTTGATAGTTTTATCAGAAGCATGTTGTTTTCATATTTCTGTATAAAGTGTTGACAAAATATTTTTGAACACAGTCAATTAATAATTTGAAAAACCAAAATTAAGTAAAATTCTCCCATGATTGTACTTGAAGAAGTAACATTTGGACTTTCTAAAACCATTTTCCTATGTAAATTGTCATGTTACTTATAAGTTTAACTTGTATGTTAAATCCTGAAATGAATAACTGCAGAAGAATTTTACAACCATTGTAATTAAAATTATTTTATAACAAAGAAAAACATTTATTTTTTGCATGAGTTATGTTTCGATTAAAAGTAACAATTCAGCTAAAAGCCAGAACCAAAGAGGCTTCATGGGAATGTCCTCATCCATAAATATTATTTTTGCTTATAGATGGATTTTTCTTCAGTAATTTTTAAACAAAAAACAAAATATTAAAAGTAAGCTATGAATTTTTTTTCTTGCCATTGGCACACCTTGGCTGCAGAGTTCTTTTTATTACTTGCATTTATATTCCTTTGAAATAAGCGATTTTTGAAGAAAATATACAGCAAATGAACTGAATCAGAAAATAGTCATTTTCTTTTAGTTAATTTCTGCCTGGGAATTTAGATACAGTATATTTTTCTACATGGTTTCTCCCACAAAATATACTGGCTATAAGAGATGTAAATTCAATCTAATGGTTAAATGTTAACTTTGTGTATATTTACAAATCATTTGGATTTAGATCTTTGTATTATCGTATTTGGTATGATAAGTGTAATGATTTGACATAATAAATATAACGAAAGAGTAAATCACAATATCTTTAATGTTGAAAGCATCTTGGAGATCATTAGGACCTTTATTCACTTTGCAAAACAAGTGATTTTTCCAATATCATGTGGGTATTTACTAGGAGAATAGGGGTTCAAAACCAGATATTTCAGTCTAGGTTTATTTCCTACATCTGTTCAGTGATTCTTTGACCAAGGCCCTGAGGATTAAGAACTTACCAAGTACTTTAAATAACCATTGCAGGAGAAGAGTTGTGGAGCTCAAGGCTGAAAGGGAAAATGTAATAATGGGAAAGATGAATTACTCATCTATGATTTAGGGAATATATGATCATCCAGTTTCTCATGGATCAGGGATGTTAATAGTTTCCAAAAGATGCATGTTAGGTTTTCATTAAGATTCTTCACATATTTTTGGTTATTGGGAGTTTGAAATTTGATAACACAATTGAGAAAGAAAATCAGCTAAATTTCAGCTTAAATATCCTTTTCTCTAATTTGACCTTCATCACAAATATAAAGAACTTGTGATGCTCTGAGGATCTAGAAACCTGTACCTATGAGGGCAGATTTCAATTTAAAAGGATTATGTTCCCAAATGCCAGAGCTGCCAGCAGCTATCTATGGGAAGCTGTTTTGGGACATTGTTCCTAAAATTATTGCTTTTAGCAGATGGCTTATTCACAAGTGAGGATGATTCAATACTTAAAATGATGAAAAAGATAGGACTTTTGGGGGTGAAAGACACAACACTCATCTTGTTGGAAACCATACATTGATGTAAAACCTCAAGTTAAGACACTAATGGGAAAATACTTCTTCACCTCTTCTCACAAGATGCTTATTTTCCCCCAAGAATGGTATATATTACAAATCATTGAGGGCACTGTGAACCATGATTGAAATAATTTTCTAATTTTTTCAAATGCTACACTTTATGTTCCCTTATGGGCACTAATTTATTAATTTCAGATTATAATATATTTCATGACAAGTGGTTTTGAGATAATGGTTTGTTTTCTCACAAATGCTGGGTAGCTTATTGAGACAGTATCACCCTAATTAAAATGCACCTAGGAAAGTTTCACTGTGGTCAGGACTTCAAAGATGGTTAAGATAAATTAATGTTGTTGAACCCAAGAGATATATTATAAATTCCTCTTTATGCTTCCTTTATTTCTTTCAAGGACAATTTACCCCCTACAGACATAACTAATCTTTTGTTTCTTATTGTCTTCTCCTGAAAAATACTTGAATTCACTGCTTAAAAACTTCACACTTTCTTTCTGCTGCATTATAATTTTTTGAACCCAAACAACAATGACATAGCATCAATTTCCAAAATTATGTTGGGGATTAGAAATTGGAAATTTAAAAGGAGTTATATTTTTTTAAAAATGTGATAAGCAAATCAAAATCATGACTTTTGATCACTATATTTGCCAAATGAATTTAAAATATATTACTCATGAATATAATTACTTACATTAGAAACAATGGAAGAAATGGCTATTAAAAGAGGGCAATTCAAGGATTTCTTATTTTTTCATAGTATTTTTGAAGTATTCTATGTGTAAGATAAGTAAGAGGAGCTTATACATTTGTAAATGAATGATTATTAATTTTTGGAGAAAATATAGCAGATAATAAATGTGTGCTTCTTACTCTCATAACTTGTCATACAGAGCAGTCCATATTACCAGAGTTGAAGAAAGTATATAAATGAGGAAGAAAAGATAATAAGTTAAGAATTGGGCTGTGAAATAATATGCTTCAGTAATTCAAACAAGTAAGGCAGTGCTGTTAAACAATTATGTAGTCAGTATCTGGAATCAGATTCCCTTGCTTTCTTTATCCTTTACAGATGGGCAACCACAGGCTTATGAGTTAATTTCTTTAAGACTCAGTTTCCTACTTGTAAAACAGTAAATATGAAAACAACTGACTTATGGGATTGTTTGGAGATTAAAGTAAAATCAGTTATATAAAGGGCTTAAATTCCTGGGACCAAGTAAAGGGTTAATAAACGTTTGTTTTATTACAAATAATTGAGTGATTTTTTGATTGCGGATATTCTTCCATTTGGCCATGATAAATTTTCCCGAAGGACCTATCTGGTTTAGTTATTCTCTTCAGAAAATTAATTTGTAAGGCTTTTTATTAATTAAATTGAAGTTGAAAATCATGTATTAATAACCTGAAGACTAAATATTATCTTTTTCATATATAGTGAATTATAAATATGCAAGAGTGGAACACTATGAAAAGTCATTTTTGTCACAACTGGCACCTTAGTGGGTGTACAGAAAAGACCTATTATTGAAGGCTCGATTGTTAGAAGAGTCTGCTTACAACATTGCCTGGGCTGACTTTTGAGATGTTCCCTGAGTGATAAGGTTGTTCTGTGTGCCTATGAAAGATTATAACAATTTTTATAGACTAGGATCCTAATTATTGGTTTGGAGTGTGAGAAGGTAGTAGTTTATCTGTGCTTAGGTCTAAAGAAGCGGCTCGGAGATAAACTAGATGTTGGATATAGAGTTGCACGTAAGAAAGGCACATTTCTTTTTCTCCTGTGTCATCCAGCATGGTGGCCCATATCCACAAGCAGCTGTAGGCTACTATATTGAGTAATGAAGATCTGTAACTTATTAATTTTTTCTGGTTGACATATTAGGAGATAATCTATGTTTTAGCATTCGCTGCCAACTGAAAATGAGTTTTTCCTGTTATTCTGCTGGGTGACATCATGCCTAAATTTTTTTGTAAGTTAAAAACATCTTTGCTATGTTAAAAAACTGTTCTACAACTTTTTTTTTTCTTTTTTTTTTTTTTTTGGTTAAGAACTTAGTAAGTCTTTTAACATGATCTCCAATGTATGTTTTGTTTTCCCATTATATGCATGCATCATATTACTAATAATGTATTGTGTACATTAGAAATCTTATGCTAAAATAAATTCTTCAAGAATCAGTTAAAATAATACATCCTAATTGCATTCTTCACATTTCAGTGGTTGCTTTGAGCATGACTGAGGTGTGTAAACTTCCCCTTAGAGAAATTTATCCCTTGGAGATCTCAGTTTTTAAATCCTGTTCTCCTCTGAAAGGAACCAGATAGTATACTGGAGAAACATCTGACTGTTGATGGTACAGGGAAAATATAAGGTGATCTTCACCCCTTGGATAACTTTTCCCTTTGGAGATCAAGGATAAGTTAAGATAAATATGTTCTAATTTTAATTCCCCACTTTACCGTGGTTGCTTTGAGCACCACTGAGATGTGTAAATGTTCCATTGGAGAACTTTTCTCTTTGCAGATCTTGGTTTTTAAATCTCCTCTGAAAGGAACCAAATAGTATATTAGAGAAATATCTGACTCTATTGATGGTACATGGAAAATGCAAGGTGATCTTGGAGCATGTTTTGGAACCAGAAAGTAAGGGGTGTGTGTGTGTGTGTGTGTGTGTGTGTGTGTGTGTATGTATGTATATATGTGTGTGTGTGTTTTATATATACAGAGAGACACAGACAGAGAGAGAGACATAATAAAGCAAATGGGAAGATTTGAATGAAGAGTATCGTGGAGTTCCTTTTACTATTTTTGTACCATCTCTGAAAATTTAAAGTCATTTCAGCATAAAAAGTTCACAAAAAGCCGAAGTATTCATCTTGAAATTTAGGGTATATGGCATTTGCCTCACTAAGAGGTTTTATTTCCTGGCTAGAAATTACAAACTTGCACCTCCAGTATTGAAAAAATATATATAGATACGTTTTATCGGAGTGTTTTTTAAAAATAAGATAAGAGTTTAAATATTTTTAAGTTGCACATACATTCTGCAGTTCCAACAGGATCCATCTTTATTGTCTTAAAGTCAGCCTCAGCCATAGATAATAAAATCTAATGCATAGTCCTTACTACATTCAAGCACTGTTCTAAGTACATGTGTTAGCTCATTGAATTTGTTAGCTCAACACATTCTGTAAGGCAGTTTGCAAGGCAGCCTTTAAAATGTCACCTGATTATCCCCAGCTCCTACATTTACTCTCTTGTGTAATCCCCATTCTTTGAGTGTAGGCTGAATCTAGTGACTCAGTTATAACACATGCAATAGAAAAAAGTGATGGGATATTTGTTCCAAGATTAAGTTATATAAGACTGTGACTTCCTCCTTGTTCTCCTGCTCTCTTTCACCTGCTCATTTGAGAGAAGGCAGCTGCCATGTTGGAAGCTGTCCTGAGGAGAGACTCATGTGTCAAGAAATTGAGGGCAGCCTGTTGCCAGCGAGCAAGGAGAAACTGAAGCCCTCAATCCAATAATCCCTGAGGAACTGAATTCTACCAACAACCACAAGAGTGAGCTCAGAAGCTTCCTCAGGGAAGCCCCAGCCCACACCTTAATTGCAGGTTTGGGTAACAAATAGAGGCAGAGATTAGAAGATTTATCTAAGCCACACCCAGGTTCCAAATTCCCAGAAACTGTGAGATAATAAATTCTGTCATAAGCCACCAAGTCTTGGGGGTAATTTGTTATTCCACAGTAGATAACTATTAGAAGTAGATACTATTATAATTTCCATTTTAAAGATGAGGAAACTGAAATTAAGTTTCTAGCCCATGTTTTGGAAGATTCTTTGCCAACACTCAGATTAAGTATATTGCCTCTCTCCAGTTAGTTACCTGCATGAGTCATGTAGGAATTTGTGTTTGTAATCTCCATAGTATCCATTCTTTAGCAAGTTTCCTTCTCCTTAAGAAGATTGCAAACAATTCAGGATGCAACATATGTTTTTGTAGCCATGAGTGTTTTTCAACATAACTGAAATTGGAAGATCAAGCTGTATTAAAACACATTTCTGAGAAGCAAAAGTTTCACTATTAAAAATATAACTTAAATAATGACAATGGAAAACATAGACACAGGTAAGTAGCTAGATAGGTAGGTAGATAGAGAGATAGATAGATAGGTAGATATAGATAGACAGGCAGATAGATGAAGGACAGACAAAACAAGATTAAAAGAGAGAAGATATCTGTATCCAAATATGGCCTTTACATTTGTGTGTCCTGAGTTATTCACTTTGTTAACAATCTGCATGTGTCCTATGTGTTCAAATCAGTGCGATTCTGAGTCTTCCCTTATTCATACGACAAATAAGTCCTCACTGCTTAGTTGTGAGACTCTTACCAACTTAAACAAAGGAAAATCACTGCTATCTCCTTTCTCTCCTTAGTGCACAGCTTAATTTGCTTGTTATGTATTTCTGCTTCATGGGACAATTTCTGTTCTAGGTCAGAAAATTTGCGATGGTACTGGCTTTAAAGAAAAGACTTTACTTTCTGAACATTTAGATATTTGCTTTTTTTATAACAACTTTATTGATACATAGTTTACGTGCCATAAAATTCACTCTCTTAAAGCAACTCGCTGGTTTTTAGTATATTCACAGTATTGTGCAGTTGTCAGCACTATCTAATTTTGGAATATTTTTATCACCCCCAAAATAAACTCCATACCTATTAGCAGTTATTTCTATGTCTCTGCAACCAAAGTCCTGGCAAACAGTCATCTACTTCCTGCCTCTGTAGATTTCCATATCCTGGCCATTTTATACAAACAGAAGCATATAAGATGTGCTCTTTTGTGACAGGCTTCTTTCACTTAGCATTATGTTTTCAAGGTTTATCCCTACTGTAACATGTATTAGTGCTTCATTTCTTTTTATTGTTGAATAATATTCCATTATGCAGATATGCCACGTTTTGTTTATTCATTCATGAGTTGATAGACATTTAGATTGTTTCTACTTTTTGGCTATTATGAATAATGTTATTAACATTTGTGTTTAAGTTTCTGTATTTTCAATTGTCTGGGGTACATATGCTAGGCCATATGGTAACTCTATGTTTAACATTTTGAGGAACTGCCAAACTGTTTTCCAAAGTGACTACACTATTTTACATTCCCACCTTGAAGGTTCCAATTTCTCGACATTCTCACCAACATGTGTTAATGTCTGTCTTTTTTATTTAGCAACCTTAGTGGGTGTGAAGAGATACCTCATTGTAATTTTGATTTGCATTTCCCTAATGACTAATGATGTTGGATTTCTTTTCTTATGCTGATGGCCATGTGTATATCTTCTTTGGAGAAATATCTATTCAAATCCTTTGTTCATTTTCGTGTAGTATTTTTATTATTGAATTATAAGAATTCTTTATATATTTTGGATGCAAGTCCCTTATCAAATGTAAAATTTTCAAATCTTTTCTCCAGTTCTTTGGGTTGCTTTTTCACTTTCTTGATGCCTGTTGAAACATAAAAGTTTTTAATTTTGTTTAAGTCATATTTAGATTTTTCTCGTATGCTTATAGTTTTGGTCCTGTATCTAAGAAACCATTGCCTGATCTAAGATCATAAAGGTTTAGTCCTATGCTTTTTTATAAAGAACCATATAGTTTTACCTCTTGTATTTTTATCCATGATCCATTAGGAATCCACTTTTGTGTATAGTATGAGGTCAGTATCCAGCTGAATATCCATGTGGATAGTCATGAGAATTCAGTTCCCCAGCACCATTGAAGAGATACTTGATTTTAATAAAATTGTTAAAATCCTATGTAAATAATAAACACTATCATTACTGACCTTTTAATAAGCACTACTTTTTTTTTTCTAATCTGATCTTAACAGCTCTATTGTCATCCCCTGAAATGTCTTTTGCTTATGTCAAGAAAACCCAAGAACAAAGGTTTTTAGGGATTTTGAGGTTACACTAATCAAACATTTTAGGAAAATTTTCTCTACATGACCTATTTGCATGTTAATTGAGAATGTTACACTTTTGATAGTAATATTTCAGACTCAGACCTTCTAGTTTGGACCTCGGACAATTTCTAAGATTTCATAGAAGTAATTCCTTGGTTAAACTATACTAGTTTATATTATTTTAACTGGATTTAGATTCCTCTGAATTCTTTGTATTGTACACTTTAGATTAGAGGTTCTTACTGGAGTAGCCTTAAGCAATTAAAGGTCACAAGGGAGTGCTCAATATTAATATCTTTATTTACATAGATAATAAAATGGCCTCCCTGGAGTCTCTGTGTGTGTGTGTGTGTGTGTGTGTGTGTGTGTGTGTGTGTGTTTGTTTGCATGTTGCTTTCTAAACCAGATGATTTTATAGTTTTCTTTCCATTGCTTGTAATGTCTGTTGAAATTTGTATAAGTAAACATATTTGCAGAATTCATTATTTATTACAAGTAAAAATACAAGATAGAGAAAAAGAATAAAATTGCAATGATGTGTGCTCAGTAAAACATTATTTATGTAAGATTTATAGGCCCACTCTACAACCACCTGAATTGTCACTACCAGATATGATTAGTCTTGCCCAAAATCCCAGTCAGCAAAGTTTACCATTGTATGGAGTCTTCCCCCAACTAAAGGCAAGTAGCAGTTTAGTACCCTTTATTAACATAGCTTTGTTCTCATCACACTCCCTCCCATCTTGCTTTTTCTCTCTTTATTTTATTCAGTGACAAATATGTTAAGCAGGGATCTAAATTTAAAAAATAAATTAACTGAGGCCAATACTAGAAGAAAAGTAGTTTAGAAAATTATAAAACAAATTTAGCAAATAGACACAGAAATCTCTGGGAGATCTGGAGAGTCAGGATTTAAGACTAATCAAAAAGATACAACTTTCAATTTTATTACGCACTAGGACTGACTGATCTCACAGCTGGATACAGACACCATAGTCTACATCAACAACACCACTGATATCACTAATGCCATTTATCCCTAGGTTCTTAATTCTGTGTCAAGGACTGCTCACCTCTTGCATAGAGAAGGAGGATGCATCTGCCATTGTGACCATCTCCCCTAGCATGTATGCCCTATGATTCTCACTTCTTCATGTCACTAGCTTCCAGTGAAGGCTTAGGAGCAGGTGCTCGATCCAAGCTTGAAGATAGACTAGGCACATAAGTGTCTCCAATATTCTGTGTGGGAGGAGATTTTGCTCCTGAGATAGGAAACTTTACACATATGGGAGTCTTGTTTACATGCAGAGCAACCTGAAGCGATGACAAATGTTGCTGCAATCAACAACTTCCATGAATCTATTCAATAAAACAGCAAAAAATGAGTCATTTCAGAATGAGTTTAAATTATAGAAAATAACAAAAATGTATTTAGAAGTTTTTTCTGAAGATGATCACAAAGTGCTCAGACATTTAAGTAAAATGTATTCTGTTTTAAAGTCAACCTTCGGAACTAAGTTCCGTTAGTTCTAAATTTGAAATGACACAAGTAGGATTTTTAATTGTGGGAGTTATTTGCTATTATAGGGTTACTATTGGTGATGTTTTATATTTGCTCTCACGATAGGAAGAAAATCAAAGTGAATTAAATGAGCGAAATTAAATAAGACATTTCCTCTCTTTGCTTTAATTTATATTTTTAGTCATACATTTGTCTATAAATTATTTTGTTTACAATAGATTAACAAAGGAGTTCAATTTTAGCCATTTAATTTACAGATCTTCTAAAAGAATGTGATGAAGAATTTGACTTTCGTATCTGAATAATTAAATGCTTATGCCCTAGAGAAGGTTACCATTCCCACACCTTCAGAGCAATGTATAGTAATAGGTTAAAAACTTTTCTGGGGGGGAGGAGGGAATGTACATTATGAGATAGCAGAATTATATAGAAATGCTTAACTCCTGTCATCAGTGCGTTCTAAATTGAATGATTCAACTAATGAGCCATGGAGCTTCCCCATAATCTGAGCTCTTAAGTGTGGCTGAATGTATCCTAGGCTACAGCCCTATTCTAGTGTATCAGGCTGCCAAAATCTGCTTAAGAACTCTGTCTTCCATTCAATGATTACTTTGAAAAACTCCACAGTGAAATATTCTAAACTTACCTTTCAACATTTCACTCTACCCTACCTGGACCGTGTGTGTGTGTGTATGTGTGTGTGTGCACACGTGTATACACACACACACATCAACTGGGACCAAAAAGAGTGAAACCTGTGTTTTACTATTGAATTTCAAAAGAAAATAAGTCCAAACAAAACACAATTCTGGAGCTGAACTCAAGTGCTGAGCAGTAGATGGGTGAGTTTATAATAATTTTGATCAGTATTTGTCACTAGCCAATCCAATTACAAGACCTGGATATATAAGAAACAATGTGTGGCAGGTAGGTAATGGGTAAGTAGTGAGGAGCAGTCAGTGAAAGCAATAAACTTGTAAATGGTATAATTTACTTCTTTTATTTGGTTTTAATAAAATATTTTAGGATCTATTCTGATACAGAAATATTGGCCCTTGTCCCCTGAAAATTCATTCAAGGCATTGTTATTTTATTTGTGCCAGTACTCCTCCTGCTCTTAAGGCATGTATAATCTGAAACAGTGCTGGCAGTTGTGCATTTGGGGATATAAAGATAATAGAATAAAAATCTAATTAATACAAAAGTACCTAGTATGCTGTACCTGCTAAGGCAAAAAAAAAAAAAAAAAAAAATTTCTCTCCCCTAATTAGAATCTTTTTCCTGTGGGCTGGATATTACTGTAAAGAAACAGAATATTTTATAACAGTAGTTATCCCTTTTTCAATTTTAAGAGAAGAAAGCTAAATTATTAGATAACAGTTATCAAAAAAGTTGTCTTCTTTTGTCTTTCTACACACTAAAAATGTATTTGGTAATCATTTAATATTTTTCTGAATTATCCTGATGAGACAAAGTGTGACACTCTGTTGTGAGCATGTGTGACATAGAATTGGTGGCTATTAACAGTGACGGGAAGGTTAGAGTGATTAATGAGGAGTGGGGGTAGGAGGCACTTACAGAATGTAACATTTTCTTAAATTGTATGTTCTCCAAGGAGCTGCTTATTAGGATTCCTTCAGTACCAATCCTATCATTTGTCGTGGAACATGCCATACTCTAAATTAGCGCCCTATTCCCAAGGCAACTCTCTTCATTGCAGCTGTTTTCTGTGCCATGGATTCTTCAGACAAACTATTTCATCAAATGACAGTTGTCCTCTAATTCCTCCTTCATCTCATCATAGTTTTGCTCATAAATTTCAAGTTCATGTTCTCTTACTTTGGGGGAGAAATTCTGGAAGTGTTAGATCACTGCTTACTGGACAAGTGCTTAATTTCAACTCTGTCATCCAACAAGTCTTTCCAGGTTTTAATAGTTTTGTTTTTCTACTTCCACCTTCCTTCACATTGTTATACTCAAGCCAATGTTATTTCTAAGATTTTACCTAAGCACTACTGAAATAGTCATAACACAAATAACTCTGTTCTTGAAACCTTTGTGAAAAGCAGTTGCATATAAATTAATATTGTCAGACCTCCACTTCTGGAGATGTGGTTTTCCAGAGAGGAGTCTGGGCTGGAGAGGCCGCAACAGGGAGAGAGTGTACATGTGGACTATTGTATATGTTGATAAGGTAAGGATGACAGAATTAACATTTTGTTGAGAAACTGAAATTGAATTCCAAAGAGAACAAATAACAGGAAAAACACAAATACCATCAAGGAAATAAATGGATAATTCTTTTTAAAAAAAATTTATAAAGAAAAAGAGGTTTTTTTATTATTATACTTTAAGTTCTAGGGTACATGTGCATAATGTGCAGGTTTGTTACATATGTATACATGTGCCATGTTGGTGTGCTGTACCCATTAACTTGTCATTTACATTAGGTATATCTCCTAATGCTATCCCTCCCCACTCCCCCCACCCTACGACAGGCCCCGGTGTGTGATGTTCCCCTTCCTGTGTCCAGGTGTTCTCATTGTTCAGTTCCCACCGATGAGTGAGAACATGTGGTGTTTGATTTTTTATTCTTGCAATAATTTGCTGAGAATGATGGTTTCCAGCTTCATCCATGTCCCTGTAAAGGACATGAACTCATCCTTTTATATGGTTGCATAGTATTCCATGGTATATATGTGCCACATTTTCTTAATCCAGTCTATCATTGATGGAAAAAATATGGAATACTTCACAAATTTGCGTGTCATCCTTGCGCAGGGGCCATGCTAATTTTCTCTGTATCGTTCCAATTTTAGTATCTGTGCTGCCAAAGTGAGCACAATAATTCTTATAAGAGTTACTGTCCAAAGAAAAGATGGTCTGGAGGAATTTGTGTGTCAGGGGAATTTGGTCAGAGGCTCTTTACAGGTGTCTATAACTCTTTGACTGTGGCAAAAAGTGAGCTCTTAAGGGCAATGGGCAAATTTGAAATGCTACCCTTCCTTTAGAAACCCCTAATCCCAAGTAGAATAAAAATGGGTCTCTTTAGGTTTTCCCAGTGGGT
Source organism: Piliocolobus tephrosceles (assembly GCF_002776525.5). Classification (NCBI taxonomy): domain Eukaryota; kingdom Metazoa; phylum Chordata; class Mammalia; order Primates; family Cercopithecidae; genus Piliocolobus; species Piliocolobus tephrosceles. The sequence continues at coordinate 102,022,992 of NC_045441.1, forward strand.
GGTTTAAATATTTATTTGCATACTCCACAGTGGAGAACTGAGTCCTGACTAGTGCTCCTTTAGAGACAGACTTTCCAGTTATATAGGATTGAGGTTGCCAAGGTACTAATAAAAGCCTGTCTCTCCATTCATTTTGTTTTCAAAATTTATAATAATAATAAAACAAGTGCTCATCAAATGTCAAGGGCTATACTAGATGTTGGGGCTAAAGTTAGAATAAATATAGTCCTTGTTATTATGGAGCTCATAGGCTGAACAACTTACAAGCTCAGCCCACTCAATCCTGGCTCATCGATTTAGAATTTGATATACTGGTTGGGAGGCTACTCTCCATTTGCTGCACATACAGAGGGCAGAGTAAATCAAGTGGAATATGCATAGGCCAGATATTTATGAAGCAATAGTTTTCTGGAGATCCTCAGAGGAGCCTATAGGAACTGCGGTTTTCCTCAAAAGACTGCAACAAGCAGGGAAGAAGTCTGTGATATCTGTGAAAGCAGATATTCTTGATGGGGGAAGGGGGTCAGGTGCACAAATCAATATAAGGGGATGTTGCTGTGAAATATGGGAAGTCTTATGGGAAATATGGAATTCTCTGAAAGATGCAAATGTGGTTCTTTTTCTCATTAAGCTCATGTAGTAACTGGAGATACAAACTTTAAGAACCTAATTACACAATTGCACAGTTTATTATATTATTAACATTATCAAGATTACTATGAAGAGCAGCTTTGGGATGTAAGAATAGTATATGACAAGGGGCATCTAACTTAGTTTAGGGCATTTGGAAATGCATCTTTAAGGAATTTATACAAAGAGTAAGTAAAAGTTTCTAGAAAATGGGTAAAGAGGGGTAGAGAAATACAGGAGTCAGAAGGAGCAGTCTTTGTGGGGCTTTGTGGTGCTCACAAAAAGAGCATGGTGAGTGTGAGTTACTGAATTGAGGAATGGTACCCGCATGAATGGGGTGCAGACAGTGATAGGCAGTAGGCATTTTCTGCAAGTTCTAGTCAGTCACATTAAAGACCCCACTAGAATGGGCATCTATTGAAGATTTGGGGTCAGTAGAATGTCATGAATAGATTAGTCTTCATATAATCACTTGTACTATGCAGAAGTGTTGCAGTGAAGACATTATTTAATTTAAGAAACTAGTTAGGAGAGTATTTTTATACCCAGGAAAATGGAGTATAGATTTAGAGTAGGGTGGAGGGAGAATTTATGTTTGGATGGATATGGGAAGTGACCGAGAGGGACAAATCAAATTTCTGTCTTGTATAAGTGGCTAACAATCATGCTAATCACTGAAATAAGAGACTTGAAATTATCTCCCTTTTCAGGGTAAAATTGTTATTTAAATTTTATATACAGAGAGATAGATGTGGTTCTACAAATAGAGATGCCAAATAGGGAGCTGGCTATGAGGTTTTGTAAGTCATAGATGAGGTCAAACCTAAAGGCTTCAATGTATGAGCCAGTATTTTTTGAAGGGTAATTGAAATTATGGAAGTGGATGAGCCTGGGAGAAAGTGGGAAGTGAACAAAGAGTAGCACATACCATCAAACTTGGAAGAACTACAACATGCAAAGACCAGATAAGAAGAGTCTGTAAAGGAGACTGAGGTCTTACCAGAGATATAGAAGAAAAAGGAGACTATCTTGACAGATCTGACTGTAAGAATCTCACAAGGCTTCAGAAATCAGGCTTCTTATCAGGGCACTGCCACTACGAACCCTCTAGGAACTCACTTTATGAACTCTCTGTGTTTCAACTTCCTCTTGTATAAAATGGGTGATGAGTATACTTAACCTGTGTCTCTCAGAGGGTTTTGAGGAACCAATAAAATGATGTCTGAAGGTCCTTGCATACCAAAACCCCCTATATTAACATAGATTATAATGAAGCTTCACTGTTTCCCTTCTTCAGCATGCCACTGGCTTTCTCTGTGTTTCTGACAGTCAGTGTACAGGAAAAGATGCCTTTGCCACAGGGCATTTGCTCAGCTTTCCCAGCCCCTCACCTCTTTAGATAAAGTTCTACTCATTTTTGTATCTCAGTTCAAGACTCACTTCTTCAGAAATGCTTGGTCTCAACTTTCAATGTGTGCTAGACTCCACTTGAATTTCCTTTCTTAAGAGGACTTATTTTGGATATTAATTAAACATAATTTTATGATTATTTATATAGTATTTGACTTACACAGTAAAACATATGCTTGATGAGAACATGAACCATGTCTTTATTGATAACTGCTTTATTTTCTTTGCTTAAAATATTGTCTGCGGAAGGCAGACACTCAACAATATTAGTAGAACAAACCAAATATATGAATGAATAAATGTTCTTATCCTTTTCAAGACAAGAAAGAGGGATTGATGATAAAAAATAATATTTGATTTAGCAGCATACAACTCGTGTGATTTTAGGAAGAGCTAAGTCAGTAAAGTGTTCGTGACGAAAGATTAATTAAAGACATTGAAGAGTAAATAGTTTATGATATGCAAAAACAGAGAACGGACAACTTGTTCAAGAAGTTTGTCTGTCAAAGAGATGGGAGAGAAGAGTGGAAGTATTCCTCCAAAACTTAATATATAGGCATACAGGGGACAATTTTTTATTTGAAAAGGGCACCAGCACAGAGGATGATGAAGTACATCAACTTTTGTAAGATATCTGTCTTTGCCTTATTAGTATAGCAATGAAGTGGGCCTGCTTGAACACGATTTTTTACTGCAGAGTGAAATGTCCTTCAGTGAGCTTGCTGCAGTGGAGTCTGTGAAGAAAGGTCAGTTGGTGTCCAAATATGCAAAGTTCAGACGAAGATACATGTAGCTCAAGCTGCTTAGTGCAAGCACAAAGAAAGTAATCATGTATCACATATTCAAAGTCCTTGCAGATCTTGTGTGTTGCTTTGAACAGGCTGTGTTAGCAAATAAAGGTAGGACAGCACCTCACCAGCCTGGGTAAAACACTTCCAACATTCATCACATACCAGGTCTTCCCAAAAACCTCATCTACTCACTTTCATCATCTGAGTCAGTTTTTGGTTAGATTGGAGCACTGTGAATTTCCCCACAATAAAATAATTTCCAAGGATGATGTTCCATTGTACTTTGGACCACAGGTTAAAACATATTTCCCCAAATTTTCCTGTTTGATCCATAATGAGTGGAACTGCAAACATCCCCCAAGAGGGCTGCCCCTTTACCTGTAGCTTGGCTGACAGGGAAATTTCATGTTTTTCTCTAGGCTGCTGTCATTTGTTTCCAAGAAACTGACCTTTCAGATAAAGTCTCTAAAGCTTGGAGGACAATTTGACAGCTAGAAATTTCCTTTCCTAAAGAGGAAAGTTGGTCTCCTGCCTTCCAGAGAAGACCCCGGAGAGGTGGCTTGTAGAATTAGATAATTTTAAATTCAATGCCCTAACTAATTGCTGGAGGCATTGATTGTAATATAAAGGAAGGGGAATGCATTTTAAGATGTAAAGTTCCGTCTCAATGTTAGACAAATGTCTACGGTAACTAAAATGAACGCGAGTATCATCATGACACACTATCCACCCAGCATTGCATTCTATGACATTTCATGCCTGTGTCTAAAAGTAAAAACATTTAGATCTTAAGTGCCCCTTGATGTTTACTCTCTTGAGCAAACAATAAAAAGAAAGTTATTGACAATCCTATTTCTTTAACTCTTAGGATTTTATAGAAACTTCTCTGAAACTTCTTCTCTCTTGTCTAAATCCTGGAAAATTTCTTGTCTACTCAATCTGAGCCAAATTTTCTCTTCTCTCTTCTCCAGTCTCCTCACAGGCACTAGCCCCACCAGTAGATTTCTGTCCTTCCAAAATGAACAAGATAAAGTCAATTCTGTGCCTCTTAATTTTCCCAGTCAGTCATCACCCCAGTTCTACACCATGAAGAGACAAGAAATTGAGCAGGGAATCAGAATACTCCTTATTGGAGAAAGAAGAGACATGTGAATTCTCTCCATTCTTGTCACACAAGCTAACCCCCAGATTTCTCATTTATTGAGCAAATGAATATATTGTATACCTATTGACACTAAAGTTGCACCAGCCTCATTTGAATTCAAAGCTGCTGATACTAGATGTTTGGCTTCGGGCAAGTCAGGCAATTTTCTCCTCTCTCAGTGGAGTTATTAATAGATACCATAGGAGAATTTTGAGAGGCTTACATGGATAATATTAAAATGTTTCTGAATGGATCATGGTAAGCTTGCAACAAGAACTAGTTCCCTTTGAATAGAACTCTACTTGTGACCATAAAATAACTGGCACAGTAATAATTAAGATGATTATGATGAATAATTTTAATACTTGTACTTTTTTTGGTAAATAAGGCATCTTCAAAAGTTTCTTAGTCACTCTTACATTTGACCTTGAATTGTTGGTGCTTATGCTGTAAATACTTTCAAAAGGTTCAATATTCAAATAGCAGGGGAAAAATTCAGAGAATAGATTTTAGCATTGTTATTGGCAAATTGCTTACCTATCATAGTAAAGCTGAATATTTTAAAAAGGTGTTTTCTTTTGTTTCATCACAATTACTTGCACTGACAAAGACCCTATGGACACAATCAATGCTAAAATCTCATTTTAGATACTATTTAATACTCTTGCCCTCTAAAATTAAAAATTACCTTTATTTCTACTGACTTTCACTTGACTTTGCCTATTTTTGTAGTTAATTGTGAAAGTGATTTTCAAAACTGTGACATTACCATTAAGATTATTTCAAAAACATTTTTGATTGGTGTTTACCTTTGCTTCAAAGGAGACAGTCAAATAATTGTAGTGTCAGCCTAATCCTCAAGAAGAGCAATCCCAGTGTACTTTTCATTCATGTGTTCATATCAAAAAATGAAACAATAGTATGCTGAGTCAGTAAGAAGAGAAGAAATAGTAAAAGCCTTTGGGAGGTTTTTACTGCATTGAAAGAGTTTCTTTTAATTGAATTGGTGTTTTACTTGAATAATAATTGAGTGTATAACCTAGAAATTCTTTTAAATCAAGGCTTTTGTATGTTTTAAAAGGATTGTAGTTTATGTTAAGGTAGCTCTAAATTACATTGGATAAACTATTGGATTCTTATGGATTAACTGCATCAGTTTTAATACATGCTTTATTCATCAATAACTGATGGCATTGTTTCACTCACGGATAAGAGAATACAAAGTTATTTGCTTAACAAAACACTTCAATACAAAAATAGCAAACACATCTCAGAATAAATACAACCTAAACTGAAAAGTGGCCTTTATAATTGAAAATGAGAAGTAACTAATCGCTTCTTTTAAAATAATGTGAGGGACTAGCATGAGTGAATGCTATCCATAGGGATTTGAGAGTGGAGAAGTGGAGAGAGAATACATGCAGGTAGCATGCATGCCTTTGAAAGTTGTTCTCAGTGGTAACTTCAGGAGAGGAAGACAGAGAGAAGAAAGGTTGTAGTAGAATGTATTTGAATATGCTTGTAAGCTAATTGGAAGAAAGAAAAATTAATATCTACTCATCCATATAGGTTAAACACTCAACTGATGCTTGACATTTACCTTAGGCAAATCAAGGACTTAAACCTATTGACCTATGATGACAAGGTCTATGTGGTCATCCAGACTTCCACAAACCCCTATCCTGCCCCCAGGTGAAAGAGTAAGGAGAGAGAAAAAAGGAAACTGGAGACAAGGCTGGTGACTGGATAAGGTGCCACTGTTAGTCCTAAAGTGTTATACTTTCCTTAGTGGCAAGGAAAAAAAAGAGAAGCATTGATAAAAGTTATAAATGAGATTGAAGAGGACAATTTTTTTGCCAGGTGCTAACAGAAGAACAATAATTATAAACCCTTATCACTCTTTATTTTATTTATTCATTGTTCGCTATTCTCATTTTCCCACTTCAAAAATGGATTTTGGCCAACTTACAATGGAAGGCACAGTCAGAAAGCATATCCTTTTATTCGACTGCTTCAGACTCCTGAAATCACCTCAGCTAAGTCATGTCTTTCCTTACCTGGCTTATGTAAGTCACCCCAGGAGTTCATTTTGGGAAAATTGTCTGCTATATAATGTTTACATGGTAGTCCTGGATAAAACTGTGATTTTTAAACAAATGTTTTCATTTTCAAAAATGGTCTTTTTTATTATAAATTCAACGTAATCTCTATATTATATTTTTAACATTTACATTTCCTGTTAGATTACTAACAACGTTATGTTTTTATATAAATTAGTGAATTCTACTTCCAGCCATGATGGAGTAATATAATCAGACTTGTTACTTCCATCTGAAACAACTAAAAAACTGGACAAACATTTGAAAACAAAACAAAACAAAACAAAACCTTTTCAGAAATGTTGTAACAAGCAGCACAGACTCTAAGCTCTATGAAAAGGAGAGTAAACAGGGTGATTGATCCCTGAAGGCACATTCTGGACCATGGAGTAGAGAAGAGTATAGTAAGAAGAGCCAAAGGTATTTCTGAGTTCAAGAAACAGAAATAAAACCTTTGTTCATTTCCCAGAAAATCTAAAGCAGAAGTAATTCATTGCCAGGAAATTTCATGGAGTGAGTTGTTAAAGGAAGGTTTTTTAAGATGAAAAATGGTAACAAACGGAAATTAGGTCTACATAAATGAGAAGAAGAAAAGTTAAAAATATGTAAAATACAAACTATTTTTCTCACTTAAAATACTCCTTTATAGGATCATTGATTGTCTAACAGAAAATAAATACTGCATTGTGGAGGTTGTAACACAGACAGAAGTAAAATCTATGATAATAGCACAAAGGACGTGATGAGGAAAATGGAAGTAAATTGTTGTCCTGTTCTTATTGTATGTGAAGAGGTATAATATCATTTGAAGGTGGGCTGATAATTTAAAGATGCATATTTTAAATGCTCAAAAAATGCCTTAAAACAGGGGTACAGCTATTGCACCAAGAGTGGAGATTAAATTTAATTATAAAACCCATAAAGAAAAAGAAAAAGAAAAAGAAAAGGACAGAAAACTTAAACAGAAAATAATTAGTAAGACAGTAGGAAGAAAGCCAACTATATCATTAATTATATTAAATGTACTAAATGCTCCAAATAAAACACAGAATTTGTCAGACTGGGAGGAAAAAAGGGCAAGGCCTCACTACATATTAGGTACAAGAAACCCATTGTAAATAGTCAGGCCTCATTAAGTTTGTGGATATGTTCTTGCAAACTATGACTTTAAGGGAAATGATTAACAACAGATCCTCATAATGATGTTTTCATTCAACATTGCTTCATTATAACATTGATGAGAAAAAATATTAGTCTCATATGTCATATTCCTTAAAGTTACAGTTTCCAAGAACCTATATATGACATTAAGTGAGGACTTTATCATATAAAGAAAAAGATAGTTTAAAAGTTGAAGGATGAAAAAATACATACCATATAAACTCTAAATATAAGAAAACTAGGGTGGTTGTATTAATATCTGACAAAATAGAATTCAGAATAGAGAGAATTACCATAGATAAAGATGAACATTTCAGGCTGGGTTTGGTGGCTCACGCCTGTAATCTCAACACTTTGGAGGCCAAGGCTGGTGGATCACTTGAGCCCACGTTTGAGACCAGCCTGGACAACATGGTGCAGCTCCATCTCTAAAAACAACAACAACAACAACAACAACAACAACAACAACAACAAAACACAGCCGTGCATGGTGGCACATGCCTGTAGTCCCGATTACTCGGGAGACTGAGGTAGGAGAATCAGTTGAGCCCCAGAGGTGGAGGTTGCAGTGAGCTGAGTTCCTGGCAAACTGCACTCCAGGCTGGTTGACAGAGCGAGACCGTGTCTCTAAAAGCAAACAAGCAAACAATATCAAAAAAAATCTTTGAAAGTATTGAAAAAATATGGAGTATGTTCTCTGATTATAACAGAAGCAAATTAGATACCAATAACACATACATATATAGAGAAATGATCCAAATAATAGTTAATTCATTTACTTCTTAATAACCTATGGGTCAAAAACAAAATCACAAAGGAAATTAGAAAACATTTAGAAATGAAAGGAAAATAAAAACAAATCATATTAAAATTTTTGAGTTGCAATTCAAGAAGTGCTTAGAGGGATAACCATAACTTTAAATATTGATATTAGAAAAGAAGAAATGTCTCAAACCAATGATATGAGGCTGTACTTGAAAAAATGAGTAGAGAAAGCAAATTATATTTAAAATAATTAGAGGGGAAAATCTTATAAGATAAATGTGGAAACCAATGAAGATGAGTACAGATGGTAATAGAGACAATGAAACCAAAATTTATTCATTTTTTTGAAATCTTGGGAAAAATAGCCAGATTTATCAAGATAAAAGGAAGACACAAATGATTAATATTTAGAATCAAAAAGAGGCACCACTATAGTATTTTTAGACATGTAAAGAAGAGAATATTATAATGTATTATATAAAAACATAAACATAAATATAAATAGAATATAAATTAGAATGTTAAGCATTTTCTAGCTAATCCAGAATACTTAGAACACTTTAGCTCCAATTATCCTCCTCAATCCTTTTTCCTTATTATTTATATGCATTTTATTTACACACAGATTTTAAACTCAGTGATACATTTTTATAACCTTTGATACAATCCGATATGTGTGAAGTGTTATTCTTTTCATTTCCTTTATTTTTCCAGCATATTTGTTTTTCCTTGTAGGTTCATTTTCCTTCTGTCTGATAAATTCCCTTTTGCATTTCTTTCACTGCTGTTCTGTGGGTGACTATCTTAGCTCATGACTAATAGCCTGCATTATTGGCTGTTCACTCCAAGATCTGTACCACTTACCTGGCATCATGAAGACATCTTGGTTAAAATATACAGCACAAAAATTCTAAACTGAGATGATTCAGTGTGATGCCCCTGCACCAAAAATTTTGATTTGACCCAGTCCATGAGAAAATAAGATAGGTGATAACCTCTTTCTCCAGAAGTTTGTGCTCAACCTCATTTATCAGTAATAGTAAAATAATGTATTTAAAATGTCTATTTTAAAACTGTTTTTGTTTTATGCAATTATCAGAAATATATTACAGAGTTCCCATATATGCCAAACTGTTTCCTATATTATTAACATAATAGTATGGTAAATTTGTACCATATTACAATGTATCATATAATATAGTACAATTAAAACAACACTATTGACACATTATTATTATTAAAGTTCATATTTTATTCAGATTTCCTCAATTTTTTTCTGTAATATCTTTTTCTCTTCTAGGATCACATACAAAATACTGAACTATAGTTAGTAACCATGTTTTCTAAGGCTTTTCTTAGTTGTGAAAGTTTCCCAAATTTTCCTTGCTTTTTGGTTTGGTATTTTGCATAATGCCCCTCAGTGGCAATTTATTTAATATTTTTTTCATCATTAGAATAGGGTAATGCATTTCTTGGGAGGAAGATCAAAGAGTAAAGCATTATTCTCAGTACATCATATCAAGGGTACATGTGATCTCCACAAGTTATAACAATTGATGTTATCCCTGATGACTTGGTTTAAAGTAGTGTTTATCTGGCGTCTTCATGGTAAAATTAGTTTCATTTTTTCCCTCATTTTCATAACATACTTTTTGGAAAAAGCCACCAAACACAGCCCAGATTTAAGGACTGAGGATGTATGCTCCATCTCCTAATGGCAGAGGAATTATATAAATTATTTAGAATTTTCCGCATGGAAGATTTGTGTCTTCTCATAGATTTATTTGATCAGTCACTTATTGACATCAGTATGATATATCAGTATATCAGAATAGACTCATGGATATTTCTTTTAAACTTTGGGTTATAATCAACAGTGTATTTTGTTGCTCTAATATTTTCAGTGTTGGTTAGCAGTTCTTTCAGTTGACTACTGTCTCTTTGACATAGCCTCATCACTGTGGATTGTTTTTTTAGCATCTTCTTACTTTTTGCTGATACAAAGTAGTCCAGGATTATCTTCTATATTTCTTTCACAGTTTTACAGTCACTTGTGGAATCGTGGCTCCTATGTCTTCAAGGAGTCATAGTTTCTTTTTGGAAGAATGATATTAGAAACCAAGATCTAGGTGCTAAGTATACTCCTTGTTTCTGGGTTGCCATTCTTTCCAGGTCACTTCAATTGGCAGAGCAAGGAGATATATGTATATATTAACATCTATACACACAGATGTGTTGCTATTTCTGTATGGAACCATCTATTTCAATATTAAAGTAAACATGAGTTCATTCAGTGGTATTATACTCTAATCCATTGCTACGTGAATCACTCATACTTCTTTCTCTTGCCTATTTGTAAACTCCCACTCCAAAAATTTGAAATCTGGCTCCCATGATCTATTATTCTATGTGTCCCTTCTTTCACCAGTGACATGCTATCTTGATTACTGTAGCCTGGTGGTAACTATTAAAATTGGGTATTGTGAGTCTTCCAACTTTCTTCATCTTCCACATAATTATTTTGGCTATTCTAGGTACTCTACTTTTCTATACAAACTTTAGAATTCATTTGTCAATATATAAAATAGCTTCTTTACACATTATAATTAAGATTACACTGAATTTATAGATAAATTTCAGAAGAATTGACATGTCGAGAATATTTAATATTCAGTCCATGACCATGGAATACCTCTTCATTTACTTAGATAGTTTTTGTTCGTTCATCAGTGTTTTGAGATTTTTTGTATATAGATCCTGCATTTATTTTGTCATATTTATACCCAAAAAAATCATTTTTAAGTTGCTATTAAAATGGTATTTTTTAAATTTCAAATTCCAATTGTTCATGGCTGGTACATAAGAAAACAATAGACTTTTATGTATTATCTCTGTATCCTGCAGTCTTGATATATTGATTTTTAACTCTTAGGGGTTTTTTGTTGTTGTTGTTGATTCTGTGCAGTTCTGTATATAAACAATCATATTATCTGTGAATAAAGACAGTTTTACTTCTTTCTTTCCAATCTGTAGATCTCTTTTCTTGTTGTTTTATTTATTTTTTAATATCATTGTTTTATTGACTTTACATTTAATAGGAGTGAAGAGAGAGGGGATCATTTTATTCCTGATCTTAGAGGAAAACTATCCAGTTTCTCATGATTTGGTATGATATTAGCTTTAGGTTTTACATAGATTTTTTAAATAAAATTGAAAAAGTCTCCTTGATTCCTAGTTTGACAAACTAGTGTGATAAGTTTCTTTATCATGAATAGATGTTGGATTTTTTAAGTGTTTTCCTGAATGAATTAATATGATCATATGATTTTTCTGTTTGACTGTATTGATTGAGTCCCAAATGTTGGACCAGGCTTGCATACCTGAAGTGGATCTTACTTTTTAATGGTGTATTCTTTGTTATACATTGTTGAATTTAATTTGAAGAGTTTTTAAAATGATTTTTTTGCTATGTTTATGGAAGACATTGGTTTGTAGTTTTCCTTTCTTGTAATGTATTTATCTGGTTGGATGTTGGTGTAATGCTGCTTCTAGAGAATGAGTTAGAAATTATTCCCTTTTTTTCTGGAAGAGATTCTTGAGGATTGTTATCTTTGTTTCCCAGTAATTGCTTGACGGAATTCACCAGTGAAATCATCTGTGTCTGGTGATTTATTATTTTTTTCAAAGGCTACTTTTTAGTATTCATATTTTAAAATAAATAGAATGTTATTTGGATAATTTATTTTATCTGTGTGCATTTGGCAGTCTGTGTTCTTCAGGGAATTAGTCCATTTAATCTAAATTGCCAAATTTGTTGACAGAGATTATTTGTATTATTTTTATTATCATTTTAATATCAGTGGAATCAGTTGTAATGATCCCTCCTTCATTTCTGATATAATAATTTGTACCTTCTCCTTTTTAAAAAATTAGTTAGCCTAACTATAAATTTAATAGTTCTTTTCAGAGATGGAATTGTCTTTGTTTTTGTTGATTTTCTACTGTTTTCTTGCTTTCAGTTTTATTGTTTAGTGCCCTAATTCTAATTATTTTTCTGTTTATGTTAAACTGATCATTATTAATTATTATTTTCTGTTTTTTAACATAGAAACTTAGATTATTGATTTTAGATCTTTTTTTCTATTATGTGCACTAAATGTTATACATTTTCCTTTAGGCGTTACACTGTAGAGCATGATAATACATTTTATAAATTGTATTTTAATTTTAATTTAGTTCAAAATATGTTTTGGTTCCTCTTGAGACATCTAATTGAACCCATGTGTTATTTAGAAGTTATTTAATTCCAAATATTTGGTGATTCCCCATCTAAGTTTCTGTTACTGGTTTCTAGTTTAATTTCATTGCTGCCTGAGAACATACTTTGTATAATTCATTTTTTTTATATTTGTTATATGTTTTATGTCCTAGTTAGTGGTTTATCTTGGTGACTGTTTCATGTAAACTTGAGAAGAATGAGTACTCATCTGTTATTGAAAAGAGTATTCTATAATTGTCAATCAGACCAAGATGACTGATAGTGCTGTTCAGGCTCAGTCTTTATTATTACTGATCTTCTACCTACTTGATCCATCAAATACTAATAGGGAAGATGTTTTAATCTCTGACTATAATAGTGAATTTGCCAATTTCTCCTTTCAGTTCTATGTGTTTTTGCATCATATAATTTGTTGCTCTGTTTTTAGGTATATACTCCTTCAGGATTATTATAATATCTTTGAGAATTGACCCCTTTATCATTACGCATTCTCTCTTCATTGCTATTTTTTTTAATTCAGAAGTCTGTTTTGTCTGAAATTCATGTTGCTCTTACAGCTTTCTTTTGATTAGTATTAGCACTGTATATCCTTCTCTCTTCCTTTACATTTATCCCATCAGAATCTTTGTATTTAAAATTAGTTTATTTTAAATGGTGAATAGTGGAGTTTTGTTTTATTATTCATTCTAAAATCCCTATCTCTTAATTGGGTATAATTAGAACATGCCCATTTAAGGTGATTATTGATATTTTTGGATTCATATAAATCATGTTTGTAATTGTTTTTATTTTTTGTCTTGTCAGAGGCTCCTTTTTCTAGCTTCTCTCATTTTAATTGAGCATTTTCTATAATTCTGTTTTATTTTCGTAGCATGCCAAATATGCATCTTTTACAAATAATTTATTGTTGCCCTAGAGTTTACAATATACTTTTTTTTTTTTTAAATAAGTCTACCTTCAAATAACAGCATTTAATTCCCTAATTCCTATTTAATTCCCTAATTCCTTGCTTTTGACCCTATGACATTGCTGTTATTAACTTTGCCTATCCGTATGCGGCCATTACCCAATGATTTGTTACTATTATCACTAAACAAAGTTAACTTTTGGACAAATTAAGAATAAGAAAAGTAAAATATTTTACTTTGCTTTCATTTATTCTTTCCTTAATGTTCTTCTTTTCTTTATCTAGATCCAAGTTTCTAATGTATATTTTCCTTATTCCTGAGAAAATTCTTTGAACATTTTATATAGGGTAGGTCTGGCTGGTAATAAATTGTCTTTTTGTTTGTTTGTTTGTCTGAGACAGTATTTCCCCTTTATCATTTTATGATAACCTTGTGGTTATAGAACTGTAGAATTTTTTTTTTCTTTTAACAGTTTAAATCACTCCACTCTCTTCAACCTTGTATGTTTTGAGAGGAGAAGTTTTTACACTTTTTAAACTTTTTCCTCAGTAGATAATACTCCCCAAAACCCCCTTTGTCTTCTTCCAAGATGATCTCTTGGTATTTGGTGTTCTGCTGTTTGAATATAATATGTCTACATGTAATTTTAATTGTTTACCTTCTTGGTCTCCTTTGAGCTTCCTGTATTTGTGGTGAGGTGTTCATTAATTTTGTTGTTATTTCAAATATGTATATATATTTTGAATTCTGCTTGTTCTTTTTCTTCCTTCTGGTTTTTCAAATACTTACATATTGTATCTTTTGAAATTTCACCCAAAATTCTTAGGTGTCGTTTTCTTTATTCCAGTTTGTTTTTCTGTTTACATTTCAGTTTTGGAAGTTTCTACTGCTGTATCTTCAAGCTCACAGATTCTTTCCTCAGCCATTTAAAATCTACTGTTGAACCCATCAAAGCCATCCTTTATTTCTGTATCAGGGTTTTGATGTTGTTTTGTTTCCAGTATTTCTTTTTGATTCTAACTCCACTGCTTATATTATTTCTAAACCCCTGCTTATATTATTTATCTGTTCTTGCATATTATCTTCTTTTTTTCCAGTAGTAACCATAACATATTTTTACCATTATTTTATATTCCCTGCCGGATAATTTCAACATTTGCATTATGTCTGATCCTCATTCCAATACTCAATTTGTTCCTAAAGCCTATACGTTTTTATTGCTTTTTAGTGGGTATTGTAATTTTTTGTTGAACGATGGACATGTTGTTTTTGGTAATAGGAATAGAGGTAAATAGGTCTCTGGTGTGAGAATTTATGTTAATCTGGCTAGGAATTTGGCTGTTTAAGGTTTATTGTTCCTGTTTGTGCCACAAGTTCCAAATTCCTTTACTGTCTTTATTTTTGCATCTCCTCTTGAAATTAGGCTTATCCTTTTCATAAATAATTTGCATTTTGCAGCTCTTTCACTTATAATCTATGGTGATTATACTGGCATCTGCTGGTATGATGATATGGTAAGGAGGACAGGAAGCATTGGAAGATCTTATTATTAAATCCCATTTGTTTAATGGATCTTTGTCTCTTGTGATCTCCACAAGTCTCCCTTACATAATTTCCAGGTAATTATACTACCCCCAAATAATCTAGTCCATATTTGTAAGGAAAATGACTGTGCTTCAGTCAGGAGTAGGCCAAGGAAGACATTCAGTACAGCATGACACAGTGAGTTTTGAGTGCAGACGTACAATCCCGGGCACTATGCAATCACATTTTCATAGCCATTTAATGTACCCTGTTTGTGTAAGCTCATATCTGGCTTTGAGCCACTGTTGTCTATAAGAAATATAACTGCATTGCTGACTCTGTAGGAGAGAGAGAGGGAGAGTAAAGCCATGTCTCAACTGCCTACAATCCCTGGAGTGTTCTTTCAGCTACCTGCCCCCCTCGGACCCCTAGATTGGGCTAGAACCTGACGATACTACACAAGGAAATAAATACTAATAGTAAGTAGCACTTACATAACTCTTACTATGTGCCAGGCACTGGTCTTGTTACAGTAGGTAGTCAGACATGAACAGGACAGGAGAGGCTTCCCCCAGTCAACCAGGAATATTGGGCAACCATTAGGTGATGGTCAGATGGTTGTTCACTGTCTCTTTAAAATAATAATTGATTGCAGTCAGCATCAGGGAAAGACAGTCTCCCAATATATAGAAAACACTTGAAACTGATAATCTGCAGCTTCCTCATAAGATCTCAGGAACAGGGCAAGTGGTCTTAAGTATGCACGCTAAGAGGCAAAATTGCTGAGTTTAACTGGTATATGACCTTCCTCTAGGAACACTAAACTGGTAAGTGGAAAATGCCCCAATTAAGCATGTGTACTATTTCAGTAAACACACTGTGCATGTAGCCCCTCCCAAGTGCTGGCAGCCCATTGCACAAGCAGACAGCCCACCCGAAGGGAAGAATCAGGGAAGAAAGGATGCAACATCTCAGAAACATGCCAACATATAAACCCCCAAGTCAAAAGTCAAACCTTGCACATGAATTTCTCAAGTTGTCCTCTTGGCCCTCTTCAAAGTATACTTTACTTTCATTCCTGCTCTAAAATGTTTTAATAAACTTTCACTCCAGCTCTAAAAGTTGCCTTGATCTCTCTCTCTGCATTATGACCTTCTGTTGAAGCCTTTCTTATGAGGAGACAAGAAATGAGGTTGCTGCAGAACCCTGTGGATTTGCTGCTGCTAACAGTCTTAGTACTATAAATTTATATATATACATATCTTTGTAAATACATGTGTATTTACAACAGTATATATACACATGTGTTTACAAAGGTGAAGATATATATTTACAAAAGTGTATATATAAAAATATATGCTATATAAAATATATAAATATATGATGTATATATAAAATATGTGGAATATAAATATATACATAAATGCATATATTTATACAATAGAGTTTTATATATGTATACACATACATAATATATCTTATATTTATAAGGTATATATAATATATGTAATATATAAGTATATATATTATATATGCAAAGGTATATATAATATCTGGTATATAAATATATAGTATATATAAGTATACATATTTATATACTTTATATACCTTTATATATGTATACATATACATTAAAAATTTTATTATACTCTAAGTTCTAGGGCACATGTGCACAATGTGCAGGTTTGTTATGTATGTATACACATGCCATGTTGGTGTGCTGCATCCACTAACTCGTCATTTACATTCGGTATATCTCCTAATACTATCCCTTCCCTCTTCCCGCTCCCCACAATAGGCCCTGGTGTGTGATGTTCCCCTTCCTGTGTCCAAGTGATCTCATTGTTCAATTCCCACCTATGAGTAAGAACATGCTGTGTTTGGTTTTCTGTTGTTGAGATAGTTTGCTGAGAATTATGGTTTCCAGCTGCATCCATATCCCAAAAACGGACATGAACTCATCCTTTTTTATGGCTGCATAGCACTCCATGGTGTATATGTGCCATGTTTTCTTAATCCAGTCTGTCACGGATGGACATTTGGGTTGATTCCAAGTCTTTGCTGTTGTGAATAGTGCTGCAGTAAACATACGTGTGCATGTGTCTTTATAGCAGCATGATTTATAATCCTTTGGGTATATACCCAATAATGGGATGGCTGGGTCAAATGGTATTTCTAGTTTTAGATCCTTGAGGAATCGCCACACTGTCTTCCACAATGGTTGAACTAGTTTACAGTCCCACCAACAGTGTAAAATTGTTACTATTTCTCCACATCCTCTCCAGCACCTGTTGTTTCCTGACTTTTTAATGATTGCCATTCTAACTGGTGTGAGATGGTATCTCATTGTGGTTTTGATTTGCATTTCTCTGATGGCACGTGATGATGAGCATTTTTTCATGTGTCTGTTGTCTGCATAAATGTCTTCTTTTGAGAAATGTCGGTTCATATCCTTTGCCCACTTTTTGATGGGGTTGTTTGTTTTTTTCTTGTAAATTTGTTTGAGTTCTTTGTAGGTTCTGGATATTAGCCCTTTGTAAGATGAGTAGATTGCAAAATTTTCTCCCATTCTGTAGGTTGCCTGTTCACTCTGATGGTAGTTTCTTTTGCTGTCCAGAAACTCTTTAGTTTAATTAGATCCCATTTGTCAATTTTGGCTTTTGTTGCTGTTGTTTTTGGTGTTTTAGACATGAAGTCCTTGCCCATGCCTATGTCCTGAATGGTATTACCTAGGTTTTCTTCTAAGGTTTTTAAGGTTTTAGGTCTAACATTTAAGTCTCTTATCCATCTTGTATTAATTTTTGGATAAGGAGTAAGGAAAGGATCCTGTTTCAGCTTTCTACTTATGGCTAGCCAATTGTCCCAGCACCATTTATTAAATAAGGAATCCTTTCCCCATTTCTTGTTTTTGTCAGGTTTGTCAAAGATCAGATGGCTGTAGATGTGTGGTATTATTTCTGAGGGCTGTGTTCTGTTCCATTGGTCTATATCTCTGTTTTGGTACCAGTACCATGCTGTTTTGGTTACTGTAGCCTTGTAGTATAGTTTGAAGTCAGGTAGCATGATGCCTCCAGCTTTGTTCTATGGACTTAGGATTGTCTTGGCAATGTGGGCTCTTTTTTGGTTCCATATGAACTTTAAAGCAGTTTTTTCCCAATTCTGTGAGGAAAGTAATTGGTAGCTTAATGGGGATGGAATTGAATCTATAAATTACCTTGGGCAGTATGGCCATTTTCACAATGTTGATTCTTCCTATCCATGAGCATGGTATGTTCTTCCATTTGTTTGTGTCCTCTTTTATTTCATTGAGCAGTGGTTTGTAGTTCTCCTTGAAGAGTTCCTTCACATCCCTTGTAAGTTGGATTCCTAGGTGTTTTATTCTCTTTGAAGCTATTGTGAATGGGAGTTCATTCATGATTTGGATCTCTGTTTGTCTGTTATTGGAGTATAAGAAAACTTGTGACTTTTGCACACTGATTTTGTATCCTGAGACTTTGCTGAAGTTGCTTATCAACTTAAGGAGATTTTGGGCTGAGATGATGGGGTCTTCTAAATATAAAATCATGTCATCTGCAAACAGGGACAATTTGACTTCTTCTTTTCCTAATTGAATACCCTTAGTTTATTTCTCTTGCCTGATTGCCCTAGCCAGAACTTCTACCACTATGTCGAATAGGAGTGGTGAGAGAGGGCATCCCCGTCTTGTGCCACTTTTGAAAGGGAATGCTTCCAGTTTTTGCCCATTTGGTATGATATTGGCTGTGGGTTTGTCATAAATAACTCTTACTATTTTGAGATACGTTCCATCATACCGAATTTATTGAGAGTTTTTAGCATGAAGGGCCGTTGAATTTTGTCAAAGGCCTTTTCTGCATCTATTGAGATAATCATGTGGTTTTTGTCTTTGGTTCTGTTTATATGCTGGATTACATTTATTGATTTGCATATGTTGAACCAGCCTTGCATCCCAGGGATGAAGCCCACTTGATCATGGTGGATAAGCTTTTTGATGTGCTGCTGGATTTTGTTTGCCAGTATTTTTTGAGGATTTTTGCATCGATGTTCATCAGGGAGATTGGTCTAAAATTCTCTTTTTCTGTTGTGTCTCTGCCAGGCTTTGGCATCAAGATGATGTTGGCCTCATAAAATGAGTTAGGGAGGATTCCCTCTTTTTCTATCGATTTGAATAGTTTCAGAAGGAATGGTACCAGCTCCTCCTTGTACTTCTGATAGAATTTGGCTGTGAATCCGTCTGGTCCTGGACTTTTTTTGGTTGGTAGGCTATTAATTGTTGACTCAATTTCAGAGCCTGCTATTCGTCTATTTAGGGATTCAGCTTCTTCCTGGTTTAGTCTTGGCAGAGTGTGTATGTCCAGTAATTTATCCATTTCTTCTAGGTTTTCTAGTTTATTTGTGTAAAGGTGTTTATAGTATTCTCTGATGGTAGTTTGCATTTTGATTCTTCTCTCTTTTCTTCTTTATTAGTCTTGCTAGTGATCTATCAATTTCGTTGATCTTTTCAAAAAACCAGCTCCGTTGATCTTTTCAAAAAACCAGATTCATTGATTCTTTGGAGGGTTTTTTGTGTCTCTATCTCCTTCAGTTCTGCTCTGATCTTGGTTATTTCTTGCCTTCTGCTAGGTTTTGAATGTGTTTGCTCTTGCATCTCTAGTTCTTTTAATTGTGATGTTAGGGTGTCAGTTTTAGGTCTTTCCTGCTTTCTCTTATGGGCATTTAGTGCTATCAATTTCCCTCTACACACTGCTTTAAATGTGTCCCAGAGATTCTGGCATGTTGTATCTTTGTTCTCATTGGTTTCAAAGAACATCTTTATTTCTGCCTTCTTTTCGTTATATACCCAGTAGTCATTCAGGAGCAGGTTGTTCAGTTTCCATGTAGTTGAGCAGTTTTGATTGAGTTTCTTAGTCCTGTATTCCAGTTTAATTTCACTGTGGTCTGAGAGACAGTTTTTTATAATTTCTGTTCTTGTACATTTTCTGAGGAGTGCTTTACTTCCAACTATGTGATCAATTTTGGAATAAGTGCAATGTGGTGCTGAGAAGAATGTATATTCTGTTGATTTGGGGTGGAGAGTTCTGTAGATTTCTATTAGGTCTGCTTGGTGTAGAGTTGAGTTCAATTCCTGGATATCCTTGTTAACTTTCTGTCTCGTTGATCTGTCTAATGTTGACTGTGGGGTGTTAAAGTCTCCCATTATTATTGTTTAGGAGTCTAAGTCTCTTTGTAAGTCTCTAAGGGCTTGCTTTATGAATCTGGGTGCTCCTGTATTGGGTGTATATATATTTGGGATAGTTAGCTCTTCTTGTTGAATTGATCCCTTTACCGTTATGTAATGGCCTTGTCTCTTTTGATCTTTGTTGGTTTAAAGTCTGTTTTATCAGAGACTAGGATTGTAACCCCTGCCTTTATTTGTTTTCCATTTGCTTGGTAGATCTTCCTCCATCCCCTTATTTTTAGCCTATGTGTGTCTCTGCATGTGAGATGGGTCTCCTGAATACAGCAAACTGATGGGTCTTGACTCTTTATCCAATTTGCCAGTCTGTGTCTTTTAATGGACCATTTAGTCCATTTACATTTAAGGTTAATATTGTTATATGTGAACTTGATCCTGACATTGGGATAGTAGGTGGTTTTTTTGCTCGTTAGTTGATGCAGTTTCTTCCTAGCATCAATGGTCTTTATATTTTGGCATGTTTTTGCAATGGCTGGTACCGGTTGTTCCTTTCCATGTTTATTGCTTCCTTTAGGATCTCTTGTAGGGCAGGCCTGGTGGTCAGAAAATCTTTCAGCATTTGCTTGTCTGTAAAGGATTTTATTTGTCCTTCACATATGAAACTTAGTTTGGTGGGATATGATATTCTGGGTTGAAAATTCTTTTCTTTAAGAATGTTGGATATTGACCCCCACTCTTTTCTGGCTTGTAGAGTTTCTGCTGAGAGATCTGCTGTCAGTCTGATGGGCTTCCCTTTGTGGGTAACCCGACCTTTCTGTCTGGCTGCCCTTAACATTTTTTCCTTCATTTCAACTTTGGTGAATATGACAGTTATGTGTCTTGGAGTTGCTGTTCTCGTGGAGTATCTTTGTGGTGTTCTCTGTATTTCCTGAATTTGAATGTTGGCCTGCCTTGTTATGTTGGGGAAGTTCTCCTTGATAATATCCTGCAGAGTGTTTTCCAGCTTGGATCCATTCTCCCCATCACTTTCAGGCACACCAATCAGATGTAGATTTGATCTTTTCACATAATCCCATATTTCTTGGATGCTTTGTTCATATCTTTTTACTCTTTTTATTCTAAACTTCTCTTCTCGC
Organism: Piliocolobus tephrosceles; assembly: GCF_002776525.5. Taxonomy (NCBI): domain Eukaryota; kingdom Metazoa; phylum Chordata; class Mammalia; order Primates; family Cercopithecidae; genus Piliocolobus; species Piliocolobus tephrosceles. The sequence goes on from NC_045441.1 coordinate 102,044,033, forward strand.
TTTATTTCATTCATTTGATCTTCAATCACTGATACTCTTTCTTCCCGTTGATCAAGTCAGTTGCTGCAGCTTGTGCATTTGTCACGTAGTTCTCGTGTCATAGTTTTCATTGCTATCAGTTCATTTATGGACTTCTCTGCATTGATTATTCTAGTTATCCATTCTTCCATTCTTTTTTCAAGGTTTTTAGTTTCTTTGAGCTGGGTACATAATTCCTCCTTTGGCTCTGAGAAGTTTGATGGACCGAAGCCTTCTTCTCTCATCTCGTCAAAGTCATTCTTTGTCCAGCTTTGATCCCTTGCTGGCGTTGAGCTGCGTTCCTTTGGAGGGGTAGATGTGCTTTTATTTTTTGAATTTCCAGCTTTTCTGCCCTGCTTTTTCCCCGTCTTTGTGGTTTTATCTGCCTTTGGTCTTTGTTGATGGTGACGTAGTGATGGGGTTTTGGTGTGGGTGTCCTTTCTGTTTGTTAGTTTTCCTTCTAACAGTCAGGACCCTCAGCTGTAGGTCTGTTTGAGTTTGCTTGAGGTCCACTCCAGACCCTGTTTGCCTGGGTATCAGCAGTGGAGGCTGCAGAAGATAGAATATTGCTGAACAGCAAGTGTTGCTATCTGATTCTTGCTCTGGAAGCTTCATCTCAGAGGTGTACCCAGCTGTGTGAGGTGTGAGGTGTCAGTCTGCACCTCGTGAGGGATGTCTCCCAGTTAGGCTACTCAGGGGTCAGGGACCCACCTGAGCAGGCAGTCTGTCCGTTCTCAGATCTCAACCACCATGCTGGGAGAACCACTGCTCTCTTCAAAGCTGTTAGACAGGAACATTTACATCTGCAGACGTTTCTGCTTCTTTTTGTTTAGCTATGCCCTGTCCCCAAATGTGGAGTCTACAGAGTCAGGAGGCCTCCTTGAGCTGCAGTGGGCTTCATCCAATTCGAGCTTCCCAGTAGCTTTGTTTACCTACTTAAGCCTCAGCAATGGCGGGCGCCCCTCCCCCAGCCTTGCTGCAGCCTTGCAGTTAGATCTCAGACTGCTGTGCTAGCAATGAGGGAGGCTCTGTAGTTGTGGGACTCTCTGGGCCAGGTGTGGGATATAATCTCCTGGTGTGCCATTTGCTAAGACCCTTGGTAAAGCACAGTATTAGAGTGGGAGTTACCCGATTTTCCTGGTGTTGCATGTCTCAGTTTGCCTTGTCTAGGAAAAAGAATTCCCTTCCCCCTTGCACTTCCCAGGTGAGGCGATGCCTTACCTTGCTTCAGCTCTCACTGACTGAGCTGCACCCACTGACCAGCACAGACTGTCCGACACAACCCAGTGAGATGAACCCGGTACCTCAGCTGAAAATGTAGGAATCACTCATCTTCTGTGTCACTCACACTGGGAGCTGGAGGCTGGAGCTGTTCCTATTCGGCCATCTAGGGTGCCCCCAAGAAAAATAAATAAATAAATAAAAAACTGTATACCTTTATATATGTATACACATATATATTTATGTATCTTGTATTTATATATGGTATAATTATATAGTATATAAATATATATTTTATATATACAAAGGAGTGTATATATAAATACATGGTATATAAAATATATGCTTATATATAAAAACACCTTAAATATATATCATTATACCTTATATACCTTTATATATTTATATACCTTATGTAACTTTATATAGGTATACACACATATACCTTATATATGTAAATGTTTATATATTACATATATTTACATGTAAATATTTACATGTTTATATATGTAATTATATATAATTATATACCTCTATATACTTTATATGGTATATAAATATATAAACATACATAAATATCTAACATCTATATAAACATATAAGGTGTATATATACCTTATATACATTTTTACCATATATATCTTACATATATATATAACATACACACATCTTATGTAAGGGATATTAAATATAAGGTTTATATTTATATGCATATAGTTTGTAAATACATGTATATATATTTACCCTTGTAAATACATGTATTTATATTTATCCTTCTAAACATATACGTATTTACCTCTGTAAACATGTATATATATTTACCTTAGTAAACATATGTGCATGTATGGGTGTATATATGTATTTACCTTTGTAAACATACCTATATGTACTTACCATTGTAAATATATATGTGTTTGTGTGTGTGTGTATACATATTTGTATGTATATAGACACATATATATACTTGTTTGTTCCTCTTACATAGTCTTAGAGAGGTATATTATTATCTGCATTTCACAATTGAGGAATCTGAGAAGCATGTTAAATAACGTGCCCAGAATCAGTAGCTAATTGGTGGCAGACCACTAATTGGTTTTAAAGACCACCTTTTAAGTAATTAGAAATTTGGATGGATGAAAGTTGGATAAATGAAGCTTTTTTTGCCGGGTAAAAGCATGATTTTTACTTGTTATCACTTTCTCATGTCGCCATGAAAGGGTAATAGCAGAGCGTTCTATAGCCACTTAGTATGTTGTTTATCAGCCAATTCTGTGATTGCTACCTGACAGCAAGTCAATACTTGTTACTTGTAAATGTTTTCATTTGTTTAGTGATCCCCAAATTTACATTCCTTCAATGCCAAATATTGAGGTATAATCCAGTCTTTACCATTAAATGAATTAGCTAGAGGGATCTGTAAATGTTTCTGATGAAATTAGATTCCATTTTCTGTGCAGTCTGGTAGAGGAAATTATGGCATTTAATTCCATGAACTGTGAGAACACAGACTGAATTTCATTGACTTATTCACCATTCTTTTTTTTCAGTGTGGATTTTGAAAACATATTTATACCTATTATATTTCCAATAAAAAACATTGAATTTTCACTGCACAAATTTACGTTAGTTTCTTTATAAATAATTCTTATATTTTATATTATAAATTGCTTATATATAAATAACTTATTTGTATATTTTTGACATAATCAAATATACTTAGATTTTTAAGCTAAAAAGTTGAGTACAGGACTACTAAACATTCCACCTTCCTGCTCATACTATATTGGCCCTCATGTATAGTTTAAAATTTTATAAAATTTGAAAATCAAATGAACCAATGTATAAGAGACATCTTCTGTACAGTTAATCTTTGGATTTGCCAGGATTTACTGTATTTCGTACAAAGCATAAGAGAATTTTATTTGTAAAGTGTATTTTGATGAAGATATTCAATTCAGTCAAACAATTATAGTGTCCCTTGTTATAGCTTTATTACTATATTTTCTTCTTACAGATTTGCATATCTAAAAATATCCAATATTTGTTAAAAATGATGAGTTAGGACTCTAGCTAATAATATTGAAGAAAGATAAATAAAGAATGCTAATCTTATTTTTTGTAGTAGAAAGATAGAATTTGTGAAAATCTTTGGGCTTTGTTAAAAAATATATAGTCGAAGGAAGTTTCACAGCTCATTCATGAGTTTATTATAATTTTGATTCCCAAACTGAACAAGGTCAGTTAGAAAGTTACATATTAATCTCAATTATTCTTGTAAAATTGATAAGTAACATCAAGAAATTGATTATATCATACATAAAAAATAATTATTTTGGTAAAATAGGAGCTATCTTAGGAAAGCAAAGGTAGTTTATTTTTGTGATTGGTGTTAATATGATATATAATAACACCAGATTAAAGAAAGAAACAATATATGATATCTCAACAACTAAAGAAAAATGTTTGATGAAATTCTTCACTCATAACAAAATATCTTAGAAAATACTTAAAAATCTCCTTAATTTGATGAAATAACATCTACCAAAATACATAGCATATCATACTTGATGACGTACATAGTATGGATTAATCTTAACTGACATGGAATGATCTCATGCTCATCTCCAGAGACATTTACAAATGCCATAGTATGTATTAACTAAAGATAAATGATGTTCCATAAGCATGAATCTGTGAATTGCTCCCAGGCAAGATATATTCTCTTTTGAGCATTTGGTTTGGGGGTAACATTAATTGCAGCCTTGAGGAAGGGCATTCAACACTGAAGGCTGGAATTAACCACCTGCACAGGTTATCAGAGACCACCACCACTAGCATATTTTGGGGCCTCTTGGTACCTAGGCATTTTGAATGCCTGCAGATAGAAGTTTAAGACTGGAGGACAAAGGTGCAAAGGCCTTGAAGCAGAAGAATGCTTAAGGTATCCAACTGTCAAGCACAACAAAGGTTTGTGAGAATGAAATTGAAAGGAAGAATTGAGAGAGGTGGTAGTGTAGGTTTTTGAAATATATAGGATTTTAAGATTTACTCAGAAAGACAGAAATCACTGGTGCGTGCTATGTGATAGAGCAGTAGGAACGCAAAGAAGTCTGTGCCTAAAATTTCATGATCCCTTTCATGAATAACCTACGGATACTATTGCTGTACTGTGTCCTTTGCTGTGATGTAACTATTCAATGAGAAAATAACAAAGCTCCAAAACAAATTAAATAATCAAAATCTCTACAAACTTTTGAGTCCTGTGATTTCTTTTAGCAATCAAACACTTAAAGTGGTTGATACATAATTACCACATAGTGAAAGTATAGAAATACTACTTTTATGGTTAGAACAAAAGGACGTTTCTTTTTGTCTTAGTTAAGAGTACTTATTTACAGAGAATGATATTTGGATTTGATAGATAAAGAAAATAGGTGTTTATATTTCTCGCATAATGAAAATTATGGAGTCAAACATTTGCTGGCATAAAATAAGAGGCTTAAAATATCAGTGATGCATCAAAAAAAATATCTACCACAATAAAATAGGCTTCATCCCTGTGATGCAAGGCTGGTTCAACATACACAAATCAGTAAATGTAATCTGTCACATAAACAGAACCAATGACAAAAAACACGTGATTTTCTCAATAGAGGCAGAAAAGGCCTTCGACAAAATTCAACAGGCCTTCATGCTAAAAACTCTCAATAAACTATGTATTGATGTAACATATTTTAAAATCTTAAAAGCTATTTAGGACAAACCCATAGCCAATATCATACTGAATGGGCAAAAGCTGGAAGCATTCCCTTTGAAAACTGGCACAAAGCAAGAATGCCCACTCTTATTCTCACTAGGGCAATTAGGCAAGAGAAAGAAATAAAGGGTATTCAATTAGGAAAAGAGGAAGTCAAATTGTCTCTGTTTGCAGAGGACATGATTGTATATTTAGAAAACCCCATCGCCTCAGCCCCAAAACTCCTTAAACTTGTAAACAACTTCAGCAAAATCTTAGGATACAAAATCAATGTGCAAAAAATCAAAAGCATTTCTATACACAAATAATAGACAAGCAGGGAGCCAAATCATGAGTGAACTCCCATTCACAATTGCTACAAAGAGAATAAAATACCTAGGAATACAACTTAGAAGAGATGCAAAGAACCTCTTCAAGGAGAGCTACAAACCACTGCTCAAGGAAATAAGAGAGGACACAAGCAAATGGAAAAGCATTCCATGCTCATGGATATGAAGAATCAATAAAGTGAAAATGGCTATACTGCTCAAAGTAATTTATAGATTCAATGCCATTCCTATCAAGCTACCATTAGCTTTTTTTGGTTCTTCATGGAACTAGAAAAAACTACTTTAAATTTTATATGGAACTATAAAAGAGCCCACATAGCCAAGATAATTCTAAGCAAAAACAACAAAGTTGGAGGCATCACGCTACCTGACTTCAAACTATAGTACAAAGCTACAGTAACCAAAACAGCATGGAATTAGTACCAAAACAGATGTATTAGTACCAAAACAGAACAGAGGCCTCAGAAATAACACCACACATCTACAAACATCTGATCTTTGACAAACCTGACCAAAAAAAAAAAAAAAAAAAAAAGGCAATAGGTAAAGGATTCCCTATTTAATAGATGGTGCTGCGAAAACTGGCTAGCCATATGCAGAAAACAGAAACTGGACCCCTTCATTACACCCTATACAAAAATTAACTCAAGATGGATTAAAGACCTAAACATAAAAATTTAAACCATGAAAACCCTAGAACAAAACCTAGACAATACCATTTTGGACATAGGTATGGGCAGACTTTATGACTCAAACACCAAAAGCAATGGCAACAAAAGCCAAAATTGACAAATGAGATCTAATTAAGCTAGTTAAGCTAGTTAAGAAGACGTTTATGTGGCCAACAGACATATTGAAAAAAAAGCTCATCATCATTCGTCATTAGAGAAATGCAATCAAACCACAATGTGATACCATCTCACACCAGTTAGAATGGCGATCATTAAAAAATCTGTAGGCCAGGTGCGGTGGCTCATGCCTGTATTCCCAGCACTTTGGGAGGTGGAGGCGGGTGGATCACAAGCTCAGGAGATTGAGACCATCCTGGCTAACATGGTGAAACCCCATCTCTACTAAAAATA